>NC_056739.1:1511612995-1511922995 GCF_019279795.1 Protopterus annectens
CCTTTTACATTGAACAACCCTTTCTAGATACTGATCATGTCAGCACCCTATAAGTATATCAGGAGAAAATAAATCCCCCAGTAATCCGAATAGCGCGCTCTGCTAATGTGTCCGTCTCTAGTGTCATAGCATAGTTAGGTAGGGGTTTGAATCCAGCAAGTAGCAAGTTTGTGTGAAGGGGGTAAGGAAGTGTGTATGAAAGGAACATCCCTTTTGGCAACTGTGAAAACACACCACAGGATGCTCATTCCCCTTTCTAAACTCTGATGATGTCAGCACCCTATAAGTATACCAGGAGAAAAAAAATCTCCAAGTAATGCAAATAGCGCGCTCCGCTGATGCGTCCATCTCTAGTGTCATAACATAGTTAGATAGGGGTTTGAATCCAGCAAGTGTGTGTGAAGGGGTGTAAGTATATATGAAAGGAACATCCCTTTTGGCAACTGTGAAAACACACCACAGGATGCCCATTCCCCCTTCCAAACACCGATGATGTCAGCACCCTATAAGTATATCAGGAGAAAAGAATTCTCCCAGTAATGCGAATAGCGTGCTCTGCTAATGCATCCGTCTCTAGTATCATAACATAGTTAAGTAGGGGTTTAAATCCAGCAAGTGTGTATGAAGAGGGGTAAGTGTGCGTATGAAAAGAACATCCTTTTTGGCAACTGTGAAAACACACCACAGGATGCCCATTCCCCCTTCCAAACACCGATGATGTCAGCACCCTATAAGTATATCAGGAGAAAAAAAATCTCCCAGTAATGCGAGTAGTCCACTCCACTAATGCGTCCGTCTCTAGTGTCATAACATAGCTAGGTAGGGGTTTGAATCCAGCAAGTGGTGAGTGTGTGTGAAGGGGGGTAAGTGTGTATGAAAGGAACATCCCTTTTGGCAGATGTGAAAACACACCACAGGATGCTCAATCCCCTTTCTAAACACCGATGATGTCAGCACCCTATAAGTATATCAGGGGAAGAAAAATCTCCCAGTAATGCGAATAGTGCGCTCTGCTAATGCGTCCGTCTCTAGTGTCATAACATAGTTAGGTAAGGGTTTGAATCCAGCAAGTGTGTGTGAAAGAAATATATTTTTTGGCAACTGGGAAAACATACTACAGGATGCACATACCCCTTTCTAAACGATATCACAATTATGTATGGCTTTTGATTACAGACATGTCAGGTGTGTTTTGCCCACACAGAATGCCCATGTGTGTGGGTTGTCTCTCACAATAATGCATGACATTGATTAAACCAGTTATGGCAATGCACACATGATGTATGTGTGTGCCAAATACACATATGTACCTGTGACCTTCAATAGTTACCATGTGTGATGCCTGCCACATGTGAATACATGGTATTTGCACAGGGTAACATTATGACTGTGGTCTTCTGTGCAGGTGCTGCATGTGGGATGTGTATATACAGTGTGAGATGTAGATGCTATCAGCCTAGTAGTAAGGGATACACACCTGGTCTGGGGCATATAGTCTACATGTTGTTGATGAATAGGTGCTGCATGTTTTCACCTGTTGTGGGAGTGGTAAGATGTTGTTCCATAGAAATGCAGTGACCGCAAGCTAAGAACCGTTCAGCTAGGGTGTTGTAGCTACAGTAATTCATTAGCATTCAGTAATATGCCAGCATCCCTGGTGAGGGTCTGATGCCAACCAAGGTCAGGGTTCTACCAGCCTGTGTCACTTGCTCAGTGATCCCTTCCATGTTCCCTATCATGTATCCCAGTGAGGGACATCACACATCAGCTGTAGTGGCATGGACAATGACTGAGTCATATGTGTCCATGCATCTGACTGACCTGTATGCTTGTGTTTTGTGGTGGACCATAGTGCCCCATGAGCATATCACTGTGACCTTCACCTTGTCCATCCTGGTGAGCATGTCCTCACTGTACTGGGCAATAAAAGTACCTAACACAACCGCAGCAGTAGTGTTGTATAGCTGTACAGACTGTGCTTGTTTGGCACACAGGATTTGTGTGCTATGTGTTATGCATGCTGTGTGCAGGCCTAACGTATGCCTGTGTGCCAGCTGCAGAGGTGTCTGCCAGTCATGCAGGATACTATCCTTAGGCTCCACGAATGGCCCGGTGTGTTTCCGTGCTTGTATTGCTGTCAGTGTAGGTCCACATCAGACTGGTATTGCAGTCACTGTAGTATTTCATGCCACCTGACAGGTTATGCCAGTACTGGGTTCAGAGTGCTTAGTCCACAGTTTAGCCATGTGTTTCCATCTCATACATGTGTTATACATCCATGGGTAGGGGATAGGGTTGACTGTGTACATGTGGCAGCTGTGACATTACTACATAACTCACATATTCCACAACTGTACCATAGAGATGACTGACAACTGACCTTTGCACATGCTACCATTGTATTGAGATTGCATTGGTGATTAACAGCACATAGGGCCAATGGTGAACAGGATACATAGGTCCAT
Source organism: Protopterus annectens (assembly GCF_019279795.1). NCBI lineage: Eukaryota > Metazoa > Chordata > Ceratodontiformes > Protopteridae > Protopterus > Protopterus annectens. Next base: position 1,511,615,461 of record NC_056739.1, read on the forward strand.
AGGTTCATACAAGGATATCTGCCCTAGGGCATTTATACACCTAGCCAAAATGTGTGTGGCTTTCACCATGCATTGTACATCTATCTTGCTATGCCCTTTTCCAAGGTTAGTATACTGTGCCTCTGTCTAACAGTGACACATAAGTGATACCCAGGGTAAACCTACAATGTCACATCCAGTCATTAATATCACTCTTGAAGATAGTCACTGAGTGACTCTGCCTAACCTCTATTGGGATAATATTCCAGAATGAAGGGAGCCTCTGAGTTATGAATGTGTCCCTCCAGCATATCCTATGTATATCACTCCTGAGGTTCAAGTCTTTCCAGCGTGTATCCTGATGGGATCTGGATATTCTGAGGTGCAGCATGGCCATTAAGTCAAGGTTTGACATGGCTTTATATGTCAGGCACAGATTGCCTATGAAGAGGCAGTATGCTACTGAGTAGAGCTGTTGTTTCTTTAACCAGTCAGTATGTGGCATCTGTTTGAGCCCTTTGATCCTCTTGTTGAGGTATGTATGTGGTCTTTCCAGTTGCTGCAGGTGTCTGGTAAGGTGCATGCCGACAGGGTCATTGTAGTCAATTATGGGCATGATGAGGGATGAGTAAAGAGGCACAATGTCCTCCCTGATCTACATGTGAATCCCATCATGATGATGTGGCCCATATAAAATGTTTTCCTAACCACTTTGTCCATGTTGTTGTCAAATGGTAGAATGCTATCAACCTGTGTACCCCAAGGTCCATAATTCCTTCGTCTGCACTTAATGGATTAACACATATGTGGTACTTTGTGGTCAGTTTGTGTTTGACAAAGGGGATGACTATACGCTTTTTGGCATTCAGCTTGAGGCCATGGCTGTGGCACAAGTCGTGTGTTTGCAAGAGACCCTTTTGGAGGATGTGTGTGTTAGCTGGAGAGTTGATTATGGCGTCTGGTTTGCAGTCATCTGCGACTTGCTCAGCCACAGTACTTCCATGTTGGCCTGTACCTCTGATAAATATATAATGAACATGACAGATCCCAGGGCTGAGCCTTGTGGGACACCACTTGTAACTGGTTTTGAGGCTGACATGGCTCCGGCAATTCTAACCATGTGTGTTCTGCCCTTGAGCCACTGTGCAATATCCGTAGTGACATAGGGGTTAATATGTACACTGGTGAGCTTCCCTAGAATGCACAAGTGGGGTATTGTATCAAAGGCTTATGCAAGGTCCAGGTAGGCTGTGTAGACCACCTTCCCCTTGACAGTGGCCTTGGTGACTGTTTCAAAGAAATCAAACAGGTTTGAGAGGCAGGATCTGCCATTAACAAAGCCAAACTGTGTATGGTGACATGTCTGTAGGTCCCCAATATCTATATATATGAGGTTCATGATGATCCTTGCCATAGCTTTGCAGACCAAGCTATTCAGACGTATGGGGCGAATAGTGCCCAGGATCCGTTAAGGCACCACCTGAATGTAGAGGGACCACTGTTGCTGTACGCCACTCTTTAGACACATATTGTGTAGTAAGGCTGGGATTGAAAAGTAGTGTTATGTCTGGGTGTAGCTCTTCTTGGGGTTCATGTAGGACACAGCCTGGGACACTGTCTGGTCCCATTGATGCAGTGTTTATTGCTTTTGAGAGGGCAGCTCTTACCTGAGCATCTGGGATGTCAGGGGGGGGCAGCACTCTGCTGGGAGACATATCTGCCCTTTTGGTGTGGTGGGGGGGAGAAGGTAGCAGTGAACCTGTCCACTAGGATGATGGCAATGTCTGTGTGTTTGGTATTTCGTGTGACATCTTGGACTACCTCTGAGCATATCTGGGTATTACCACCCAGGTTCCTAACATAATTACAGAAAGCTTTGTGATTATCCTCAGTGTCTTGTGGAATCTTCTCTCAAAGATGGCCTTAGACAATCTTATGAGTGCCTGTAGTTGTCTTCTAATACTCATCAGTGATGCCTTCACATTTTGGCAGTTTGTTGTATCATGTAGTGGCTTCATCCTTCTATTGTATAGTTTGTTTATGGCTGGTGTCCAGCACACAGGACGTCTGCCTTTGGAGGATTGGGTCTTGCTTTCATATGTGATTGCATGATCCATGCATTCCTGAATGTGTCCATAGAATGCCTTTATACAGGTATCTGCAGTCTGGTCCATATTTTCAACAGGCCTGGGGGCTTTGAAGGTTTCCACATCATTTATGAGGAGTGTGAACATGCTTGACATGAGCTGTTGACTGTCGTCCCGCCATCCAGACTGAGCAAGGTGAGGGTCACATTTAGCTACCTGTCGGGTGATAGAATGTGCCACATAACACAAGCACACAGGTCACTCCACAGCAAGTACAAGTATGAGGCAGTCATTGTCCATGCTGGTGTGAACAACCTGAGACGTACCTCCCTGGACCACATGGAAAGAGACACAGAGGAGCTCTTACAGCACCCTCTCAAACTCAGGACTCCCACACAGCCTTCATGCTGACACAGGAGAGTATAGATTTCTCTGCAAACACCATCATACTGGGTGACGTCAGCTACCCAAACATAGACTGTGAACATTACTCAAGCCACAATACCCAAGCTCTAGGGTTCCCATAGTTCAGACACTCTTTAGCTATGGAACAGGTAGTCAACTTTCCCACAAGAGGGGCAGATATACTAGACCTGATCATCACAAACATGAGTACAAAATGCTCACCACTTGAAGTATATCCCTCATTGTTGCAATCGAACCATATACTAATCACACTGGAGTACTGGATCCCCCACATATGCAAACCTCAAACACATCAATGTGTGTGTGGGAAATGCCCCTATTAGCAACTGTGACAGTACACTACAGGATGCAAATTCCCCTTTTGAAACACTGATGATGTCAGCACTCTATAACTATATTACCTGAATTAAAGTTCTCCAGTAGTTCGTATAGCGTGCTCCGCTAATGCGTCTTTCTCCGCTGTCATAACTTAGGTAGGGGTTTGAATCCTGCAAAGGGAATGTATGAGTGGGATTTGTGTGTGTGCACAATGCTGTGAGGGGAAAGTGCCTTTTGCCAACTGGGAGAACACACTACAGGGTGCACATCCCTCTTCCTAAACACAGATGATGTCAACACCCTCTAAGTAAAGCATTAGAAAGAATGTCTCCCACTAATGCAAATAGCACACTCTGCTAATGTGTCTGCCTCTAGTGTCATAACACAGTTAGGTAGGGGTTTGAATCTTGCAAATGGAAGGTATGTGTTTTACTGTGGGTGACGTTAGTGTGTGTGCACAATGGTGGGGGTGGGATGTGGCTTTTGCCAATGCAAATAGCACACTCTGCTAATGTGTCTGCCTCTAGTGTCATAACACAGTTAGGTAGGGGTTTGAATCTTGCAAATGGAAAGTATGTGTTTTACTGTGGGTGAGGTTAGTGTGTGTGCACAATGGTGGGGGTGGGATGTGGCTTTTGCCAAATGGGGCTATGCACTGCAGGGTGCACATTTCCCTTAACAAACAATGATGTTGACAGCACCCTATACAAACAAAACAACAAAAGAGAAGGTGTTGGGACCAATAACACATGTAAGGTAACACTTCTTCAAGTAATGTCCGCAAAACGAAGTAGGATAAACGAACAATCCTTTTACTCTATACAAACAACATGACAACAGACAACTGCCAGTACTCAGTATAGTGCTACATGCTACTGTAACACGTACATGTACCAGAATATACCTAGATAGTGTTTTGAAGCCTGAATGTGGCAAGTGTGTGGATGTGGGATGTTTCTGTGTGTGCATTTCCGTATGGAAAACATGTTTGATGTGGCAATCAGGGTACCACAGTACCTGATGCACATAACACTTTTAAACTAATGAGGTTGCCTGCACCCTGTGAGTACAGGTAGAGAGCAGGAAATCAGTAGTAATCCACATAGTGCACTTTTCAAATGTGTACCTGTCATGTATAGACAGCTACTCATGTAGGGTAATAAATAATGGGAATGGCAGGTGAGCGTGTGCATGTGTGGGGGTAGCAGGGTGTGTGTAAATGCATGTGTGACAGAACAGATACATATAGCTGAATCTACATAACAGCACATGATGCACATTCCCATAGTCAATGGTAGCATGTGATGGTGTGCAGCTGGTACACTTTGGTAAGTAGTATTGGTGCAGATAACAATTCAGGACATTCATACAGTTACTGCAGCAGGAATGCTGGGATATACACACAATCATAGTGGAACAGTGAACGGTTACCAACATGTTACTACTAATACACATCTATGTAGTCACCCTGTGCATCAGCAACGTGTTTACCTTTTCCTGCACCAATGTTGTAGTATGCAGGAGGTGGCACAGTGTCATCATATGCACAGGGTTTGGGTTAGGTATGCCCAAGCCAGCCACTGGTAACACCAATTGACTTGTGTGTGTATGTGTGTTTGTGAGGGGCAGCAGTACAGGGTGGACCAGTGTTGGTGCAGTGTGTGTGCGTATGTGTTTGCCCTAGGTGTTAAATTTCTGCATGTGTGTAAGCACGCACACAGTCCCACATAATGGCTGCCATGTACAGGGTTTTGTGGACAGCCAAAGACTGCACCTGTCAGGTCATCCAGATCAGTGTCTGTGGGCACGGACACGGTACCTGTGCCTGGCAGGGGTGCTACGGACCGTATCCGGTACTAACCCAGAATGGATACTGTCATCGGAAGCGGGGGTGTGTTGACTGGACACAGTTCCCTGTTGGGACTGTCCAGAGCCACGTGCACGTGGTCTCCTGGGGCGTCCTGATGACAGCACAGACCCAGCATTCCTGGGGCTGGTACTGGCACTTGAGGTGCGTGAGTGGGCCTGTTGTCATCTGCGGCCACTGCCAGCTGGTGCTGTTGCCGGCATACGGCCACGTCGACGTCGCAAACGCACACCATCGCCCTGGCCCATGGACATCTGGTTGTGGAGCAGCTGTTGTTTGTCCCCACAACGTCTGTCAACGACATCTGTGAAGTTACGAATAGCATTCGCAATGTCACGCATGCCGTCTGTCATGGCTGTGCGACATGCTCTCAGCTCCCTCAGACCCTGTCTGGTGTACCTTTCCATACGCACCTGTGCCTGCATAACAGTCCGAAACATAGTGGAGGTTGACATACCTCCTTGGGCACATCGGCCAGAGGCAGTACGGCCACGGATGCCCCCACGAGAACCCATGGGCGACTGTCTGCGTGGTACCATTGGAGGACCCTGCTCATGACTGCTTTGTGGGGATGCATGTACCACAGGTACCACATTACCCTGATCTATGCCCACTGCATACTGTCCATCACCTAGGGACAATGGTGACAAAGGATGTAACGGCAGGATGACTGTGCGCATTGAAGGGGTTGACAGCTGTGTACTGTCAATTGGCTGACCAATGGCGGACCCAGACACACCTTCCTGCACCATTATAGACATTTCATCATCATCAGTACCTGGAGCACAAGATTCAGGTTCCCTGCTGCAGGTCACCAGAGCAGCACCAGAACCTACGGGAGGAAAACAGGGAACACAAATTACAGTCTCAACACATATTTCACAGAGATGCACTTCAATACTAATGCACACATTCAGAAATGGACACATGCACTCATGGACACACACACACATGCACACATGGGTACAGACACACTTGAACACATGCACACCCCACAGTAAACACACACATCAGTACTGAGTTACACTACTCTTACTATTGTTAAACTGGGTATTGCAGGTATTATTAAACACACTCACCAGCATGTATACTACATAGTTACACTACTCTTACTAGTATTATAAATTGTTTTTCAGGTAATGTTAAATACACTCACCAGCATGTATGGCCTGCCTCGTTGCTAGATGGGAGGGACCTGGACATGTGAAGAAAGTAATGTCAGTGGGCACAAGTGTGCCATTTGTTTTGCATATGATACAGTACAGTGGTACACTAGTTCCCTTATACACATCAGCTGCTCATAATGTCTGTATCACACATGCACAATTACATATCATGATGACAGATACATACCACATGCACACCTTATGTGTGCATGAAGTAACAGTGTACAGAACAGTCATATGTACATACAAGGAGTTAACTCTAATCTCACCCTTACCTCTCTTCAAACAACAAATCAAACTGTACTTCCAAAACCACTGGCTTTGTTCTTGTAGTACTCCAGGCTAACTTCCCTCTCCCCACCCTCTCTTTACCTTTAACCCCTCATTGTGCGTAAAAACTAGCTTCTACCTTGTTTCTTTTCCCTTGCTGTCCTTCTATGCTCTGACCTACTTCTCCCATCCCTCCCACCTCCTCTTGACTGTCTTCCTTCTTTTCCTCACTTCCCTTCTTGACTCCTGCCTCTTCCCTATTATTTTATCTTTCATACTCCTTGTACGTCTCTACCCTTCTGAGCTTTAACTATTATCTATATGGCTTTTGCCTTATCGCATAACCGTTATGTTTTAGGTAGAATTGCTTTGAAACTGACAGAACATTGTGTATGAGTTTAAACTGTTTGAGTTCCTTAAATGTATGTTGATTTTATTAACAAGCTGATTTATATTTCTATTATTTTGTATGTCTTTATTAACAACTTGTCTGTCTGCCTTTATTATGTTATGTGTGGAGCTTTTCTCCCCAGGCCTCTACTGAAAATGGACATATATCCAGCTAGACTAGCCCGGTCAACAAATGTAACATTAATAACAATAAATAAATATGGCATCTTACCTGCACGCTCGGTGTCTTGCTGCTGTGTGGATCCAACCTCCATCATGATGCACGACTGATGCTGTTGTTGTTCTGGGGCTGGATCCACAACACTTAGCAGTAGCCCCTCCTGTCTGGTGAGGGGGGGATGTGTGGCCACCCCCCCACCTGTGGCAACCTGTTGCCTGCAGATATCTGCAGCACGCTGGTGGACATTTCTAATCAAATCACTGCAGTGATGTCTCACCTGCTCATATGTCCTCTCATGCATGCCAACATCATTTATCCTGCTAACAAGGTTTTGCCACAGTGCAAACCTCTCCTGCTGATTCTGGGTGGTGCGTGAAAACAGGATGGCATAGTCACGCACCAGGCTCTGGTGGATCACGTCATCCTCTGCAGCAGAGTAGGCAGGGTTCCTTTTTGGAGCCATATTCCCCTGGTAAAGTACACAAACAGGTTATCAGCATAGTATCTCAGCAATATATGGTACACATCCTATACAGGGAGTATTAAATTGTACTTATTACTGCTTGGTTGTAACTTGATTAAAGTGTAGCTATCATTCTAAGTCTTTTGGATTAAGCACTTGGCCTTCAGACCAGTTGTTTTACATTAGGGAGGTTTGTGGCAAGCACTGTGGTGGCAGGACACATAGCTTTCATCCTTCTAAGATGGGAACTGCTGATTGAGAGCCCAGTGTCCAAGTGTATTAGTTCTGGTATAAGCAGTTGTCCTTCAGGCCAGGTATTTAACATTAACAAGGTTTGTGGTCTGCACTCTTGTGTGAGAATAGGCTGTACTCTGCCATTCATAGCTGGGAACTTCTGGTTTCAGGTTTATAGTGCCTGCATATTTGAGCTGTATCTTACTGACATTGGTACATCTTGTTTGCTGTAGCAAACACTACATCCAAGCCTCCTGAATCTAGCTTTGTTTATATGCTTGTTATCTGTTAGCTTGTTATTTCACTGGTACGCTACTTCCACATAATACACAGCTTCTCAGCACTTCTGTGACTCACTACTGATATCTGCATTGCTTACTGTACGTATTTCCTTGTTACACATGACAGCAAGTGACTGCTTGTCATTTCTGCATTTACTTCATTGTAACACATTGCACTTAAGTTACCTGGCACTTGCTCACTGAAGCTATTATATCAGTCAGCAGTAGTAAGTAATATCAGTACACCCTCACTCCCCACTGGACCTTGTTTTCAATTATTACGGAATTCACAATAGTATTCTTGCATGTCCAAAGGTCAGTTGTCAGTCTCCTCTCCAGTCCAGCTGGTGAGTGTGGTAATCCAGAGGCAATGTTATAACAGCTGCATGTACACAGACAACCCCTCCTCCTAACAACAAATTCAAACACATGTGAGTGATGCAACCATATACCAAACTGGAGGCTAGGCTCTCTCTACTCAATACTGCCATAACCAGTCAGGTGGAGAAGGAAACCACACTCACTACACTTCCAGTCTCACATAGACCTACCACGACAGCAAAACTAACACATAATCACACAAAAACATACTCGGAGGCTCAGACTACAGATCTGCCTATGCAGCAGAGACCTCCAAAGCGGACACCCAAGCAACCACTACCACAGAAACAAACACGTGTAACACATATCTCACAAAGCTAATGTGCTGAACACTCACAGCCCTTAACAATAAACAACACACCTCATACACCTGTAATAGGTGCCTCTATCATCAGGCACACTGACATCACGTTCACCAGGCTTAGCGAGGAGAGGGTCACAGTGTGCAGCCTGTCGGGCACTACGACCCGCCACATAACACAAACACTCAAGTAACTCCAAGGCAAGTACAGGTATGACTCACTCAATGTCCATGCTGGTGTGAATGACCTGACACATACCTCCCTGGACTACATGACATGAGACAGAAAGGGGCTCTCTGAGCATGTAGCCCATGACAATATGACCCTGACCTTGAGTAGCATCTTACCCTCACCAAGAATGATGCCACAATATCAAGGCAAGATGATCCCTTTCAGCAATTGAATGAAGTACTGGTGTCATTCACAGGTGAGCCAATGCCTGTCATCTTGGGGTGATATGCTGTACAAGCCACGATGCTTTGCTAGGGACAGCTTGCACCTGTCACCCCTGGCCTTTTGGATTTTGGCAGAGGCTCTTACTACACCCATAGTGCCTTTATTAGGCAAGGCTCATAAGGCAAACCCACATCCATACGTATCACAAAGGATGAGGAACTAAGAGTGATGCTACTCAACACCAGAAGTCTAGACCTCAGGATACACGCACTCAAAACTCTACTTAGCATTATGGACATCGATATCTGTGCAGTAACAGAAACCTGTTTCAGGTTTCCCAGGAGCACACCAGCACTAACAAGTTATACCTGTTACCATTCTTGTCAGCCCCAACACTTGGACCAGACAACAAAGGAGGGGGAGTATCAATATTCATCGCAGATTCCCACACCTCCACATTGGTGGCAAAGTACCACATAGGTGTTAAGCCATTGAGTACAGAAGACGTAATTGGGGACCTGGGGAACAAACTTGATAGCAATCTGTCATTTGTCAACCACATTGCCAACATGGATTGAAAGACATGTTATATAGCCCAGCTAATCATGAAGGGATTCACATGTACGGCAGGGGAGGTCATTGTGCCTCTTTACTCATCCATCATCAGGCCTATAATTGAGTACAATGCACCTTTTGGGATGTACCTAACCAGACACCTACAGCAACTGGTAAAGCCCAACAGTACCTCATCAAGAGGATCAAAGGGCTCAAACAGATGCCATATGCTGCCCAGTTAAAGAAAATCCAGCTGGACTCAGTGGCATACTGCCTGTTCAGAGGCAATCTGTGCCTGCCATATACAGCCATGTCCAACCCAGAAGTAATGAACATGCTGCACCTCAGGAAATCAAAGTCCCATACAGCCACACGCTCAGGAGACCTGAACCTTAGCACTGACATAAATAGGACATGCTGGAGGGGCATATTCCTACCCAGAGGCTCCCTTCACTCTGTAATGAACTCACAGTACAGGTTAGGCAGAGTCCCTCATTGACTCTCTTCCATAGGAATCTGGATGAGTGGATGGAGATCATAGTTGTACCCCGGGTATCACTTCTATGTCACTGTTAGACAGAGGCACAGTATACTAACCTCGGAAAAGGGCATAGCAGCATAAATTTTAATTGGGTGGCAAAAGACAAACACATTCTACTAGGCTTATCAATGCCCTAGGGCAAATAGCCTAGTATGAACCTATGAAACTATGTGTACTGCTATAGTACTTCCGCCATATGTTGCATGTGTGTGTGTTGTGGGGGATGCACAGGTAATGGCCAGATATTTCTGCACAGGCAACACGTCTGAAACACTCTGGGTGTTCATTCCTACATACTGTATGTGTGTTGCCATCCAACCCTGTGATGTGGACACACATTACTCAGCCTGGATATACATATCCCAACAACACCACAAGCACAGTACACTACCTTGCTATGTATGCATGTAATTACACAGTTATTCTCTAGTTAGGACTGTGATGCTATCCATGCAGCCCACTGGGCCAGTGGAAGCCACAACACACACTGCTGGCCCCTTTACAAAAGCTTACCACAGACATCCCACATAGCGCATGTACTGTGCACACACATATCTAGCCCAGACCGTATGCACACCACTTATTTATCCTGTCCAGTGGACTACAGATACAGGCACATTGTATAACAATAGCAGGAGGCTACTGCAGCACAGGGCAGATTCACATGAAGGCAAGGCATCTGTGGTCAGCAGTGTTAAGATGCTTCAGATTCACCAAATGCACAGATATTGGCAACATTGTTGCAGACAGTTTAGGTGCAGGTCCCCCCCCCCATTCTCCTACACAAGTGGAATTAGTTATCACAGATGACTGTAACCTCCCTATCATCTCACATGTCCAGGTGAGGGCCACCCTCAACATTGCAGAACACATAGCATCACTGTTACAAAATGGTATCCCTGGATGTGTGATACGTTCACCCCTAGAGGACATAGCACCACATTACAGACTGATATTAATTCCTGGCCATACTACAGGATATGTACCTGAACAGTGCCATACATACATACATAGTGGTCCCACACCAATGAGGAGGAACCTCTACTTACCCTGGGAACTACTGCATCATATGCATAACTGGCCTTGTGTTCTAAGCTATGGAAGTTTTAAGTATGGACAACATGTACAGCAACATTACATATGTATATATTTCAGGACTATGTACACACAACCTATCTCATGGACATACCTATAGATAGTGAACTATGATACATTTGGAGGTGTCACAGTAAACGCAGTATTAACCTGCTACTTTGCATTACATGTGTTTGTGGCAGCTGTTGCTGTGTCAGTGGTGCTGCTTGCTGCTTGCTGTTTGCTGCTGCTGCTGCTGGTTTTGCTGCTGGCTGTCTTTATTTCTGTTTTGTTCTCTCTCTGTCTCTCTCTCTCTTTCTCTGTTGGTTTTGTGCAATGAATGTATTGCATGTGTGGAGTGTGGGTACTGGATGCTTTTGTAGGTATCTGCATAGGTCCATGTGATGGCCACTGCACCAATTGTAAGGCAGCATTTGCTAATTGCATGCAGCCAGTTGTGTACTGATTGCATGTCTCACTGTGATTTCAGGACAGTGCTATAAAAGGGTATGTGAGATAGGTGTTGCCCTTTCAGATTGTAAGGGCGTGGACCATGCTGGTATGCTGTTGACAGTGTTCTGTGAGTGTGAAGGTTAGTACGTCTCTCATGCTTCATGCTGTGTTGTAAATTCAGGTTGCTGCATTTCTCTCACCTGTTCCCTGCAGTGAGTGTGTATGCATACTGACACCTACAACTATATTTCATATGTATTGCTATATATATATATATATATATATATATATATATATATATATGTGTACATGTACATACTTTCATATATGTACATTAGCTGACATTATTGGGTACAAGCTAACAATTAGCAGGGCTGTTTCTGTTAACACTACACTAGTATGGGAATCCAGTAATTGGGACAGTAAAAGTCTGCCTGACATGCTTTGGGTAGTACACATACTATATTGCCTTTATCTTCATTCCTACTATTACATGTTCCACTTATTTTAGCACTATATTCCTGTATGAGAGTCATGGTTTACTGGTAGGTCATACAGACTAGTGTTACAATGGTCTTGTGGTAGGGCCTACTAGTATGCTTATATTTTGCTTAAAATTTGAGTACAGTGCCTATCAATCAAAGTGCTGGAGGCACCTTTAAGCAGTTAAAGGGGTTAGTAGGTCTCACAGGAGTCAGGCTGTGTTGCAGATTCTGGTTGCTGCATTTATCTTCACTGTTTCCTGTAGTGAGTGTGTATGGATACTGACACCTACCACTATATTTCATATGTATTAATATATATATATATATATATATATATATATATATATATATATATATATATATATATATGTATGTGTACATATACATACCTTCATATATGTACATTACCTTACATTATTATGTACAAGCTAACAATTAGCAGGGCTGTTTCTGTGAACACTAAACTAGTATGGGAATCCAGTAATTCAGGCATTAAAAATCTACCTGACATGCTTTGGGTAGTACACATCCTATATTGCCTTTATATTGATTCCTACTATTACATGTTATATATATTTTAGCACTATGTTTTTGTATGAGAGTCATGGCTTAGTTTTAGGTCATACAGACTAGTGTTACCAAGGTCCTGGGTTCGAGACTGACAGTGGGTATTTATTTTTCTTTCGAAATGAGTACAGGACCTGTCAATCAAAAGTGCCAAAGGCACTTTTAAGCATTTAAAACCAGGTCTGCGTTCGTTTGCGCGGAGCTCACGCATGCACACTGGCAGTGAGCTCCACGCACACAAGCGCACACCCGCTCTATTTTCTTTGAAAGAAAAGAAAAAGGGGTGACATGAAAGTGGTGAAAAAGGGGTCACAAAGAGGGTAAGACAGTAGGGAAACAAGCTTGGAATTTGCAGGAAGGATGTAGGTGAGGCCCATAGCTGCCCATGTCTTTCTCAGCAACAGCTGTGCATTTGTATGCAATTTGGTGTGACATTTGGAACCTTCCACCCCTGAGAGAGGTGTCAGGACAACATTCATACCTGTTGTACAGCCAATTGTAATTAACAGTTTCAATGTCCAACGGACATGTGTGCAACATGGACAGCTATGTATGGGGCATAATTTTTTTGTGGGTACAGAGTGCCCTTTTTTTTTTTATCAGGTGAGAGTGGTATGTCAGGTGAGGTAGTCGGTATAGCTGGGGAGATAGGTTGGGTAGGTTAACAGACAAGACAGACAAGACGCATACAGGGGCGGTGTATGACACATGTGGGGGGGTTACACAATTGACGGGGACGGAGGTTAGGATATCCAAGGCACATGAGCCCACAGATGGCAACAGTGGAACTGATATCCCCACCCATAGGCAGTTGCCACTGTTCCTTCACAGCCCAGGATGGGGCTGTGCTGGGGGCTGTGCAGGCGGGATAATGGGCAAGCCCGTAAGCTGTGCCACCCGGGCCTCAAGCTAGCGTAGGGGCCCAAGAACAGAGTCTTGGATCTCCCTTCGCACCACAGACCGGACACCTTGGAGGGTGAGTGGACGTGCTCCTCCGGCCACGCTTGCAGAGGGGGAACAGGCCCCATCCCCTGCAGCACTTCCACCCAAAGGTGGCACAGGGCCACTGAAGGAGGGTCCGGCCTGGGCACTAGTGCCAGGTGCACTCGCCAGCTGAGGTGGGAGAGGTGGGTCCGCTGGGACCTGCCTTCCCAGGCATTCTAGGTTTGTGTGTATGTTATGTTAGTTTGGGTTAGTGGCATATTATTCCATTCAAATTAGTTGTAACAGCATGCATTGGTATTCCCATTAAACAAACACCCAGATATTAACACCATTGAACAACGGGCATATCAATATCACATGCATTATTTGAACGGAAATACACAATCAAACAGCATGCAGGGTTGATTAATGGCAACAGGCCATCAGGTTTGCAGGTTTGCAGGTATGACCAGGGCACATGCAACAACAGACATGCATATATTTTTGAAACAGAACAAATGTCCATGGTTAATGAAATGTTCACATACCAATATTTAGTGGGTTTCTTAATTTGCAATTATAGGGTGGGGTGGAGAAAGAAAATGATGACACATTCATAAATTATACATTGATATACATTTGTAATAGAAACACATTTAACTTGTGGGTGATAGTTTCCAAATGATTTTTACTTGACTGTCATGCTGGACCTGTTACAGATACATCACTATCCTAGTTATTTTGAATTTGATCAGATACATCATCCTGCTACACTTTGATGACAGGGCAGGGGACAACTATGGATGTTTAGTATGTCAGACAATCATTCATTCTATCTGCAAATTGCTGCCTGTGATCACCATATACAGATTTTGGCCTGAACATTCAAGAGTCAGACACACTGAAATCAGTTTGGGATGTTAAGTTTTAATTCCCACATGCATTTAGTTCTGTAGAACCACACTGAAGCTTATATATTCAGGTGTTATTACTACTTTATTCATTGATACATGACCCTTTCTGTCACTCTCACACATCTTGCAATTTCACAGTTCAGGTTGGTACTTTTAGGCTTTGTTCACATATTAGACCTGTGGGGATTCCAACACTTTCCAGCAGCCTCACTTCTGTCATGATTCAGCATTTCAACAGGGGATATATCTCACATGTGATTACCTCAGATTCTGAAGCTGTACTCTTGAGACTACTGCAGGTTATACTACATTTAATTAATGCTGGGACATCTTTATTACAGCACTATTTATTTCTATCACTTATATTTCCAGTTTCACTTGCATACTGATGAACTTGTTGCAGCCATACCTGCAGACTTTTACTTGCTGCTTGCACATTCTATTACTTTTAAGCAATACACTGCAGTGTTCTGCTACATGCTACACTATAATATTTATTTACAAGTACTAGGTGGGGTTACTAACCTGCATGGTGGTGCAGCTGCACCAGCCTGCGGTCATGTGTCTGTTGATTCATAGAGCGGACACCTGCAGCTGTAATACAAAACAAGTAATATTGGGATACACATCTCCATGGTATCAGCTAGTTGAATTCCTTACATACATAAGTAAAATGTAACTTACTCAGTAGTGGGGCGTTGGGCATATCCCGGGCCTCCTGGATCCATTGGGTCAACTGGTCTTGCTTACGTCGTTTCAGGTTTGCATGGTGGTGGCGGACCTGCTCACCAGTGCGTGGAATCCCAGTAGCACTAGTAAGATCATGAGCCAACTGGTCCCATGCCTCCACCCTGTACACTCCCCATGAGACCTGGCCCTGCATGAGTTGGGCCTCATGATGGTGAACTAGGAGCCAGACCATGTATCTGGACTCCTCAATGCCCCACCGCTGTGCTCGAAAGCAACGTCCCTCCCCTATGCCACTCATTCTACCTGCAGGTCTATTCTACAATCGTTTATGCTGTGTATTCCCGCCTATGGGGCTTATATATGCCGATTTTCCCGCACATTTCTATGATTGGCCGGTTTAGAATTGTATCTACTTCACAGAAACTGCTTTATCATGCTCCATTTTGGATTACATCCTATTTATATGCTATTTCTACATTTTTAAGTACTGCTGTCATGGCTTAGTGGTTTAGTACCTTGACTCTAGTGCATGGTATCCTGGGTTCGAATCTGACCACTGAATTTTAATTTTTATGACTGTCTAGCAATTACTTCAGGACCTGTCAATCAAACATGCCAAAAGCACTTTTAAGCACTTTAAAACCAGGTCTGCGCTCGTTAGCGCGGAGCTCACGCATGCGCACCGCCGGTTAGCTTGTGGGCACGTCGCGCAAATGGTGTGCGCTGGGTACACCTTAATTGGCTAGTAACACACATGTTAAACTAAGCACAGCTAGTTGCACACAGTTTCAGCCTGTTAAACCAGTCCTTAGCTTTGGGCAAGCAATTTGCAGTTTGTGAAACACTACTTAGCTACGGGCACTCTGTCTCACTGCAGTTTAGCTATCAGTACATTTCTAACAATTTTTATTATTGTATTACTTGGAAATATATGCTCCATTTCATTCCATTTTACAAAAGGAAATACTTTTACATTTGTACAATACTGTCAGGGGCCTTTTTAGTGCTTATTTACAAAAAAAAATAAAAGGGTATTGTGTGGGCTCGAACCTTGCCAGACTGCTCTCAAGCCGACAACTCTACCGCTCTGCTATTACTTCCTGGCTTACTTTGCATATTTAGTTCTTATATCCTTTTCTAATGATTGCTAACTGCAGTTGCGCTAATAGCACACCCACGCACACGAGCGCACACAGTAGCAAACATTTACGGGGTTTAAAAAAAATAAAACTGTTTTTATTTTCATTTTATAACATCTGTTCACACTTTACATTGCTGGTCTGTGGGGGCATGTGTTGTGTAGTGTGTTTATTCACATTTCCATGGCCTTTCTCGTGGCTGTTTACTTTCAGCCATTATAGACTTCCGGGGGCGTGTCCGCTTGCAGGACTTAGCCAACGGACACGCCCCCTACTGTCTTACATGGTCCGTGTAAGAGTTACAGTGTGATTCAGCATGTCTCATGCACCTCATGCATATGCATGACATGCTGACATCACACTGTTTAACTGCAGCCTCCATGTAAGAGTTATAACTCTTACACGGAGGCTTCCTGAATCTGGCCCATGATTAATAATAATTTTTAAGAAAACATAAACAATGTTTTTGAAGACAATAACTATGACATGGCTAAAGATAAGTTACAACATGGAAGAAATGGCATTTTACAGAAATAGATTGGTATTTTACTGAAACATAATGGATTTAACATATTTAACTATAGTTGTTTACATATTACACCTGAATACCTGAATACTTTTCCGTTTTGAAAAACACCTAAGGGTGGAGCTTGGAAAAATAAAACCATATACAGAGAGTTGCTGTGGCAGATCAGGTTAAATGCTTCATAGGTTCATAGGTTCATAGGTTCATACTAGGCTATCTGCCCTAGGGCATTTATAAGCCTAGCCAGAGTGTGTGTGGCTTTCACCACCCCTTAGGATGAGAATACTATACCCATTAGTTTGCTGTGCCTCTGTCCAGCAGTGACACAGAGATGATTCCCGGGGTAAACCTAGGATCTCCCATCCACTTGTCAAGATTTCTCTTGAACAGAGTCAGTGAGGGGCTCTGTCTCACATGGACTGGGATTCTGTTCCATAGTGTAGGGAGTCTCTGGGTGATGAATCTGTCCCTCCAGCACATCCTATTTATATCCGTGTTGAGGTTTAAGTCTCTTGCTCTCATGGCTCTGGTGGATTTGGATTTTTTGAGGTGGAGCATATCCATTAATTCCGGGTTGGACATGGCCTTGTATGTCAGGCACAGATCACCTCTGAGCCGACGGTATGCGACTGAATAGAGCTGGAGTTTCTTCAGTCGGGCAGCGTATGACATATGTTTGAGCCCCTTTATCCTTTTGGTGAGGAACTTTTGGGGTCTTTCCAACTGCTGCAGGTGTCGGGTAAGGTACATTCCAAATGGGGCATTGTACTCAATCATTGGTCTGATAAATGAAGAGTACAGGGGTACAATGACCTCTCCTGATCTGGATGTGAATCCCTTCATGATCAGGTGGGCAATGTAGAAGGTCTTCCTAACCACTTTGGCATTGTGAGGGTCAAAAGAGAGGTTACTGTCAACTTGGGTCCCCAGGTCCCTGATAACTTCTTCCGTGTTTAATGGATTACCACCTATGTGGTAATTAGGGGTTACCTTGTTTTTCCCAAAGGTATGACTATATATTTTTTGGTATTTAGCTTAAGGCCATGGCTCTGGCACCAGTTATCCATTTCTATGAGACCTCTCTGGAGGATGTCTGTGTCTGATGGAGTGTCAATTATGGTGCCCAGTTTGCAGTCATCTGCAAATTTTGTCAGCCACAATCCCTCTATGTTTGCCTGCACTTCAGAAAAATAAATGCCGAACAAGAGGGGGCCCAGGACTGAGCCCTGTGGGACACCGCTCATGACCGGCTTAGAGTCTGACATGGCACCAGCAACTCTAACCCTGTGGGTTCTGTCCTTGAGCCAGTTTGCAACCCATCTTGTGACATATGGGTAACATCTAAGCTGGTGAGCTTTTCTATGATGCCCGAGTAAGGTATTGTGTTAAACGCTTTTGCTAGGTCAAGGTAGGCTGTGTGAACTGCCTTACCCTCATCAATGGCCTTAGTGACTGTTTCGAAAAAGTCGACCAAGTTCAAGAGGCAGGATCTGCCCTTGACAAAGCCAAATTGGGTAGGATCCAGTGTCTGTAGGTCCCCAATGTCTTTATTTATGAGTTCCATTATGATCCTCTCCATAGCTTTGCAGACAAGGCTCATCAAGCTTATGGGGTGGTAATTTCCAGGGTCCGTAGAAGCACCGTCTTTGTGGAGTGGGACCACAGTTGCCGTACGCCATTATTTGGGTACGTATCCTGTAGTAAGGCTAAGATTAAACAGCAGCCTTATGTGTGGGTTTAGTTCCTCATTGAGTTTGTGTAGCACACAGCCGGGGACACCGTCCGGTCCCATTGATGCTGTGTTTTTTGCTTTAGAGAGAGCAGCTCTCACCTGGGCATCTGAGATGTTTGGGAGGCTAGACTCTGGTGGGATAGATATTTCTCCTTTTGGGGGGGAGGGAGAAATTTGCACTGAACCTGTCTGCCAGTATGTTGGCAATGTCTGTGGGTTCAGTGATTTTTGTATCATTTTGGACTAATTCTGAGCATATCTGGGAGTTTCCAACCAGGTTTCTAACATAGCTAAAGAAGGCCTTATGATTGTCTTTTGTGTCATTAGCGATTTTTCTCTCAAAGTTGGCCTTGGGTGATTTTATGAGTGATCATAGTTTTTTGCTAGTATTGATCAGAGATGCCTTCCCTTTTAGGGATTTTGCTCTGTCATGTAGTAGCTTTCTCCTCTTGTTGTAGAGTTTGTTTATGGCTGGGGTCCGCCAGACCGGGCGCCTGCCTTTGGTGGAAAGGGTCTTGATTTTATTAGGGATTGCTTGATCCATACATTCCTGGAGGTGCTCATAGAAGGCATTTGTAAGGGTTTCAGCAGCGTGGGTTGTGGTTTCCACTGGCTCGGGGGCCTTGAAGGATACCACTCCAGTCTTAAGAAGTGTGAAGTTTGCTTTTGAGAAGTTCTTCACTGTGGTCTTTTTTGCTGGGATTGGGGGCGGGATGTGGATCTCCAGTGAGATTAATTTATGGTCTGATCTCACCAATGAGGGATATACTTCCGGTGTGGAGCATTTTGTCCCCATGTTTGTGATGATCAGGTCTAGTATATTTTCTCCTCTTGTGGGAATGGTGACTAGTTGTTCCATAGCATTTGAGTTTATGAACTCAAGGAACCTTTGGGCTAGGGTGTTGGGGCTTGAGTAATGTTCCCAGTCTATGTTTGGGTAGTTGAAGTCATCCAATATGATGGTGTTTGGAGAGACATTCATACTCTCCAGTGTCTTCAGGAAGGCTGTGTGGGTTTCCTGAGTTTGACAGGGTGGTCTGTAGCATGCTACAAACTGTAGGGCGGTTTTACCTATGGTTAATTGTACCTGGATGGTCTCCGATGCTTCATGCGTTGCCACTAACCTGGAGGTGTGGGTATCCTTTATGAATATGGATACTCCCCCTCCTTTTGTGGTTCGGTCCGGATTTTGGTGCCGGAACGCATGATATGAGGTATAACCTGATAGTGCTGGGGTGCTCTCAGGAGCCTTGAACGAGGTTTCAGTCACAGCACAGACATCGATGTTCTCCATACTGAGGAGGGCTTCGAGGGCGTGCATCTTGAGGTTTAGACTTCTGGCATTGAGCAGTATTACCCTTAGTTTTTCTCCATTTTTGTTTTCTAGGGCACCCACCTTACTTGAACAGGTTTCACTCAGCTAGCAAATCTATACGTTTGCACATTTATCCAGTCTGGCTTAACCTAACTGGTTTAATATACACAATTATTTTTATTATAATATTTTACTGTTTGTATTTTTAATCAAAACATGAATTATTGAATCTTAACTTTGTTTTATGCTGTTTTTTGCCTTATTTTATTTTTGGCTTCATAAGGATTGGCAGCTGAATTTTATATTGTTGCACTACCATTTTGATGTGACTTAGAGTGGCCCATTTAAGAAGTTAATTGTTAATTAAGTGGATACGTTATATAAGGTGATTTGCTATGTTTTACAGTTATTCTGATGAAGTCCTACAACATGTGAACACCACAAAAGCACTTAACATTGTATATTTTCTTTGTATTAAATATTTATAACATTCTTTATACATCGGTGTGGCTTCCTACCTCCTCAAAGATATTTCATTTGGTGCAGTTTACTTGGTTCCTAGTTTTTGTTCCTTCACTATTGCCATCTTGATTTCTTCTTCATAATTATATACTTACAAAGCCAATAAAAACTGAAGAAAAGAGTCATCGAATACCTTACAGGCAAATAAAAGCTGGCCCCTAAAATATCTGTAATGGAAGGCATAAATATATGCTGAACTGTTTATCCTTACAGTATAATTGCTTAATAACAGGCATTAAATTTACATTGCACTGACTCTATGTAACTAAACTGTTGATTATTAAGGGTACAGACAATATATCATGCTCCAAAATGTATCTGATATATACTACCTTAAATAAGCTAACTAAGATCATAACCTCTCCTGAAGTAAAGTTTTTGAGACTCAAACCTATCTGTCTCACAGCCTTATTACTGATTGGTTTCAAAACAAAAAAAAGAATCAGTAAGTATACCAAGTGATTTATTTTCACTAAATTCTGATAAATCAAATGTAGACAATGTAACAGATATCCTTAATTTTTGTTTACTAAAATATATGACATTACACTTTTTCTCACTAAATGAGAGACCAACTGTACCAGCCCACTTGTATAAGAATAGTAAATATCTATTAATATTAGTGAAATCATCTTCAATATTAGCAAAAAAAGCCAGTTTTACAACTACCGGCTTACTCAACCAACCTAACCAACAATGATCATCATGTGGAACAGCAGTAAAAACAATATTAAACAACAAAGACCTGAGCACAGATCCCTAAGGAACACTGATCTCACCAGGGCAGGATCTTATTTTTTCCTTAAGTCAGTTGTCTTTGGGTTCTGCCTCTTAGCCAATGATTAATCCACCTACATAAAAAATAACCTTATATTGTTCCAGTGTCAAATCAATAGTATGGAATGATAGCAATTCAGAAGCTTTAGTTAAATCCAAATAGATGACACCTGTACTAATTCCCATTTCCATAGCCCTATAGATGTAATCACAAATACTTGACATATTAGTGAATCTAGAATGGCTTTTCCAAAAAACGTGTTGAAAAATATCAAGCAATACATGCTTATTTTATAGGTTCATAGGTTCATAGGTAGGTACTAGGCTATCTGCCCAAGGGCATTTATAAACCTAGCCAGAGTGTGTCAGCTTTCGCCACCCCATTGATTAATTAACTGAACCTCTGTCAAGAAGAGCCAATGAAGTGATCCCAGGGGTGTATTTTTTGTTACCCATCCACTCGTCAAAGGTTTCTCTTGAAGAGTGTTAGTGAGGGGCTCTGCCTAATGTAGTTAGGAATTTTGTTCCAAAGCATGGGGAGTCTCTGTGACAGGAATCTATCCCTCCAGCATGTTCTATTGTGGCAAGGTTTAGCTCACTAGAATGAGTGGCTCGCAGTGACTTGGATTTCCTTAGGTGGAGCATGTCCATCAATTCTGAGTTGGCCATGGCTTTGTAAGTCAGGCAGAAATCACCTCTGAGTAAGTGATATGCCACTAAGTACAGCCAGAGTTTTTCCAGTCGGGCTGCATAGGACATATGTTTGAGGCCAGTAATCTTCTTGGTGAGGTGCTGTTGTGGTCTTTCCAGCTGTTGGAAGTGTCTTGTGAGTGTACATCCCAAATGGGGCATTGTACTCTATAATGGGTCTGATAAGTGATGAGTAGAGGGGCACTATAACCTCTTTATTTCTAGATGTGAACCCTTTAGTAATTAGATGGGCTACATAGAAGGATTTCCTAACTACTTTGGCAATATGATTGTCAAAGCAGAGATTACTATATACCTGGGTCCCCAGATCTCTTATTACCTCTTCTGTATTAAGGGGGCTGCCACCTATGTGGTAATTCATGGGTGTTTTGTTTTTCCCAAATGGGATGACTATGCATTTTTTGGCATTTAGCTTGAGACCATGACTTTGACACCAGGTGTCCGTTTCAGTAAGGCCCTTTTGGAGAATGTCCGTGTCAGCCGGAGAGTCAGTTATGGCTCCCAGTTTGCAGTCATCGGCGAACTTGGTAAACCATAGTCCTCCTATGTTTGCCTGTACTTCTGAGAAGTATATGCTGAACAGTAGGGGTCCCAGAACCAAGCCTTGTGGGACACCACTTGTGACTGGTTTAGAGTCGGACCTGGAGCTCGCTATTCTTACTGTGTAAGTTCTGTCTGTAAGCCAGTTGGCAACCCATCTTGTGACGTAGGGGTTTATGACCACGCTGGTAAGTTTTTCTATAATTCCCAAGTGGGGAATGGTGTCAAAAGCCTTGGTGAGGTCAAGGTAGGCTGTGTGAACCACCTTCCCCTCATCTATGGCCTTGGTGACTGTCTCGAAAAAGTCAACCAGGTTTAGTAGACATGATCTGTCTTTAACAAAGCCGAACTGGGTTGGGTCAAGTGTTTGGAGGTTCCCAATGTCTTTGTTAATGAGTTCCATGATGATGTGCTCCATAGCCTTGTAGACCAGGCTAGTCAGGCTTATGGGGTGATAATTACCAGGGTCAGTTGTGGCCCCTCCTTTGTGGAGCTCCCCCCTCCTTATTTAAGTATGATTGTACTACATCTCTCAAAGCAACTGTATAGTATTGGTGTTAGGCTTACTGGATGATAATTTTGTACTGCCAGCTTATCTCCTGAATTGGAGTGTAATAAATGATTCCTTCTGAGATATATGTACATGTGCAGTTTAGATAATATAATTAAATCCACAGTTAATTTACTCATTAAATCATCTTTTAAATTAACTAAGAATTGCAGGAATACAAACTGGCCAACTCAATGTGTTGTATTTAATTTTATTTTCGTCTTTTAATAACACCTCTTCAGTAATATTAGGAAATGTTGTCATATAATCAATTATTTCTTCCATGAATTGAGAATAACAATCACCCATGTTAATGCTCAAACCAGTAAAATATTCATTAAATTTATTAGCTATCTATTCACGATTATAATCATTAACTCATCTACAAAAATAGAATTAATATTATCTGTTTAATTCCTAAAGGAATTAATATATTTATAAATGTTTGATCTTTGTGTGGTAGTTTGCCAACAAATTTCATATTTTACCTTTCAATTTCTTATACTTAGTGATAGTTCCTTGTTTCTCAGCCTTAATTTCTTTTTATTAAACTAGAGATAAAACAACTGGAATCAAGATCTTTAGAAAAGGGTAGGAGCAAACTACATGGGAAAAAATGGGAACTGGAGCAATACATACAGATAAAGAATGAGGTTTAAAGAAGGCAGGACTTAAATGAGCTATGTAATGTTTGACTGAAAATGATTGGGTGGATTATAAGTGATGTACAATGTTTGCAACTGAGCGTGTGTCAGTAGGGTTTGTGATGCAAAATGGTAAGTATCATGCAGCAACTGGACAGGTGAAATCCTTGATTACAGTCAGGGTGTCCCACAGGGACTTTGTCCTAGGCCCTTACTTGTATAGATTGTATCTTTCAGACCTTTTTCATCTCAGGTGTTCTACTGCCTATATGCAGGTGACCTGAAATTGGGTAAGCTGATTACATGTGTTACAGATAAGGCATGTCTGCAAAATAACTTGGCTAAATTGATCATTTGGGCACAGGAGAATAATATGCTGATAAATACAAAAACTAAGTATATGTGATTTTGGGAGACATATATTGAAAGGTGAATATTTAATACAGCACACAGTGATTGAACATGTAGACTCATTTAAGGACCTGGGTATATTATGGGTAGATTCAGCTATGAGTTTTTCTAATCATATTAACCAATTGCTTAATGATAGTTATAAAACTATAGATTGTATAAAAAGATTCATAAAGTCTAGGAAATCAGAAATAATGAAGTCATGTCATTGTTTGTTAGTTACATTAGACCCAAACTTGAGTATGGAATAACAATATGGAAACCCTATAAGAAAACAAGCATGAGTAAACTGGAAAGAGTACAGCAGAAATATAGCAAGGGCATCCATGGGTGTAAAAATTTAAGTTATTATGAAAGACTAAAATATCTGATCTTGTACAGTGTCTCTTATAGATATCTAAGAGGAGTCCTTATTTAAGTATATAGGGCATTTACAGACAACTACCTCTGGGAATGTTTGGGGTTATCAAAAAGTACTAGAGAATCATCAGATAACCTATGCAGAAGATTCTATAGAAATGAGAAGTGTACTAATTGGTTCTCTGACAGCGTAACTGATGCATGGAACAGACTACGTAATTACATTAAAGCAAGTACTAGTTTAGATATTTTTCAGAACAGCCTGAATACTTATTATGGGAAAAGGTGTTGTGGTATATTGGCAAGCTAGAAGGGCTTTTAATGCCCGTGCTTGAAATATTTGTATGTATGTAAATGCTTGTAACTAGGATTGTATCAGTGTAGTTGGTTTTCATTTATATAAATGTATGATTGTTTATGTTGTATATGATGGTTTAATAAAGATGTGTCTTTTTAAAACAATTAGCAGAAGCTGAATCATTTACGTAATCCTGCTTAGGTTATATGCTATATAGCAATATATGTGAAGTATAATACTTGTTAATGTTAATTTGTTAATACAGTTTTATTACATTTGTATAAATGTAAATCTACCTATGTCACAAGTGATAATTCAATAACAGTGTTAAAAAAGAAGCTCTCTTTTTCCTATTATACAGCCTGCTCAAATTATAATTCAACCATACTTAGAATTTGTTTGAATATAGTGCTCTATAGCAAGTTGTACCAAATATGCTATTATACAATAGAGATTCTATATTATCATAGCCACCACTAAATGACTCAGCTATCTCCACCCAATCTCTACCCAATACAAATTTTGTTTCAGATCAGAAGGACAGATATTCAGATAATTCTAGGCAATAATAAATCCTTATATTTTCAATTAAAGCCAGCTTATCTGTACCTAACAAGTCTAGGATATTGCTACTTTGAGCTGATTCCAAAATCAATACAGTAATAATATGATACATAAAAATCTCATTAAAATCTCTTTCACTATTATTTCCACCTTCATTTACTTGCCAATCAGAGATAGTATAATTAAAATCACCTATACATATCAGATTTCTATAATCTAAATTCATATTTAATATAGACAAATAATTATAGTGAGTATCTAGATCCATTGTACAGCACCGATGATATAGGATTAAGCAGCAATATTCCATAAGCTTGGACCATTACAAACTTCAGTTCACCAATAGTGTTTGTAAATTTACAAGAAATTTAATTTCTAATCCTTGAAGTTATGCTGCCACCCCTGTTGCTTTGTCATATGCTTTCAAATTGTTATATCCTGGCATTTTTAAGTCAGATGAATTGCATGTCTCAGTGACAGCAATAAACTCATATCCTTCAGAAAGCGCAATAAATTGTAACTCATTTCCTTTGTTACCCAAGCTTTGGGCATTAAAATATAAACATATTAATGATCTATTAAATTTCCTGTTTCTATTGCACACATGAATCAGGTCATGTGAGGCTTTAAAAATGTCAACACAATTCACTAAAATTTTTGACAAAATCTTAGATCCATAGTTATTAAGATGAACTCCATCCTTCATAAACTTTTTAAAAGCATAGGCATAGTTTCCCCAAATTTGTATTAATTTAATATTGTAGATAAAATAGTCTTGTCTGACCAACGTGACCTAGGAGGGATTACATATAATGCATACTCTAAATGTAAAGTTTCAAAATATAGAATTTTATCAATAATTGCATTTTCATCATATTTAATGGTACCTACCCAAAAGCATTAGTACCTCCCTGCAAACCAAATTTAGTATAGGTCAGTTTAACCCCTAGTTAACCTTGGTAACAAATCTAAAACTTCAACCCTGGTAAAGAGGATGCTGTAATACAGTCTTTCTTCAGTGATAGACTATTAATACATTTTAATTAGGAATCATTGACTACCAGAAGTTTTAAATAATATCCCTTTCCATTCTTATCTCTTATGGCAATAAAACCAGGCTCTTCACTGTGTTTATTAATATATTTATCTTCACTAATTAACTCTCCTGAAGCTCTTCTTTTAAGCTTTCTTACATATGAAATATCTTAACATCCTTCATTGTACCCATTTATGCAATAACTAATAACTAATAACTAATATAATCAGAACAAGGATTATGTGAAATGCTACCAGTTTAAGAAGAAACATATTTCTGAAACATTAAAACAATCAGATTTGTTAATACAGGAACTTTCTATTCCCTTTATTATAGCATGTTCTAAGTCACTTACAATTAACCCTGGAAGAGAGGGCATAATCAATGAGTTATCTACACAAAACTTTAGAATCTACCAAATTTTCTTTCCTACTCAAAAATTTAGAAAAAGCATCATTTGGCACAAAAAATTAGCTATTCAAAAGTGGGAATAATGTTTAAAAATCAAAAATGAACTAGTGGCTCTGCATTCGCCTTCAAGGTTCAAAGGTTTTAAGCACAGTCTTCTTATTTTCCTGGTTAGGGGTCACCACAGCAGATCACCTGTCTGCTAATGATTGGCAGTGAAGTTTTATGGTGTCGAGTTGCCAGCCCAGCGCCCAACCTTCCACAGAAGGCACACACACACACACACACACACACACACACACACACACACACACACACACACACACACACGCGCATGCACGCACGCACACACATGCACACACACACTCACACCTAGGGCTAATTTGGAGTGTTCAATCCACCTACAGCATGTCTTTGGGATGAAACCGGAGCACCCGGAGAAAACCCATGCGACCATAGGGAGGACATGTAGACTTCGCACAGAAGGCACTCCAGCCGAGGATCAAATCAGAGAGCCGCTTGCTGTGAGGCGACAATGCTAACCACTGAACCACAGTGGCTGCCCGAAGGTTTTAAGCACAGTAAAGCACTTAAATAGTTCATTAATTAGAACATTACTAAATAGAGCAACAGAATAAAAGAATGTACCAGAAAGCATATGAATTTAAATGAAAATGTAAAGCAAAAATAACTCACTTGAAACAAATGAGTTCACAGAATAAAAATAATTATATCAGCAGTAATAATAATAAGAATAAGCCAGTTGAATACAAAAATACACATATCCTAACATTTATGAAATTAGGTTCCAAGATACTTCCAAAGCTGTTCTATTAAATATTTCATACGTAATTCATTATTAAGGCCCTTTGGTTGCAAAGTATCATAAGTGAAAATAAACCAAGCTTCCTTCTGTAATAACATATCAGAATGATCTAAATATAAATCAAAATGTGTCAACACATACATTATAAAGAACCTCAATAAATTTGAATCACTATTATTATATTTGAAAACATGATACTACAGGGCTGGTAAGAGAACTATTTTTGACATATCTTTATTTGGATAAAATATTACAACCTTATATGATGCATCGTCCCTCACACATTAGGGATATCAAGCATTTCCTTAAAGAAATTAAGTGTATTAAGTGTTATAGTGTTAAGAACAGTTATAGTTCAGCACAAAGTCCCAAATAGGAACACCCTCCCCAATAATTAAACATCACGTACTTTCAGTGTTGCACAACTGAATAAAATAACACAAATCAGAATTTTTTCACCTGTGTCCTTAAAAGAATGACCAGAGAAGAGTTCACAGCACACCAAGTATTGTCCCACTTCCAAAGAAACCCAACCCTACTTCCCTCAATAACTTGACTGGTCACCTTAACCTCAAATATCAAGAAGTGCTTTGAGAGGATTCTGAAGAAACATCTATCTGTGTGTCTGCTTAAGTCCTTCAATCCACTCCAGTTTGCATACCAGACAAATAGATTGACTGCAGATGCTATATCAGTCACACTACACCTTGCATTAAAACACCTAGAAGGGAGGAACAACTACGTAAGGATGCTGTACATCGACTTCAGTTCTCCGTTCACCATTGTGATACTAATGAAACTGGTGGATAAGCTCATAAAATGCAGGATAAACAAGCACCTATGTAACTGGACTCTTGAGTTTCTGATTGGTAGACCCCAGTGGACATGCACTGGAAACACCTCTCAATGATAGTCCTGAAAATTGGTGTTCCCCAAGGTTGTGTGCTTAGCCACTTGCTCTTCACCATCCTTACCCATGACTGCACTGCAAAACACAAGTCAAACCATATTATAAAATTCGCTGATGATACCACAGTCATGGATCTCATTAGTGGTGGAAATGAACATAACTACAGGGATGAGGTGAACACTTTGATTGCCTGGTGTGATAGGAACAATCTGGACCTGAATGTTAATAAGGCCAAAGGAAATTATTATGGACTTCAGGAGAAAGGCAACAGTTCACCAACCACTCACTGTCAAAGGGAAGGCAGTATGACCTCTCCTGGGCTGCTAACACCAACCATATAGTCAAGAAGGCTCAATAGAGGCTTCACCTCCTGAGTAAGCTCAAAAAAGACAGGCTCCCACTGTCTGCTCTTACCACTTTTTACAGGGGAGCTATCAAGAGGATCCTCACTAGTAACTTCATAGCATGGTTCAGCAACTGCACAGTTCCTGAGAAGAAGAAACTGCAGAGGGTGGTGAGGGTGGCTGAGAAAATCTTGGGCACAAACCTCTCTTCTATTCAGGAGCTTTTCTTTACAAGAGCAAGAAAGAGAACATATAAAAAACTAGCTGATTCTACCCATCCAGCCCACAACTGGTTCTCACAACTTGTGTCTGGAAGGAGGTACCGCCGCTTCCACTGTAGAACTACCCGATTCAGGAACAGTTTGTATCCTACATCTATAAGACTTATTAACTCAGACACCAACCATAATACCTGATACATTGAAGCCTCTTTTTTTATTTAATCCTGCTGCTCTGAGCAATTACCACCAGCATTACTATTATGCAATATAATGGCTGTACTGAGTCATGTTGAAGGTTAACAAGTGCAATATGGTAACTAAACAGCTGGTATTCACTTGTCTCTATTTATTCTCTATCTTAACAGTGTAGGGGTTTGGTGGTGGGTATTTATTATTTATCACTGGATAATGGGTATTGAATGTGTTTATGTAATGAGAACTACCTCTTGCATGTCATACGTGTTATTTTCTTTCTTACGTTATTCTTTGATGCCGCTGTATCTATATTATTTGCACTGTATTTCTCTTGTGAGCTGACATTTGTAATTTTGTTTAGGCTGCACTTGTGTGGTCCTAAATGACAATAAAGTTTCTTTGAATCTTTGAATCTTGAATCTTTGAAGCACCACCAAACACCAGAATACAGTGTCTGTTCAAGAGAGGAAGAATTAGAAGTTCAGCACACCCCCAAAAAAGGAAGACATCCCCCTCATTAAACAGCATTCAGTTTCAGTGCTGTAAAAATAAACAAAATAAAAATCAAAGTTTCTTCACCTGTAATCTTAAAACAACAGTCAGGGGAGAGTTTACAGCAGACAAAGCACCACCAAACAGCAGAATACAGTGTCCGCTCAAGACAGGAACAGATATAGTTCATCACACATTAAACAGCATGTAGTTTCAGTGCTGTACAACTAAATAAAATAGAAAAATCAGAGTTTCTTCACCTGTGTCCTTAAAGGACAACCAGGGAAGAGTGCATAGCACACGAAGTACCACCAAATACCAGAATATAATGTCCACTCGAGAGGAGCAATTATGGTTCACCACACAGAACCAAATAGGAAGACATATCCCGTGTTAAACAGCATGCACTTTCACTGCTGAACAACTAAATAAAATAAAAAAAAAATCAAAGTTTCTTTGTCTGTGCCCTTAAAAGGTCAGCCAGGGAAGAGTTTGCAGCACACCAACTCCATTAAATAACAAAATATCAAGGCCCAGCAGAACAGAAGTGAAATCAACATAAAAGGCAAGAGGGACAATCAAGGAAAAATACCTGATGCAGTAAACAGACACTGTCTGGAAGGGCATTTCTTGCATTGGAGGGTAGCAAGCCTTAGCTATGGCTATATTTATGGGAATGGTGAGGAATTCTGACTCTATGATAAGTGATTTAAATGGTATAAGCCAGGCTAATACTACATAAGCCCACATCACATTTCATCCCCTAAATTTTATAGTCCCCATGTATACACCACTCCCACTTGTTAAAATCAGCTATCAGCTACCTACAATGAGTATAATTTGATAATTTCTTTTCTTTTTTAAGGGTATACATATTTACACATATTAAAGTATACTCAAATGATCAACTAAAGATGGACCCCTGCCCTCAAAAAAAAAAAAAAAAATATATATATATATATATATATATATATATATATATATATATATATATATATATATGACTTTACTATAATGTAATAACTTTCTCCTTTTCACTAAAGTGCCTATTGTATATTGTACTTTCTTTATTGTCTCTAGATATTTCTGTTAAATTCTATGTAAAACTGATACTGTACCTGTCAATGTTGTACTTGTTTTATTGGAGCTTTTCTCCCCGGGCCTCTGCTGAAAATGGGCTCATACACCCAGACGGACTATCCCGGTCAACAAATGCAAAATAAAATAAATAAATAAATAAATTTGTTGGAAGGAAAGTCTAACCCACATAACATGGCTTATGAACAACATTGTGACACTCAGACTAGGCATGATATCCACAAAGCAGTGTAGTGGCAAAGTGAATCTTAAGTGCATAAGGTATGTGAAGAAATGTGATGTTGTATGTGAAAGTAGCTAGCCAGTGACAACATCCTGTGAAATACATACGAAGACAGAGAAAGAAATAGGGGGAGAGAGAGAGTATTCACATTAGATGACTGCATAAAGAAAAACATTAATCATAAGCAGTTTACACAAAAGGTGGGAATGATGCACAAAAAAAAATATTTTTGAAGATTCTTGTTTGTTATCATGACATAGTACTTACCTGATGCTATAGCCTATTTCACAGTGCCATGTGGCTTTCAACTTCACTCTTTTACAGATGTATCCTCCCTTACATTTATCGTGTTTGGTAGTATCAGGGATATAATCCAGAGGGGCTTCATTCAAGACACCCACAAATATACAGGGGTGTTCAGCCAGTTTATACTTGCCCTGAAATTCATGGCAGCAACTCCAGTAACTCTTTTGAAACACTCCCTTGAATATTTGGCTTTAGGGAATGCTCAAGGTTTCTTTTGCAATCACACTGATAAAGGAATGTAAACCTGAGGCAGCACATCTCCTTGAGTGTAAATTGTCTTAGAAACCAGCACACAGAGTCAATCATAGAAATATGAGAGTTTTTGTTTCTAAAAATAAAGTGTTAAACCACATGGTGGTAGTTATGAAGAATCATGTTACAAACTGGGTAGATTTACACTATGTCAGAGGTGCTGAACTCTATACAGTGTAGTGCAACTGACAAACGTAATTTTCTACTGATAAGAGACTAAGCTACATGTCACCTACAGGTTAGGTCATATAGCAGAGGCTTGATAGTGCACAGTGACATATGCACTTTCTCTCACCCCACCCTCACCCCCACAGACACATTTGGGTCCCATACTCCTAAAGCATTATATATTCAGGAGCATTTTGATATCTAAAAAAGCTAGTGTCCCATTACCACTCCTTATTTCACAACAGTACTGTAAACCGCGGTGGTGCAGCGGTAGCATTGTCGCCTTACAGCAAGAGGTTCTCTTGTTCGATTCTCGGCTGGAGTGCCTTCTGTGTGGAGTCTGCATGTCCTCCTTGTGGTCGAGTGGCCTCTGAAAGACATGTGTGAATGGATGTGCCTTTGCTGAAGGTTGGGCATCACGCTGGCAACTTAGCACCATAAAAATCTACTGCCAATCATTAGCAGACCGGAGTTCCGCTGTGGCGACCCCTAACTGGGAAAAGACAAAACGACAAACAAAAACTGTTGTGTAATGTCCTCATTCACTCTTTCAACCTCATATACATATCTCCATTGCCAATGTTCTGTTTTGGACTTAAGATGCCCCATAATACAACCACTGCACTGATCCCCTCTTTTTTTATTTGTTTTGATAATCATTGCTTGATTGGTTAATGGCTAAATAGGAGGTGTTTACCAGCCCTTGACTATATAAACCTCTTCAGAATCTAATGTATCCATGTTCTGCAGCATTCTGCTGGACTATCACATCCCACATTAATGAATAATATGTTCCCTGCTTCCAGTAGGGGTTTGATTTATGGAGCACCATATCCCTGGCTGGCATTGGAGGCTGAGACAAAAATACTTGGGTTATCATCACTAGATTTTCATATTTGCATCCTACTATCATATCCTTTTAAGCTATAAGATATAACTTGTATTCACACCAACAAATGGCAGGTAATGGCAGAAAAATCAGATGAAAGATAGACCACTACAGGAGGTAATTGCAAACCAATGCAGTATTTTTACAAGAAAACCCTGTGGACAAAAGCAACTTGATACATATTAAATGGCAATAGAAGATGAGCCCCTCAGATCTAAAGGTGACCAGAATACTACAGGAGAAGAACAAAGGGAAAGCACTCATAGTGTTAGAGTTTATGACATGGATGAATTAATTACAGAAGGAAATCCATTTGTTGTGGTGTTCACAGATGAAATTCTGATGCTGCAAAGAACTACATTTCTGGAAGTTGGAATTTCAGAACTATGAACCAAGGCAAACTTGAAGTGGCTAAGGATAAAATTACATGAATAATAATTGATATCTTGAGAATATGAGGCTTAAAATTAACTAGAATAGGCCATGATACAGAAGACAAACACTGAATCTTGTACTGTGGTCATTCATCTTGAGATGAAATGGAGTAGCCTTCATAGTTAATAAACGGATGTCAACATAACTTATTGGTTACAACCCAAAAAATAACAGAACAATCTTCATCATGCTACAAGGTATCTCATTCAACCTTACAGTGAAATAAGTTGATGTTCGACCTATAGATGCTAAAAAGGAGGATGTCAGCCAGTTTTGTGAGGATCTGTAGAAACCTTTGGAAATAATACCACAAAACAATGTTAACAGTCATTATACATGACTGGAATGCTAGAGATGGTAGTCCAAGTGCAGATGGAATAAGGAAGCAAGGTTGTGTAATGTGAAATGTATTCAGTTCATGTCCATACATTCACTCCTGCAGTATTCATAACTTTCGGAATTCCCATGGAAGCCTGTTGTCCAGCCAGTATACAAGACTCCCTGTTACATTTAAAAGGTATGCCTGAATGTCATTCAAATGCTCCTTGTGTACCGTAAGGCATAAAGGTGATATTCAAGCTTACCATAAACAGAGCTTCTTTGCCGCCAATCCGACATGTTTTTCACCATCATTCTGTTTACCTATGTCTGTTTTCCCATTTGAACACATTTTCTTTCTCCAGTGATTACCTACACCTGTTTGCTGTGCAGATAAGTGCCCATTGTTTTTTTTTCTTGTTTTTTTTTTTTTGTGCTCCTTGAATTTAATGTCATTCAGGAAGGGTAAATGACAGTGTGAGAGACAGATTTCCTATAGAGGCCACCATGATGTGTCTTTTTTTGTCTAGGAGTGTGCCATGACCATATGTCTTGTTCTATTTGCCAGGCATTCATTCCAAAAATGTTTTGCAGTAGACGTTCTTCCCTTTCCTTGTATCTTGAGAACCAGCATCTTAAGCTTCTTACTAAAGGTACAATGGATGGAATCTCCTGCCCCAAAGGCCCACCATTATGGAAAAAGAAGGTGAAAAAGGTGCAACCGGAATATTCCACTGTCCAGCCTCTGCCAGGTATTTCCCCTGAGGTCATTGCAAACTTGGAGGCTCTCCAGGCTGTGTTGTCGGATTCCTCTACTGTGACTGTGTTGGAGGCAGGTGAGGTTTTGACTGGCAGCACATCTGATGAGGCTTTGCAGGCATCCATCTCAGACATACAGGGGGAACCATGGTTGATTTCTTCTGATGGACTTAGGAGGTTTCCTCAGATTTTAGTTGGGGAAGAAGCTTCTGCTGCAGTTCTCAACTGCCGTCCTGGGTCTGAGTCCTCTCAGTTTTTTGGAAGGGACAGTCCCTTAAAAAAGAAACAAAAGCTTAAGCATGCTTCTTCTGCTCCTAGGGATCCTCAAAGTGAATGACAGGCTTTCAATTAGGGGCTATTTTCTGCTTTAATGTCTTTAAAACCTCCTCAAGGAGTTTCATTTCCTGCTCCTCCTTGGTCCTCTACTCTCCTTAAAAGGTGTAAAGAACAGGATCCTTCTGAGACCGAGTCAGATTCTGATGATGAATCCCTGACTAATTCTATTCAGTCATATGAGGAGGAATCTATTAGTCCTGATGATCTTTCTGAGGAAATTTCCTTTGGGGAAACACAATCTAGGATGATGGATTTTTTAAGTGGGACTGTACTCAAGTTCTTGATATCTAAAGGAGGTACTATGAGCTACTACAGTTGGCATCTCCTAAACAGTTGGCTATTCATCCTGTCTTGGCTGCTTAGCTGGATGTTTTTTTCCAATGTCTCTCATGCTCCTTATTCTTTACCCCCTGCACCCAATCAGCCTGATAGGTTTTATAGGGTGCCTGAGGATTGTTTTTTTTTTGTATAAGTGTCCTGCTGCTGACCCTTCTGTGGTCTCTGTAGCCTCTGATAAGCCATCTTAAGTGCTTCCTTTGCCCAAGTTCTTGCCTTCTGACAAGGACAGCAGAACTATGGAATGGCTGGGTAAGAAGGTATATAGTTCTGCTACCCTAGGTTTTAGGGCTAGTAATTATCAGACCCATATGTCTAGGTATGTGTTGGCTCTTCTTTCTCAGGTCTGTCAACGTATTTCTGATTTTCCTGAATCTGAGGGTAAAACTTTTGTTCTTTCCTAGCTAGGGACTTCCTCTCAAGTCATTCATCATTCCATTAAATGTAGTTATGATGCAGCAGGTGCCTCTTCTAGGGCAGCTGTTTTTGGTTCCATTATGAGGGGATATTCTTGGCTTAGGCTCCATCCTCTACCTGATGATAATCAAGCTAAGTTGATGGATGCTCTCCTGGATTCTAAACTTTTGTTTGGGGAAGCTGCTGCTGCTGGTTTGCTGACGTCCCTTAAGGATAAGGGTAAGGTTTTACAGGAGCTTAAACATGTTTTTGTTTCTCCTGTGCCTAAATTTCAGAAGAACTATCCCGCTAAGCCTGCCTTTGTTCGTAGACATTCCTGCCCATCCACTAGAGACAAGAAGAGTGGCAAGCAGACTTCTCTTGCTAAGGCTACTCAGTTTTCACAGTTTCTGAAGCCTTCCTTTCCAGACAAAGCAGGTGCTCTATGTCTATCCATCTCCTGCCAGCCACATTTCCCTTTCTGTCTGCCATTCTTTTTCTCTTCTTGTTTGGCTTCAGATCACTCAAGATTATTGGGTTCTGCCGATCATTCATCAGGGGTACTTCATGATGTGGAAATCCTGTCCTTCTTTTATGGGCATTCCTCAATCTCCTTGGGAACAGCTTTCCTTTCTCCCAGAGGTTTTTCAAACTCTCTTGACTGAGGGTACTATTCAAGAGGCGCCTCTGTCCCAAAAGGGGAAAGGGTTCTATTACAGTCTGTTTCTAGTGCCAAGAAAAGAAGGTGCTTGGAGACCTATTCGAGACTTCTTTCATCTAAGCACTTTTTTAAAAGTGCCTTCCTTTTGGATGATGTCTCTTCAGATTCTGTTTCCTCTACTGCTCCTTCAGCCCTATAAGGTGTCTCTGGATCTCAAGGATGCTTATCTCTATATTCCAATCCATTCTCTTTTCAAGAAGTTTTTACATTTCACTGTTTCTTCATGGCATTTTCAGTTTTCTGCTTTGCCCTTTGTCCTTTCTACTGCCCCAAGGGTCTTCACCAAATGCTTTTCTCCTGTGATTGCTTTTTGCAGACTTTGAGGGATTCAAATGTTTTCCTTATTTAGATGGTCTGCTGATTCAGGTGTCCTCCCCAGAGACTCTCTTGCAAAATCTTCATTTTGCCATTTCCCTTCTTCAGACCCTAGGGCTGACAATAAACTTCACAATGTCTTCTCTGACTCCTTCTCAGGATCATATTTTTCTGGGTTGCAGGATTCAGTCAGTGCCTATGATAGCTTCTCTGTCTCCTTTGAAGGCCTTAACTCTCATTTCTTTCTTTCACACTCTTCTTCCTCTAGCTTCCATTACTGTAAAGGAATTTGTGAGAGCTCTGGATTTCATGGCATCCATCATTCTGATGCTCCCTCTGGCCAAACGTCACATGAGAAAGTTTCAGTGGTTTCTGAAGTCAGTGTGGCTTCAACATGCACATCCTCTAGACTTTGTAGTTCCTCTTCTTCCTTGTCTCAGACAGGAACTTCACTGGTGAATTCAGCAGTTGTATTTGAACCCAGGGATCCTTTTTCATCCCCCTCTTTCCTCTCAGGAATTGTTTACAGATGCTTCAGACATGGGTTGGGGGGGACTTTTGGCTTCCTAAAATTACAGGGGGTGTAGCTGCCTCGCCAGCAGAGGGAGCACATCATCATCAAGGAGATGAGAGTTTTTCTGCTGTCCCTTCAGGCCTTTCATCCTCTTTTCTCTTCAGGGCCTCTCAAGGTCTTCACAGACAATACCACAGTGATGTGGTATATCAACAAGCAGGGAGGAATTTGATCCTACCTTCTTTGCTGGTTAGCTCTTCTGGTATGCGATCTTGCTGTCATGTATCAATTGACTCTTCAGGTGGTTTATATCCCTTCCAGTCAGAACATTATAGCAGACAATCTGAACAGGTCCTTAACTCAGTCCCATGAATGGATACTTCACAGGGATGTTTCAGAAAATTATTCACCAGCGGGCAACTCTTCAAGTGGATCTTTTTGCCTCCACTCTGAAAAGACAACTTCCTCTGTTTTGTGCCAAAGTCCCAGGTCCTTTGGTGTGGAAGGAGGATATTCTCTCATTCTCTTGGAAGGGGATGTTTCTTTATTTTATATATTCCCTCCCCTTCCTCTCATTCCAAAAGTCTTGTTCAAGATTCAACAGGATGCTCCCAAAATCTTGTTGGTGACTCCTTTTTGGCTGTGACAGCACTGGTTCCCTCTACTTCTGCATCTAGTCAGGTGCAGTCATCACAAGTTACCGCACAGGGTGGATCTTATCACACAAGACAAGGGGTCTCTCATTCATCACCACCTGTCCACGCTTTAACTGACATTGTGGGTGATAGTGTTTTGATCCCTCATAGACACCTTTTTTCTCAGGACATGCTGCAATTCCTGCAGGAGGCCAGGAGACCTACTACTAGGAAATTCTATGTATCCAAATAGAAGAGGATTTCTATTTGGTGTCTGTCTTGTAATCTGAATCCACTTTCTGCGGATGTTTCTTTGGTTCTCTCTTATTTGTGTGAGTTGCTCAATGCTGGTTTGGCCTATTCTTCTATTAAAGCCCACTTATCAGCCATTTCTTCTTGTCTGCCTTTATCTCCTAGATGCATGGTTAAACAATTTCTCAAAGGTGTCTTTAATGTTAAACCTTCCAGGAAGCCGATTCCACAGCTCTGGGATCTTAATTTTGTTCTGGAGAAGTTGATTCAGGCTCCTTTTGAACCTGCTGTTTCAGCTTCCTTGAAACATTGTTTTTGGAAGACTGTTCTGTTGTTAGCTCTTTACTTCTGCCACATGGATGTCTGAGTTGCAGGCCCATATGGCTTGTCCTCTTTTTTTGATTTTTCATGAGGAGAGGGTGTCATTATGCACTAATCCATCTTTTATGCCTAAGGTGGTTAATAAGCTTTACCTTAATCAGTCTATTAATCTACTTACTTTCTTCCCTTCTCCGCAGTCTGACAGTGAAAGGGTGTGCATACTTTTGATGTGCATAGGCAATTCATAATTGATTTGGATCAGACGAAGGCTATTCATAAATTTGATCAGTTGTTTTTTTTCCTTTCATCCTAGATCTTTGGGTCTTGCTGTATCCAAGCAAACTTATTTCTTCTTGGATTTCTAAGGTTATTTCCTTTTGTTAGACCTTTCATGGCAAGAGCCTTTCTTCTTCAGTCAAGACTCATGCTACTAAAGCAGTAGGTTCTTCTGGTGCATTTTTCAAGAGTTCAGATACTAATTCTATTCTTGAAGCAGCTACCTGGTCTTATGTGCATACTTTTACTAAACAATACAATTTTGATTATAGCTCTAGAGCTGTGGCTGGTTTTGCTAGTGCCATTCTACATGGCTTCTTAGGGGACTCTTCTTCTTCTCCTTCCCCCTCCCAAGTTTCCTCTTGAGCTTTGTAACTCTCCTGAAGATTACAAATACTGCAGCAGTGAATGTAAGGATACAGTACAGTTGTGTAAAATCTTACCATAATGGTAGATGTCCCTGACTTCACTGCTGCATCGCTCCCTCTCTCCTTCCTCCTAGGCCTTTCCTTCCTGGATGTTCAGGTTACCTCTTGGGTTTCTTGGGCTGGTTTTCCTACTGAGGCAATCAGTTCTGTTTATGGTAAGTCTGAATGTCACCTTTATGCCCCACGGTATGCAAGGAGTATTTGAGTGATGTTCAGGCATACCTTTTAAATGTAACAGGAAGTCTTTGGTATACTGGCTGGACGACGGGCTTCCACAGCAGGGAGTTAAGAAGGTTACGAATAATGCAGCAGTGAAGGCAAGGACATCTACTGTTATGGTACAATTTCACACAACTGTACTTTTCTCCTAGCAAGCTTGTTTCTTCAGGCACTAAAGAAGAATAAACATGCTCTTTTTTGCTAGCAGTCTCGAGTGTGTTTTTTAAATTCAGTTACTCCTCAGATGACCCCCCCCCACACACACACACACACACACACACACACACACACACACACACACACACACACACACACACACACACTCCTCTGTAATTATCCCACATTTTCTTATATGCCTCTGTTGATTTGCTGTCAACAACCTTTCCATTAAGCCATTTGAGGCATCCACCATCTTCAATGTGAAAAATTTCTCCCTTATGACCAAGCTGAAATTTCAGTCTACCATTTACTGCTGAAGTCCAATTCTCATATTTCCACCTAAGCATTACCATATTACCATCCCCTTTCAATATCATTAGTATGCAGTTCAAGGTCGAGCGAGTTTTAAATACATGCAGTAGGTGCATGTGTGTGTGTGTGAACGTGTACCTTCTGTGAAGGTTGGGTGCTGGGCTGGCAACTCAACACCATAAAAACTCCACTGCCAATCAATCTGCGGACCAGTAATCCGCTGTGGCAACCCCTATTGGCAGAAGCCGAAAGACATTGAGTATGCAGATCATGTTCCCTGATTTAACTAGTCTCAAACTAAATTATGATTCAATATAAATAAATATCTAGAGGAAAATTGTTGTTTGTTTGGACACACATTAAATCAGGAAACCATTTCCAGCAAACAATATTATTTTGTATTCAATCTCAAGCTTATTGTGGATTTAAATTACAAGAGGATGCGCTTTTGTTCAGCATCAACTGATAATGTTTCTTCATTCATTAAAGCAGAGAATGTTCTTTAGCATAGCAGAACCTTACTGGGAACTTCTGGTCACAGAAAATGACTCACTAGCAGGCAATTGGTTAATAACTAAAAGTTCATTTTTTTAAGATCAAGGGTAGTAACATGACTGGCTTGGTCGGTTTTACATGAAACATGGCCAACAGCTTACTTTCTTTCATGTCATTCAAACAATTCAAAAGGGAAATCCCAACCTAAGCATAACTTAGAGCAAGAAATCCCAACCTAAACATGACTTAGAACAAGCTTTGAAACTTCAGTAAGAATGTATGTGTTTGAGATTCACAAAGCACAA
Organism: Protopterus annectens; assembly: GCF_019279795.1. NCBI lineage: Eukaryota > Metazoa > Chordata > Ceratodontiformes > Protopteridae > Protopterus > Protopterus annectens. The sequence continues at coordinate 1,511,655,394 of NC_056739.1, forward strand.
TTTTATTTTGCAGATCTCTATAACAATCCAAGAAAACTCAGTCCTGCTTGAAGTCTTTCATTCTCTCTACCCATTTAGGAAAATAAAGTGTCTTGTGATTACTACTTTCAGTCTTTAAGGTTTAATCTAAATCCTGCCTAAGAACATATCCTGCTTTACTTTCCCTAGACTATCTGCATTTATATAGCTCACAAGTTCAAAGTCTCTGTCACACTCTGCTCTGAAATGAACTGTACATCACACAGGCTCTGATCATACGTACCTGCTTAGCCTTTCCTTAGTGCTGTTTAAGGGGCACTCGGTCTGATTAAGACAAAACAGACAAGATTATCAGTAATCATTTTACAGCCCTTATTTATTGTCTGTCATATTTCCCCCTCCCAGCCCAGAACAAGGGGTGTGAGTCACCTGTACAGTTAAAGAATGTGGTCATCTACATTTTCATGTTTAAACCTAGGCCTGTGTTCAAAAGAACAGAAACAAGCCTATAAAAGTGAGCACAGGAGCCATAATATGCCTAGTCATACACACCCTTAAGTAGAAACATGCAAATGCTCTTGCCTGTGTTTAGATGTACTTAATAATGCTTACCTCACAAAATGAGCAGGGCCATACATGATAATCTGAGGCATATTTGTGCCTACCCATTCAAATCTGATGCATATTTGTGCCTACCCATTCAATTTTCAAGGCTTGCCTTAAAGGCAGACATAATAGTACTTTGCCTGACCTGTAGTAGTAACTTATTCCAAAGGCTAGAAATACTTTGAGTTAGAAACCTATCCTACAGTAAGCAGATACTTATCAAGAACAACGACTGAACCTGATTTGCAGCTGACAGGCTCAGGACTTATTTTCCAGTGTTAGGAACGTTGGCTAAAGACTTATGACTATATGAGAGGCACAAGACAAGCACACCCTTTATTTTGCAGCCAGGGTAGTGAACCGTTACCAGTGAACCTATTTCAGTCACAACTGGAAGTACAGTATATTTAGTAGAAAAAAGAAATAGCAAGATGTTCAAACATTTTGATAGGATCTAGGTAACATTAATTAACTAGGTATTTATGGCAATCAGTTATATACTGTAATTATATTGTATATACTTTTTTATTCTCCCAGGCTGACCAAGTAAACATCCCACAGAGACCAATGTACTTCCCAGGTTAACAAAATTAAATACAAAAAATAAAGTAAATATCACCATAATGCAATCTAAAGTGCAATGCAAACAAATATTTTTAATAAACTGCTGCTACTATTACCACTACTACTACTAATAATAAAGGCAATATGTAGTAAGTGCTGACAAGGTAATATTAGCAGAGAACAGAGTAAAAACGGATCTAAATCCAACCATTCTTTACCCCCTTCAGGGTTAAGGGGCACTGCTGCCTGTCCCAGCACTAATTTCGTACAAGGCACACCAAAACTAATTCTGGAAAAGGCACCAGTCTATTGCAGGATGCAGATGCGTATTTTCTCACACATGGTATGCACATCAATAGGCAGTTTCAAGGATTGCCAGTTGGTAATTGACATGTTCTCAGAATATGGGAAGAAGCCAGTGCACTCAGCAAAAATCCACACAGATCTAATGTCGACCAGCATATCCCATACAGAGGGCACCCAAGCCAAACTCCAGCCTACATTACACAAGCTGTGAGGCAGCAACACCAACAACTCTGTTGACTTTGATCCATATGTAAATGTGTTTAATTGTAAAACAAAAGTATAGTACAAAATCAATATGTTATGACCTTGTAAAGTAAACACAAAAACAGTACAATCTGAAAAGGGATTAATCTAGACTAACTAAGGTCTATTTATTTCTGTAACTGATACTTAATGAGCTGGAAGAGGAGTTAGTGAAGATCAGGGATTGATTGCCTGGTGATAGGAATGGCTGGATATAGAGGGAGGGTGACAGGGGTTGGAATTTAGAGACAGTTTGCAGAAATGTGCTATGTAATTAATAGAGCTGTTGGGAACATGAGGGAAAAGTTTAGTCATTTCTTTTCTATGATGTGTTGATTGAGAGAAATAGGTGCAGATACTTCTGCCTTTAATATGTTTAAGTTCAGATATTAACTCGATATTCAGAGTAATTTTTATTGTATGCCATATCTACTTAAACTTAATGAACAAAACAGGCAACATGATGAACCAGATGCATGATATATAAATAATATACAACACCAAATTCAAATACAAACCCCTGTGGTGGAACCCAAATGTAAGCATGTTCTACAATAAAATACATACATTCACTTGCTAAACTAAACAAGGGACTCTGGGGTCTGATCAAATTAACCAACTCTAGATATGAGGTAAAATATTCACCCAGATAAAGGACAACCACAAAGCCTTATTTAATTCTGTTAAAAGTATCAGAAACAATGCCCAGCACTTGGCATTGCTAATACTAAATGATATCACATGCAAAGGCAAAGAGGATATAACCAAACCGCTAGTTGACCAATTTAGCTCAAACTTCACAACTACCTTTTTCCTCATATATTTTCAGATAAAATACCCACATATACAGCCAAAGAAAGAGCTTCATCAGGCCAGGGTAATTATAGATCCATAAGCCTGACCAATCTATACAGTAAGGCTACTGGAAAGAATTATTATGGAATTAATATATAAGGGCATAGGTAACTTATATTCTTGACTCAACCTATTTTTATTGCCAATGATATGCACTGCCTACTTAACCAATTTGATTTCTTTGAAAAAGTTACTGAGACAAGGGATGAGAACAAAACAGTGCATGATGCATATCTAGACTTTACAAAGGTATTCAACACCATCCCTCATTCAGGTATCATAGAAAAACTCTCCCAGCTAAATGCCAATCTCTATTTAACTTGTTGGGTGGCAAACTGGGTCACAAATAGAACCTAGGAAGTCTCCAAAAACTGTCATTATCAGTTTACCACAGGCATCAGTCCTTGGGCCAATCCTCTTTGTTATTTACTTCTCAGAGGTCAAAGCAAAATGTTAAAGGATTGTGGATGATCACTTTTGCAGATGACTACCAACTTTCTGCAATCATATACACTCCAGGGAATATCAAGATCCTCCAAGAGAGCCTGTCTCCTACAAATATCTGGTGTCAAAACCATGGACTAATATTAAATGCCAAGAAGTGTATAGTTATATCCTTCACTAAACATGACTTCCCTTGCAATTATCTGATTGACAACACTCCTCTGAAAATTGTTCCCATTGTTAGGGATCAGGGAATCTACATTGATAATGAACTCTCTTTTGATCACCATGTATCCACTATTGCAAGAAAGTCCTTTTTCATTTTATAGCTTATACCTAAATGTATTGCATCCAGATCCATTGATGTAATTGTTCCATTGTACTAGGCACTCATTAGGCCAATCATTGCGCATGATGCCTCTTTTGTTATGTACCTGTTCTAACATTTGTCACAACTGAAATGACCACAACACTTTCTCACTAAAAAGAAAATATCAATGGCCTAGATCATAAAAACCATGCAGACCATCTCAAAGCCTTGTACCTCTTCTCAGTACCATAAGGTTACTGAGAGGTGACCTCTGCTTCATGTATCGAGCTTCAGCAGACCATATTCTGTTAGATCTATTACACATTCACAAGTCCAATGGTATCATAAGCACCTGCTCAAGGAACCGCAACCTCTTTTGCAAAATAAATACACCATGCTGAAGGGATAGGTTTGTATCACAGAGAACGATCTTCTACTCCTCATAAAACAAAGTACATCTCTTTACAATTGTAATTTAGACAAATAGGTTGTTATTGCAACCCCACACACAGCAAGGTTGTGATAGTGAGGAAAAGTATGCATTCATACAGCAGTTGCAGGACCTACTAGGTAAAGCAGGACAACATGAATTTGTGTTGATAATGGATGACTTGCACATAATGGGACAGACAGAACAGGATTTGAGGACTACCTGGGTCTACATTGGCAGGGCAACAGGAATAAAGAAGGAGAGACCATTCTAGACTCCTGTCTGGCAAATGACTTGATAGTAGCCAACACATGGTTCAGAAAAAGAGACAGTCACAAGATTACGAGTGGCCAACATGCAACTCAGATAGACTTCCTCCTAGTAAAGAAACTTCACTGGGGTGGAAACAGTGATTCCAAAGTCATTCCCACTGAAACGGTCAGCCCACAGCATAAATCATTGGTTGCCACAGTCAGGTGCAAACAGTGGTCAGAGAAGGCTCTAAGGTCAACAAAGACCAGGCCGAAGGCCTAGAAGTTTACTGGAGAGAATGTGCAACAGTTCTAAGAGTTACTCAGGGCTCTAGCACCTGAAGAAGAGGAGGAAATAGTTGCAGATGAAGAAAAATGGCAGTGCCTCAAAATAGCATGTGTGGGAACTACAGAACATATATGTAGCTGAGCCAGATATGGAAATAAGGTACATAAGGAAAGCTGGTGGTGGAATGCAAAAGTCCTGGAAGTTATCAAAAGAAAGAAGGAGTGCTGGATAAAGTGGAAGATAGAAAAGATGGATCAGGCTCGGAAGGAATACTGGTTGGCTAACAAAGAAGCTAAGAAAGGAGATGCAATAGCAAAGAATAGGGCAGCTACCAGCTTCAGAAAAGTGACTCACTAGGTGGCACAAAGAAACTATATCAGGTTGCAAGGCAAAGGCAAAAAGATAAAAAAGATAGTCAAACACCCTTCATAAAGGATGCCAGTAACAACCTGCTCACTAGCCCATAGGACATCAAAGGCAGATGGAAGGAATACTTCCAGCAGTTCTAAATGAAGAAAATCACCACAGAAGCTGTACTGCCCTAGACATAGCCTACAATGAGAGAAGAAGAGGAGCCCATGATAGAAGCAATAAGACTAGCACTAAGGAAAATGAAGTCAGGAAAAGCAGCAGGCTCAGATGAGGTCACAACAGATATGATAAAGATGTTGGGTGTGACAGGGGAGAAATGGCTCCTGAGGGTACTCATAGCAGTGTGGAGAGAATGGCGTATCACAGATGACTGAAGAATAAGCATACCCGTGCAGTGTACAAGAACAAAGAGGGCATCCACAACTGTTGGCAGAACAGTGGTATCAAACTCCTGTCACATTGCAAGTCCTGGAGATGGCAATTAATAAACAGATATACAGCACAGTAGAAATTAAGATGGGGGAAGAGCAGTTTGGATTCAGATCAGGATGCAGTAAAATTGACCCAATGTTTTCAGTGAGACAGATGGTTGAGAATAAGCTATAAATAAGGAAAGAGTCCAACTGGACATTCCTAGACTTGGAGAAAGTCTATGACAAGGTCCCAAGAAAGCTGATGTGGGCAGTCCTGCAGTGGTTCAAAGTCCCAGAAACATTGGTAGAATTAGTGCAGGCTGTGTACAAGGACCCAAAGACTCAAGTATGAACAGTGTTTGGTCTCACAGATGGGTTCCCACTGGCAGTAGGTGTACATCAGGGTTCAGCTCTGAGCCAATTCCTGTTCATACTGGTGATGGACTACATTAGCAAATAGGTGAGAGGGGACAGATCAACAAAGTTGCTGTATGCAGATGTAGCATTACAGGCAAACTTTGAGCAAGAACTTCAGCAAAGGATAAGGGAATGGAATGCAAAACTAAAGCACATGGGGTATAACTAAGTACAGATAAGACAGTGGTAATGGCAACAAATTAGGGAAATCAGAAAAAGCTGAGAATTGAGATAGAAGGGAAGACAGTGGAACAGGTTAACATCTTCAAGTATCTGGGAGGGGTGGTTCAGGAGAAGGGAATTCTGAATGAAGAGGTTAAATCTAGAATTAGAGTGGCTGGATCCAACTGGCATAGAGTGGCAGGTGTAGTTTATGACAAAAGAATGCCAAAGAAACAAAAAAGTAAGGTGTAAAAAAACAGTGGTGCAACCAGTACTACTGTATGATACAGAAACCTGGGCAGTAAAGGTGGAGCAGATGAGGAAGCTAGAGGTGATGGAAATGAAGTGCCTGAGATGGGTGGTAGGTTGCACACTGTGGGACAGATGAAGAAATAAGGATATAAGAGCAGAAGCCAAAGTAGCTCCAGTTGCAGAAAAGATGAAAGAGAACAGATTATGATGGTTCAGGCACATATGCAAAATAAGCAGAAAACAATCTGGTGAAGAAGAACTGGGACAGACAGGAAGAAAATAAAAGGAAATGAGGGTATCCCGCAAGGAGATGGATGAATTGTGTGAGAGAAGATCTGCAACAGTCAAGCATGAGTGTCAAAGAAGGCAGAAGTGTGGCATTAAATCAAGAGAGATGGTGACAGTTAACACAATACCCTGACTTCATGTAGAAAATAGGAAAAATGGGGGTTCATGATGATGAGGATGATGTATGGTTACTTCAAATTCACCCCGTGTTTAGCACCCCTGAGCTTCATGGATAGGGGAAACATGTAAATGTCCCAACACATCCTTGCTTGGCCTATCTCAGGGTTAGATGTATGCAAATTATAAGGGCTAAAAAATACCATTTGACTGTAAGAGTAGGTTTCTTAAGATCCCCAGAGATTGATAGCCTAGTAAGAACCTATGATCTTGTTTATGCTCTATCATAAAACAGGAGTTTATTTTCTGACCCTTTATGTTTTATCTTTATAAATTAAGCATATATCTTGTTAGAAGAAAGGGTAATATTTCTTAATGCAGTAAATTACACAACCATAAAATATGACATCAGTATTTTTAAAAGCAGCTACCTCTTTCACAGGGTCACAACTGCCCCCAACAGACACACTTCTGCCTGGCTCTTTTAGTTTATAAACAATTTATAACCAAGCAGTACAGATGCAGTTTGATTCACTTATTTTCATATGAATATTTCATGCCCAGTGTTATTAAGATTGCATATTTGCTGGCACATCTCTACATTCATTAGGGTAATCACATTTACTATGAATCACCCAGGGTCATCTCACATTAAAGAAAAATTGGACTTGTAGACAGCATGCTGCTAGATTCATTATAATGATTCCATAAAGACAAATGACACTACCAGCTTGGATTTAGAAGATATTTTGTTACAGCCATGTTTCCTTATAGGGCTATTACAGCACTAGAATATAAAATGGCCCATTATGATTCTATGTAACAGTCATAATATGCTTTATCTCAGAAGCATGCTGACGAACAGTGATTTGGAAATGTTTGATTCACATTATTTGTTTTGAAGCATATGACTCAAACAATGATGGTACAGCTACTTTTTAAAGTATATGAATTAAGCTGATTTCTATCTCATGTACAAAGCATCAACAAAATGGTCAGTGATTGTCTTCCCAGAAAATCTCCCTCAGGATTAACTGCAAGAATTGAAGTAACTATATGATACCATAAATACTGGAAAAAACTGGAAGAAATATCATTATCTTTTAATTATCCCAACTGTGCTGAACAGATTCCAGTCTGTGTTTTGTGTGCTAGTTCTTCCTGTACCTTTCAGAATAGAAGCCTGCACACCAGATCAGATGAAGGTGGTTAATTATGTAGTAGCAGCATACAGTGGAGGTAGATGTCAACATTATCCAAATCAAATCTTACTGTCTCCAATAAGAGTGCTGGTAAACGGAAACAGACTGAATTATAATGTGCATAGCTTCTGTACTCATCATACTGTCCATAATTTCTGCACTCAGAATTATTCCTTTCCTCCTTAATGGCAACATTAATATTTTGGAATGCCGGATATTTGACCTGAATCCCACACTCACTAGAATGTCTGCACCAAACATCTGTGGACTGCACTGCAATGACTTTCTGTGTACCAGTCCGAACCAACTTACTAATTTTTGTGTCCAAAGTAACTCTCCTAATAATACTAAAACCCTGTAAATTTACTGCAATTTCTACATGCCTATTTAAACGTGTTTCCCAAGCCTCTTACTGTCTAATCAAGATCTGTTTGCACTCATTCTACAGGACATTCTGTTAGCACATCTTATTCTTATCGGTATTCTTGACTGAAGGTTATTTCATTTGTATCCTCCACCGAAACATTCCCTTCTATTGATATTGCAGTCACTGAAATTGCATGCAAAATGTAACATTCCATTCTATTGATATTGCAGTCACTGAAATTGCATGTAAAATGTAAAATATATAGGCCTGCTTTAAAATGTCTGCATCTTTAGACTTACACAAAGAAAATACTGTATATATGTCTAACAAACTACATTTAAATGAAACCTGAGTTTACATCAAAATTTAGAAGTTATGTATACAGTTACTGGCAAGGATTCATAAAATTGAGTGTTCTTGTATAACAAGGTGTGTCTTACATCATACCTCGGTATGCATTACCCAGCACAAATAGGAGCTTTTTATTCATACCCCCCATACCAAGTATTAATCACTTCCTCATACATAGGACACAATAAGACATATGGTAGTTGCACTTCATCACAGCAGGAAGCACAGATGACCAATACTAAACCTTCCTGGGCCTTGGCATACCTAACCCAGTAAATCAACCTGATTTGTTAGTGTCATAACCTAGAAGTTTCCTGCAGTACTAATCATACCAAGGCCATGGTCATATAGTCCACTAGACAGGGTATTGAATCAGTGCTCCTCTCCTCCAGGCATCCATTCCAGTGTCACATTACTTGTCTGTCTTTCCCCAATTACCATAAACAATGCAGAAACCTGTCAGCGTGCATACTGTTTTTTTCCTTACCTTTACATTGCTTTACAAGGACATCATTTAAAACCTTTATTTCAAAGTTTATATCACAATCACTGAATGTTTTTAGCTAAAGGAAACAAAACAAAATAGTTCCACATTGAAAACAGATATAGCATGAGCAGTAGTAAACTTTTCTCTTGAAACACACATTCATTGAAAATGCATCTGGCTAGTGGTAGATTATATGTACATTTATAGCCACAGACATCCCCCAAACCCAAATTACAGCAACTTTGTTGAATGCATCCTTCTCAGATCTCAGTGTAAAAATATTAACAATAATAATGACCAATGTCACATATTTCAAATTTGTTTTGCACTAACACACAGTAGCCAAATATTCCAGCTTAATTCGCTCTCTCTCTCTCTCTCATCACTCACACACACACACACACACACACACACACACACACACACACACACACACACACATACACACACACACACACACACACACACACACACACACACACACACACACACACACACACACACACACAACACACACACACACATCTTGTAAAGCCAGATTGACTGTTTAAATATGGACAGATAATAAGAGCATAAGGTATTTTTATCCACAGAGAGGCCCCTAACCGTACCAGCATTAAAAGCACTTTGCTGACTGTGCACACCCATTATTGTTATGAAGAAATAAATTACCTTTACTTTAGTTGTAGCTTTGGCTGAATTATATGAAAATGTATAAAGATCACTAGCATAGCAAGCCAGACATGTGTAGCACACTTTGAATAGAAGAGTATTTATAAGTGGATAATAAATATCAACCACCTGATAACATATTCTAAGTCAATACGTGCAATCTCTGCAAAAGAAAAAGTCATCATTAAAGAGAGATATTCCTAAAGCAGAGGTTGCTGCTGGAAAACAATTTTGCATTCCAGTGCTTTATCCATAAATGCAGTGTCTGCTGCCCTTGAAAATTAAAATGCCTGTATTGTATTAAAAATAGTGTGCTGATAATATTGCCATAACAATTTTTGAGTTACATCAGCGATGCAGTAAGCAATGTTAGACAAACAATGACAAGAGGTTCATATTCACTGGGCATCCAACCCTGGAGATCAAGGAGTATAGCACCAATTCCCAATTGCTCCAAAGCATTGCCTGGTTAAATGATTTAGACTAACAGCTTTTACTAAATGTAGAAGTCCTTTACGAACTGAACTTGCAGAAAAGACTTACCCATACCTCTGAATGTCTTAACACAAGGAAAGTCAAAAATAATTGGGGGACAAACGCCCAAAAATAGGAACAAATTTTAACTATTGCTCATGTAAACTTAGAGAATTGGTAGAATAAAAGTTTATGTGTTACCTTTCATTTCTGAAGGATATGAAGTTTGAACTTAAATGTTTGTCATTATTTAGTGATTTCAGTTCTCACAGATTTGCCATAAAACCACACATTTTATGAGTAACAGATAAAAACTCTGAGGCAAAAATCTGGAAAATCTGCAAAAATCTGGACAGTTGAGAACTATGGAGATGACACAATAATATGCAACAATGACTACATATGGGAGACAGAAGAGCAGACTGTTCTGATCATCAGTCTAAATAAAGCAGACTATCTGACCTGACAAATGTAAAATATTTTGCATTTGCTGGAGGCTCTAAAGAAGGTACTACAAAAATATATTACTAAAATGGAACATGTTTAGACTACATTACATAATCCAGGCCTATTAATGAATTAATTCATTCTTTGTGCAATGAACAAAGCAAAACAATTAGAGAAAAAGTGCTTTAACCATAGCTTTTGTTCAACAACCTACAAGTCATACCCAAATCAGAAATATTACTGCATATATCATATTGTTTTCTTTCTTTCTTTCTTTTTTTTGGGGGGAGGGGTAACAAACTACTTTAAATCACTTAAAAAAGTTAACTGAACAACATATTTAATGTCAACATGTATTTCATGTACCAGATGAAATTGAATCTGGGAGTTGGATTAAGGCTTTTATCTCCTTTATGTAATGCACAGGAGTTTGACTTTGATAAGCGCTGTAACTAAATGGTTCATTTTACACACGCACACATGCAAATATGCACACACATGCATGCACGCACACACACACATACACACACACACACACACACACACACACACACACACACACACACACACACACACACACACACACACATCCCTAAGTAAAACGCTAGTCGCATCTGACACTGCATGGACTATCTGGCTGTTAACTCCAAACACACACACTCTGCTATCTGGTGAACCATATAACACCTGCCAAAGTAAAAAGCATGTTGTACCTGATAACACCAAAGTAAAATGCTGGATATATCTGATGCTGTATGTATATATATATATATATATATATATATATATATATATATATATATATATATATATGCACACACATACACACACGTGTGTGCTATAACTCCAAACACACACTCTGCTATCTGGTGAACCATATAACACCTGCCAAAGTAAAAAGCATGTTGTCATGTTGTACCTGATAACACCAAAGTAAAATGCTGGATATATCTGATGCTGTATACCTATATATATATATATATATATATATATATATATATATATATATATATATATATATGCACACACATACACACACGTGAATGTACAGCTATATCAGAGCAGATGTAAACATATAGAGAAAAAACTTTCACATCCCATACTATTCCATGACTAACATACACAAGCATGACAAATAAATGTGCCATATGTTATGACAATCACAGTATGAGAAACTGTATTATAAACTTCCTTTCATCTTGCAAAAACTCTAATAAAATTTTTTTTTTGTCAATTTAGTACTAAAACCACTGCCACAATTTTTCATGGCATTTATGTATGTGCATATGTATAAATATGCATCTGAATTTATTTATGTATTTAGTTAATGTATTCAGTTTTGTATGTTCAGAATTCAGCAGCAGGACATTTTAAAGCGCTAAATGAACTTCTGAAATGGAAGCAAAGTAAGTGGACTTTCAGAAATATGTGTAACATTTTATGTTTGCCACTTGTGTGACCCCTGGTCTGCCACCTATATAACCTTTGGTCTGCTGCCTATGTGCCTATTAGAAAGATGAAGCATGTAAATGCTGAACCACTCAAACTCCATTTAGACCCCCCTATAACATTTGTGGTGCCATAACCTTTCAAATGCAGATGAGAAACATGTCTAGGCTTAAATAAGTTTCTTTAAGATCATTAGCCTAGTAATCAGTTATAAAAGTGAATGCATGTTCAGTACTGCCAGATTTTATCAGTACCATATCACTGTGCAAGAACTATTCCCCTAGATCTGGTGTTTTGACATATATGTATTCATTTTAGATTGAAACAGAACAACACTGATATCATTTTGTCAATACTTTACATACTAGCAGCACAAGTAAGACCACATGTGAGATTGGTCAACCCCTGATATAAAGCTTAAACATTTTGTAAAGAGCTAATTACTGCTTGCAGTCCTGACACACATTTTCTGTGATTCGTGAAGATACAATATATATCATAACTATGAATAAAATGTTGTAATATGATGAATTTGAATAAATTATTGAATTATAATGTTGCAGTCTAGAGTGCAATAAAAGAAAAATACAGAACAATAATTTACTATTGCACAAAGAAGTTAGCTTATAATTCAGCAGAGTTATTGCTTTTTTAGTATGTTATATGGGTTGGAGACAGTGGCATTGACAAAAAGGCAGGAGTCAGAGCTTGATGTGGCAGAGTTGAAGATGTTAAGATTTGCATTGGGTGTGACGAAGATGGACAGGATTAGGAATAAGTATATTAGAGGGTCAGCCCAGGTTGGAAGGTTTGGCGACAAAGCCAGAGAGGCAAGATTACATTGGTTTGAACATGTGCTGAGGAGGGATGCAGAGTATATTGGGAAAAAGATGCTAAGGATGAAGCTGCCAGGTAACAGGAAAAGAGGAAGGCCTAAGATAAGGTTTATGGATGTGTTGAGAAAGGATTTGCAGGTGGTTGGAGTGACAGAGCAAGATGCAGAGGACAGGAGGAAATGGAAACAGTTGATCTGCTGTGGTGACCCCTAACGGGAGCAGCCGAAAGAAGAAGAAGTGTAAATTAAGGTGCTTTTCGTTTGTGCATGATTTTTGAACAACACGCAATGGTGTAATGCATAGCTTGTAGAATCCACATTAGGAAAAGTATGTATGGCACACAACATATTATAGCTTTAATGGCACATGATGAAAAGGGGAATAGGCTGGCTATGTGAGCCACATACTTAACCAGGTAACACCTGTGCCAGCAGTTCTAGGTAGGCCCATATTATAGTGAATGATTAAGATACCCATGGCAATTGCAGAGCAATAAGCCCATGCCTTGGCAGTGTAATTAATATGCACTATGTTAACCTTATGCTAGCTGGCAGCATGCCAGGAAAACACTCCATATTTACTAATAGGAGCCATCTTCTGGCCTACAGGTACTTCACTAGGTATACTTCAGTCATTTCTAGCAAGGATACTGAACACAGCTGTATAAGATTATTCACTCACTGTTAGAGGTGCATTCCAGCTACTGCCATGATCACATTCATCAGGTGTGAAAGTAGCAACCTAGGACCAGGCATGGCATATTGTCTAATGACTAGTATTTAGATGCAAGGCTGTTACACCTGTTCCAAACAATAGATTTCTGCAACAATGGATTCTGAAAATGAGTCAGGTCACACAGGAAAGCAGCAAGCTGGACAATATTACCATATGTCTGCTGGCTAGTATTATAGGGTGTACTATCTTCTAGAATTACCACCAGGTAAATACTGCAGTGAGATATGCAAAGCTAGTTTATGCTTTGTGCTTTCTCTGTTTGTCATCTGGAAGACAATGTATCATCTATTACCTGTGTCTACAAACATTCTTAATAACTCAGAAGTCAAGGCTATTTGTAGGAGCTTATCTGAAACCTTATTTTTAAGAAGTCACTATTGCAGTGCCTATCTTGTGTTCTTTTAGAATTGTAGGTGATTGTGATTTCATCTTGTCCTACAATAAAAATTATCAATGTCAAGAACATTTCCCCTATCACCAGTATTCATACTGATTAACATCTTAGGAGAAGCTCCATCCTTTGTTTATAGGAAGGCCACGAACATTAGAAGTTTTGTTGAATTTAAACCTAGACCATATGAGAGAAACACTAAAAGATGTGAAGCTAATTGTACATTTTTTATATTTATACAGCAAGGTGATAGTTTTTATTGCCCTTATTTAATGAAAATCATTAAGACAAGTGCAGGGGGTGACTGCAATGCTACAAAAGTAATTTACAGGGCACAGTGCAATGAGTGTGATGCATTCTATGTGGGCAAGACTGTAAATAAACTCAAATTGTTGGATTTCATGTTATTTGTCAGAAATCCACTCTGGATGTAAAAATAATGCACTAGCCAAACACCTTTCTCTTCATAAAAGACACACAGGTTTTAAGTTCCAGATCCTGGATCATGGGTGATCTTGAAGGAGACATCCTGAATATTCTGGAGAAACATGAACTCATGTGGCATTAAAGCTGAACTCTTTTAGGAAACTTGGACTAAACTACTACTGTTCAATTAAAAGTGCACTGGAACTTAGAAAATTGCCACATTGTTTATATGACTAATTTTATTTTATTTTATTTTATTCTGCCAGTTGGTTTTAAATACCATTTTAAATCGGTTGTAATTTCAGTATATATTTTGTTTCCATCATCATGCGTTTTTTCTTATTATTTTTTCTTTTTCTGGTTATCTTTTTTCTACTTTATTCAAAATGATGTATAATAAGAATACTAACTAATTATACAATTATATACATTTTTATAGATAGTTTTTAGGGTTTTTGTACACAGACCTGAAGAAGTCTGGAAGGACGAAAGCGATCTTTGTTAACAATAGGTTATGAAAATAGAATATGATTTTTACAATTGATTTTTTACATGCAAAGTGTATAGTTATATATTTATATATTTTTTTTGATTGCCAAATGGACTAAGGTTGATATATTTCCAGCCATGTACTATATTGTCTTGGATAAAATTACAGACTTAATAATCTACTTAATAATCTGGTTAAATAAGAGGTGCCACATCATTATAAATTTTATTTTAAAGTACATAAGGGTTATATATTATTATGACAGCTACTAAGTAGGGCAGGACCAGCTCGAATGTCACACTGATGGGAGAAGGGATATGAATTTGACATGGGTACCAAAAACACTTTGTTTTACAACACAATAAACCACTCCCTTGCCTGATAAAAAGTATATATATATATATATATATATATATATATATATATATATATATATATTTAGAAAGCTTGTGGGAAAACTATTACTCTATTTTTGTTTAACTTGGATCGCTTGTCTGTGTACTTAATAAAGGATTTTCGACTGGAAACAGACTGCCTGCCTTACTTGGATTACTTTCGAATACTTAGTAATTCTGTACAATTATATATTTTTTATTATTTTTATTTTTCACTTAAGACAAGTTTAAGTTCGCTACTTCTACTACTTTTGTCTGATCTGATTAATATACAGTAATTAACTACAGATATATGGACTGAAAATCTTCTACACATAGAAGTTTCTTACACTGTTTTTTTTTGGACCCACTACACTTGTTTAGTGGGTTGTTTTGAGACTTTGGGGATATCACGGAGATTACTTGTTTTTTTATGTATAAATCCAAACATATCACTTAACTTTAAAGGCCCCAGCAATTTTTAATCAAAAAAGATTAATGACCTTAAATTAGTTGCTGCAAGGTAACCTGTTTCTCACTTTTTGAGCCATGAAAGACACAATCATATCTGACCTCCTGGTTCTCCACAAACTAATGGCCCTCTAAACACTTATACTAGGGATGTCATTTTCATCAAAAATAAACAAGATTCCCTGGATGGATAGGTTTCAAGCCTGTGGAGTAAACTACCTATACAGGTCAAATAAAGTACTAGTTTGCCTGCTTATAAGGATAGTCTTGATAATGGGATTTGTAGATATACATTAACACCAAACTTATGGCCCTGCCTGATTTGACAGGTAGGCACTATTAAGTATTTGTGAAGGGTAGCAAGATATTTTAAGTGTGTCTATGCAATGGTGTATATGATAAGCCTCTTATGATCACTTGTCTAATATTGTACTTACATTTTTATATGTTGCAGCCATGGGGAGAGTCTGAAACAGTTTTGTCTGCATTGCATTGTGTAGTACTCTAATGTCACACTGCACAAATTGCACAATGCTGTGTGGGTTGCAGACTGTTAAGCAGCTGTGACAACATGATTTTTGTTGTGTATGCAAAGTATGCACCTTTCCAGGAGTTTGCGCTGTAGTAACTATATGTACTGGGCAAAAGACGTTTCTACTAGTGACAAGTTAGTGTTCTGTTCGGGTATGTGGTTGATATAGGAAAAGTACAGGTTAGAGTATGCTCAACTTGTCAAAGATATGGATTCACTGAAGGTGAGTTCCTTTCTTCAAGTCAATGCACCACAGAGTCAGTGTATTTATGTTAAAGTGTGAAAAAGGGGATTTCACCCATGTAAGTAAGACAGTACAAGCTACAAAATGAAATGCTTTGCTGTTATTTTTGAGGCTCACTTTAAACAAGTTGCATCTTGATGAGCTGATAGTTGATGACTTGTCTTGGCTCCAGATGATAAACATCTGTTACTGCTTTCCTCAAAACATGAATACAGACCAGTCATTGTGTTTAGACTACATAAAGACTATAGCAATAGAAATGACAGAGAAAAGAGAGAGAGAGAGAGAGAGAGAGAGAGAGAGAGAGAGAGATAGACAGATGTGCATTAAAATGAGCATTTGTTATGTCAGGTAGGTATGCAGTTCTCTCATCTTGGCATACCATTTACTTACTTGCATGCACTTCCTGTTCATATTAGTTTTTACTGCTGGATTTTTTTCACTTTACAACCAAAGCATCCTCCAATTCTGGTTAGGATTACTTCAGACTTATGCTGAGCAAGTCAAAGTTCTTGGATGCTAAACCTATGATATGCATGGATTCTATAAAAGGTGGTACGGCAGTAGCATTGTTACCTCACAGCAAGAGGTTCTCCCGTTCGATTCTCGGCTTAGCTTGGGACTGCCTTCTGTGTGGAGTCTGCATGTCCTCCCCGCGGTTGGGTAGCGTTCGAAAGACATGCGTGCGTAAATGGGCTTGTCTTCGTTGAAGGTTGGGCATCGAGCTGGCACCTCGGCGTTTCGTAAAAATCTACTGCTAATCATTACAGTTCCACTGTAGCGACCCCTTACTGGAAAAAGCCAAAAGAAAAACAACAACAACATCACGGAAAAGAAAGCACCTTTTTATCAGATGTTAGTTGAGTGCGAGTCATCCAGTAGACTAGTAGAATGTTGAGGGAATCTTCAGATCCTTTGGTGAGTGTAAATTTGTTTCTGGGATGCAAACCTCTCAACTGTCCAGAATTTCACAGAAATGTTCAGATTTTTGCCTCATATTTTTGGTCTTTTCTTCATAAAATATGTGGTTTTCTGGTAAATTACCAATGACTTGAAGTCACTAAATAATGACATACATTTGAGTTGCAAACTTCAAATCCTTCAGAAATTGTATGCTAACACAAATCCTGTTATTCTAGAAACTTTCTAAATTTATAAGAGCAATATTTAAAATATGTCTCTATTTTTGGACCTTTGTCAACCCATTATTTTAGGTTTTCTTCTGCTAAGAAGTTAAGAGGTATGCTGGATGTTTTCCTCAGTTATGAGAAACTGGTATGTCTCAATGTTGTGCTATTCTTTTCAGTTCTTTATTTGGTCCAATATTATATCTGCCCACACCACAGGGTCTGCATTTAGATTGTACATTTTTTTTCTGCATGCTCTGTTATGGCCTTTTTTATGCAATATTGTGCAACTCCGTTTACTGGTGTTTATTTTATGATATTAAGTAAAGTAATGGATAGATAGATAGACTGATAGAGATGTCTGCCATTATTTAATATTATTTAGTGACTTCAAACCTCAATAATTTGCCAGAAAACTGCAAATTTTATGTAGACCAGACCAAAAATATGAGATAAAGATCTGGACATTCTGCGAAAATCTGAATAGTTAACAGGTATGGCTACACAGTTAGCCACAGAGAAAACAAGCAGATTCTACACAGAATGCATTATAGCTGAGGGCCTAATTAGAGAACAGTGTGCTGTGAGGCAGCAGTGTTGTTGTACCACTGTGTCTCTTTACACAGATGGCTCTAGCAGATATAGTCATACTGCCACTCAGTACAGCAGTGGTCTTACCACTCCTGCCTCTTCCTGTGTATTTTTTAAAAGAATTGACATAGTTACTCATAACACTTGCATACAGTGACCATGTGATATTGGTGGCAGTGATCCAGAGATAAAGTGGTTTATCTAGCTAAACTACTATTTCCAGAAGTTCAACTCAAACATAGGGGTACACCAAGTATCTGTCCCTGCCCACTATTATTCAACATAGTTACAAATAACATGGAATATCACAGTAATGGACTAAACTTCTCATAATATACTGCCTACTGAACAATTGTATCAAGTGCCAATTAATCAACTAAAAAACTTTTCTGAAACTCTAATAGGAGAGGTAATTCAAAGCAACTGAGACTTGCAATCATTTACGTTGAAGAAGATTAAGATCCCCCATTCTGGTATTTGTGGGAATACTTGATCTGTGGACATGCAAAAGATACAGGACCACTTGGTCTGTAATGGTGCCAAAGACAAGACATAGTTCTCCTTTCAGGAGTCTAGGAGATATAGAATAAAGAGATAGTGCTTCCTGTCTTTTATGGTAATGTATGTTTTTAAGCTGGCGATTCCCTAGTTAGGAATCTTTGGGGCGGTCTTTCTAATCATTCAATAAGTCTAGTGATGTAGATCCCAAGGGGGGCATTGTACTCAATAATTGACTTAATCAATGCTGAGTACAGAGGGACAATGACCTGTTTAGATGTGAATGATATTCCCTTGGCAGTTAGATGCACTAAGTAGAATGACATGCTGACCACTGTTGTTACATGATGATTAAAGGAGAGGGAACTATCAGACTATGTTGTAAGATTCCTAACAACATACTCATTTTAAAGTAGGGTATTGTCTGTACTGTATGCTGGGGGAGACAGTGGGCAGTATTCATGAAAGTCTGTGTAGGCTCCATGTGGAGGCTACATGGATGCTTTTCATGCTGCCTGTAGCACTGTGTGGAGCGCATGATGCCTGCATTATTAATGAGCTTCATGCACTCTACAAAGTGTGAGCAGCTCATTCATGTGCTGACATGAACGAATTTTCAACTGCTTACATAGAACAAGTTTCCTTGTAGGCAGTGAAGTGTGTGTAGATGGAAGCTAGCATTGGTAAACCATTAATTGAATGGTTTACCAATGCTAGTCATGTTTGCTTAGTTACTTTTAATGTAGAGATAAGTATTATGTACTGTAAATGTACGTAAATGTAATAAATTTATTTTTTTCCCTTTATATGTGAAGTTTAAGCATAGCTAAGTGGGTTGGCACACCGCGGCACATTGCTCAGCAGTTGCTTAAACGTCTGTGAAGAGCTATATAGAAATATATAGCTACAAATTTGAATGCTGATTTAGCTTTTTGGTTAGAGTTTTGGCTTTGCATGAAGTAGTTCACAGTTCAAATATCAAGACAGGCCATTCAGCTTTTACAGGGGAAAACATTGTGAAATAATTTATTATTTATTTAATGATGTGGTAATTGATATTTGTTAACCAGGGTAGTGTAGCTGGACCAAAAGTCCAGTATCAGTGGATATATGATGTGAAATCTCCCATGTAAACACAAGTCTCCCAGACAGTACAGTCACTCTCCAAACTCATGTAATCAAATCACATAGGAGGACTTCATGTAAAGTAAAACATATACACTAAAAAATATGTCAGTAAGGAGTAAGTAATGTCCAATTAATTAATTTCCTTTAAATGGAAACTGAGCAGTGCTTAGCAGTACTTAGCTCTGATTAGCTGGTTTGAGCATTGCTAAGAAGTATAATTGTAAGCAGCATTCAGCCCAGCTAAGCAGATTTCTGCACTACTAAGTACTGCTCAGCATTTGCCACTTTAAGCATTGCTCAACTCAGCTGAGCAGGTTTGTGCACCTCTGAGCTGTGCTCAGCATATTCAAAAATGTTCCAATGATGGCAAAAGGAGGGACTATGGCCTTATTTAAACCACACAGGCAAGAATACAGCCAGAAGCTGTTGTAGTTTGATCACTGCAGGAGCTATGTTTGCAGTTGGAGAGGGAGCATGCTTTTGGGCACAGTGCTGGAGCATTTTGGAGTCCAGTGTCATGGCTGATCTCCTTGTGCAACACCATGATGACAGACTGCTGCAGGGCCAGTAACAGGGCTCTCAATACAAATGTGAGGCATGGGACCATCTGGCACATGACCTCACCAGTGCCACTGGAATCTCCCAAACTGGTGAGCAGGTACGGCATCACTATGCTGACCTACAGTGGAGAAAGGGGATGCTTTTGGTCCAATGGATCCAAGATGCTTGAGAGTAATGCCCCAGTAGTTTGTAAGTATTCCACCAATAGCTGTACCAAATTCTAGCCTGAGTATGTGATAGAAAGGTATGCATAATGGTTGTTTTTCTCCTACAGCTGCAGAGGTGAGAGCTAGCAACATGGAAGCCCATGCCGTCAGACTGGTGAAGCTGCACTGAGAGTCTGATGAGTACAGATCTATCTTGCAGTATATAGTGCAATAAATAAGGAGTGCATTGTCTACTGCCAGTAGGTATAGTGTGTTCTGAGTATACTGAATAAATAAACTGTCAGACCAATATTGATCTACAGGATATGCAGTACTACTGAAAGTAGAATCACAACTGTAATAAAGCCCTGTGTCATGTTACTCAAAGATTTATACCACAAACTGTTGTGTCTTCTCTGGTATGTTGTTGAAGAAATAGAATGTGTACAGGTGCTTCACAGCAACTATGGCTTTGACAGCATGCATTAATTGAGGTTGTTCTGATAACCAGCTGTTATGCAAAACTGTAGATTGATTAGCTGTAAAACAAGATATAAATGAAATATGAAATATGTCCTGCACTAAGATCTGAACCTTGAATAGTAATGTGTAATGTATTATAGGGTGTCCCCTGCAGCATTGCCTTGTGTTAACCATTACATTCCAGATCTCATTATTTCAAAGGTTTAATACACAGTACACTATCTGCCATGCATAAATCTCAGACATATATGTTTATCTGTCACCACAGTCTTTGGTGATACTTCACTAAGATTGAAAAGTCAGACTGTCTACCCAAGAGAGTATTAGGCAGAAATCTGGTTTCTGTTAAGTAAACCAGGAAATAAACCAGGAAAACTTGGTTTCTTAGCAAAAACCTATTACTTAATCCCAGAAAGACCAAACTGTTGCTATATAAACTAAACAAATCCATCTCAATGCCCAACACATTCAATATTGTGTCCAGAGATGGGACTATCATCTCTCCAGACACTCATACTAAACTGCTAGGAGTGATCATTGACAACAACCTCAAGTTTGATCTACATATAAATAAAACTATTAAAAAGTCACAAAACACTGGACAGTCTTTATAAAAACAAACCATTTCTAATCCAACATGCTAGATAAACCATAGCTCAAACCCACCTCCTCTCCACACTATCCTACTTCGCTCCCATCTTCACCAACCTACCCAAAACTGAAATGACCAAGCTTAACATCTGCTATAATCAAATTACCAAATTTGCTACTGGTGCCCCCTACCATGCCCACCACTGTCATTCACTAAATCAACTTAACTGATTGGTTGATTACATACTGCTAGTCATGCCCACATGGTTACTTAAGAAACGTGAGAATGTCCTATTTTATTCTGATGAAGTCTCTGATTCTGGAGATGAAAGTGCTCAATAAAATATTTATTTATGATATATTGGTTTGGTCTTTGGTGTGTCTCATTTGCTTGATGTGTAATAGAAATGCAAAGACTATGGAATTCAAAGCTTAAAACCAGGTCTTACTTTTTGTTCCCCTCAGAAAAACTGGCTAAATAACAGTCTCAGTTTGAAATAGGAAATGCATTGTATAAGCTACTAGGTTAAACAGACTGGTTATAGAAGACCAATACAAATATGCCATATTAATATCCTGAAACTATGTAAGACATGCAAACCTCTGTAGTTTGTTTAACAGCAGAGACTAGTACACCTGGTAAATCAATATAACTGGTCTCTATGTCTGCAGCTCAGGCATAGTGATGTGGAGAGGGGAATCTTCATCTGTAGCTCAGAACATGGCAAGTTCTAGTTCCACCCTGTCATACTGAACAGGGACCACCCTGTCATACTGAACAGGGATATAAATGTTGTCTGGCAGTCAGTGGAGAGGATTAAGGCTACAAATTGTCATGTCAAAATCTCATAACTGTTTGTTCTTAATCTGTGGAGCTTTTCTCCCCGGGCCTTCTCTGAAAATGGACATGTATCCAGTCTGACTCTCCCGGTCAACAAATGTAAAATAAATAAAATAAATAAATAAAATCAGTCAAGCAACAGACATCAGTAGCTCAGTGTGATGAGAAAAAGATGTGTCATTCATTTTTGCACACCCAGACCATGGTTTGAATCCAGGGAGTGGTACAAAGATGTGTGAATATTTACACTAATGTAATCTTGAATATTTGTAGATGCAGTCAGGTAATGTTAACAGATATGTTCTCCATGGGTCTTACAGGTAAAGAAATGTTTGTAGTAGCTGTATGAAGAGTATACTAATAAACTGTGTACAACTGTTCCACTGTCTAACCCCATGCCTTCAAATGATAGCAGGATAGGTACATACAACATGCACTCTTCCCGATACATGTCTCTCAAGTGTCATGCTGTCATGGGTAGTGGTCACTGCTGTCAATAACCATGGACACAGATATGAATCCAGGTGAAGTATGCCAGTAACACACTCACACAACATCAGTGCATGGTACACATTCTTCGTCATATATGTAACCCTGACATGTACAAGTCCACTCTAGTCATGTACCCAGAGTTGTCACAGTTTGCCCCATACCATTCCAGGTTGACAGTTTAGCAGTTATGTATGTGCTACAGAAGCTATGGGCCATAGGTAGATGTAAAGTGAGGGCAGACCTGTAGAGTATTGAGCAGTACTGTTGTGAAAAATAGAAGACTA
Organism: Protopterus annectens; assembly: GCF_019279795.1. Lineage (NCBI taxonomy): Eukaryota > Metazoa > Chordata > Ceratodontiformes > Protopteridae > Protopterus > Protopterus annectens. The sequence goes on from NC_056739.1 coordinate 1,511,678,382, forward strand.
TACAGTTGTTAATGGACTTTTTTTCTCTCCCCCGACCCTTATCTGCATCAATAATTATTATTCATATACTACAAGTATGTTGTTCTCAAAACCTAATGTTGGGACTGGTTTTCTATTATTTTTCATATATTTAATTGGTTGCATATTAACATACCTTGTTCAAATGCCATTGTTGGTGGGCTGTTGCCGTAAATGTAACTGGCATGCTGTTACAATGCTGACTGTTATTCCATTTATGGATGTGCTCTGTTTGCTATGCAATTGTTTCACTTCTATTGTTCTGGGTTAATTGGAACACCCAAGCATGATGTTATAACTAATTTTGAAATGTTTTGTTCATGACTAACCAATACATTTTGAAAAACCTCAACACCATAGCACGTTTGCGAAGGCAGATCCCAGTGGATCCGCCTGTCCTACCTCACCCGGCCACAGCACCAGGCCCCAGCACATCTGGGACCCAACCCAAAACTGCCTCCTCCACAGGTCCTGCACCACCCTCAGATGGAATTGCCTCAGGGATGTGGCCCGTCCCCCCGGGTGCGGAGAGGAATCCATCACCCACATAAAGTTCTGAGGTATGGTGCACTGGGTCATCCCGATAGAGTTGGATGGGTGCCTGAGCCAGATCAAGGGCAGACTGATGCGCCTCAAGGGGCATCCTACACCTATTGTCCTGCCCCCAGCACAGCCACCTTTGGGGCTGTGAAGGGGCAGTGGTGACTGGGGGCCTCAGTCCCACTGTTTCCATCTGGGGAACATGGGCCTCCAATTTCCAACCACCTTCCTTGTCCAAGGTGTTTACCCCCCTCATGTGTCATACACCACACCTGTCTTCTGTTTTGTCTGTTGTGTCTGTCTGCAAAAGTAACCTCTTCTACCCGACTTGTCTCCTCAAGCATGTCTATAACCTTTCCCCAACATCCCACTCTCACCTTAAAAAAAAGCAGCATCTGCTCCCCCTCAAAAAAAACACATCCCATACACAGCTCTCCATTTTACTCCCCAAGTACACTGACATCAATCAATTTACCCCTAAATTATTCAACCAATGTCTGTTGCCCACACCCCTTTCTGTGTGGTGCGAGCCTCTAAATTCTAAATTGTGCACATCATTCACAGCTGTTGCTGCAAAAAAAATTGCGAGCTATGGTCCTTTCTTACACCTGTCCTGCACATCCCTAGTTGCCTTTCACATTGTTTTTCCCCCTGCTTGCCCCCATTTCACCACTTTCCTATCACCCTTTTTTCCTTTTCTTTTTTGAAATTAGCGTGGGTTTAAGTGGGAATAAGCAGTGCTAAGCGAACCCAAAAATAACTATGCGCCTCTTGACATCGCCTAGCATCATGCAAACCTGAGCAAACCCACATAAAACTGTTTTAATCATTCTGTCTCAATCAGCCCCTGTTTTGCGAAAGCAAAAAAAATAACCATCACTGGCAAGTCTGAACCCAGGACCCTGTGTACTACAGTCAGAGCAACATGCCACATGAGCTGTAGGAATTTGTAATGCTTTTACAGACATATCATGCATTACAGTCATTTAACATTAGGGGAAAAGCATATTACTACCAAGTCTCAAACCCAGGACTCTGTGCATTAGGATCAAAGCAACTTACCATGACACCAGCTCAGCTGTAGGAATTTGTGATGTTTTTTCAAACATATCATGCATTGCAGTCATTTAGCAGTAGGGAAAAAAAGGTATCACTACCAACTGTTGAACCCAGGACCCTCTACACTAGAGTCAGAGCAACATACCACTACACCAAATTAGCTCTGTGAAGTTATTGATGCACATACATGTCAACCTCTTAGTGCAATAACCTGGATGAATACTGACAAAATGGGGACAGAGGCCCAACAATAGGCACATATTTTACATAGTGCAGCTATACATATAAGAAAGTTGCTAAAGTATCATTGTTTGTATTAACATACATTTTCTGAAGGATTTGAAGTCTGTAACTCAAACCTCAGTCATTATTTAGTGCCATCAGACCTCATATTATCCTAGTTATTTGCCAGAAAACAAGAAATATTCTGAAGAATAGACAAAAAGTATGATCACAAACTCTGGACATTCTGTGAAAATATGTACAGTTTTTTTGGTATGCTGATGCATTTGTAAAGTTATCAGGAAGTACAGGGATATATCTTTAGTGCAGAAAACATCACTGCCAAATTATGAACACAGAACCATTTGAACTGCAGTTAGGGCAACATACCATTAGGCCTTCTGACCTCTTGAGTACAGCAACTGAGTTATATGAACACATCCTGATAGCCAGTCACACAGTACTCTGACATATAGTGGCCAAAATCACTGTGTACTTGGGCCTCTGACACTGACACAGAACCAGTACGCAGACAAATAAATGCTGCAAAGTGTTGCATGTGACTATACAGATTTCCACAGAATGTCCAGGGTTATGGCTCATATTTATGGCCTGTTCCACATAACATTTGTGGTATTCTGCTAATTCACTGGGATTATATCTGGATGAAAGTCATTAAATCATAATACACATTTGAGTGTCAGACTTCAAAAACCTCAGAAACTGAATGTCAAAACAAGCCCTGTTACTCTAGCAATTTCATAAGGCTATCACACCAGTATTTAAAATCCCTCCTCATTTGTGAACTTTTGTCCACATGTTTTGTCATGCTGTGTCCACATTTCCTGTGCTAAAAGGTAGAGAGGTATATGCAGATGAGCATGCAAAATTGTGGACACAACACGTCACTCCAACCAGTGGACAGTATTTCCACTTACCCTCTGTGATGCTGTAGCTCCAACATCTCCATAATATCTTCCTCACAGGCCAGGAGAAGGGGCAAGGGCCACGTGAAGACCTTAATTATAGCACTGTGTTGCCATGACATTGGCTAATAGTAAGGTAACCCAGCTGTTCTGTATGCAATTAGCAAATGGGAGCAACAGATTGGTGCACAGGCCATCACTTCTTCATGAGCATTACCTATAAAAGGCAAGCTGATTTCTATACTAAACAGGTCTAATACTTTCATCAAGAAGACAGACTGCAACTATTCACAACACCTTTTGTGGAGTTTTTCTGAAAAAGGGGTATAGCATTATACCAGTTATGTCAAACAATTAAGTTTGTAATGGAATGCAGATGGGGGAATGCAGTCATGGGAAATAGGAATTTAAACAGTAGCTCTCAACAACACTTCCAGGACTGTCATGTTGCATGTTAGTCTGCTGTCCAGCACCTACAGCCATCCCTGATGGCTATGGCTGCAGCATACCTCTGAACTGTGCAGGGTTTTGCAGAATGTCCTGATATTTGCCTCAGAATTGTGGCCATGTTTTCCATAAAAGTTTGTTTTTTTTGGCAAATTAGTGACAAATCATGAAGGAATGCAGTCAGAAAATAATGACGTCTGGTACTGCAGATGTCAGACACCTGTGACTAGGTTATCCTACACCACATATGCACCACTGTCTGTTATTGTGTACCTCAGATGTTCATGGAATGTCCACATGCACATATAGTACCACTCACCTATTTGTCACATGTTGGCTAAATGACCTGGTACTGTAACGTTGCCCATAGAGGGCACCCAGCACTCGATGGCAGTGATGTGTGTGGACACATAACAACACAGTCTGTCACAGCAGTCAGGCCATTTCTGGTAGTCCTGCTACCATCTCAGGTTACTAGGCTATGAGCCATGAGCAGCCATATGCCTAGGCCACAAGTTACCCCATGTGTATGCAAGGCAGCAGCTGATGTCCCAATCTACAGGGACACAGGTGGTATCCCAAGGGTGCATGTGCTGTTAACCATCGATTTCACCAGGTCACATGTGCACAGGTGTTGGCAGCTACCCTGCCTGATGTGGACATGGTGCCCATTCTCTGCAGGGTGATTGTGTGCGACACCCATTTGAGTTGCCAACAATGCCAGTCCAGGTCACTTACTAGGTTGAGTGTGTGTGTGTGTGTGTGTGTGTGTGTGTGTGTGTGTGTGTGTTAACACAGTGGAGCATGACCTGCACTCGTGCAGCCAGCAGTCCCAGCAATGTGATGTGGAGACTGTGATTTCCTCACACAGTGACGTCACTCCTGAGGAATATGTATGACACTGGGTAGAGGGTTGGCCTTATAGCCTATAGGTGTATGGTAGATGTTTGATGGCCTGGTATTCCCTGGTGGGGAACCTCCCTGCTGTCACCAGCAGCTGCAAGTGCTGTGTGATGTGAATGATGAATGGTGGATTATGCACATTAATGGTCCTAAGTGAGGGGAACACATCAGGATAAGCGGTCTGTGTGTTTATAGGGTTGGCACTAATGTGGGACATGGTGGGGACATGTACTTGCTATATGGCATGCTGACACTGTTGTCTGCATGCAGCTTGAGGCTAGGACCTTGAGAGCATTCCATACCCACTGTATGGCTCATCACAGTGTGTTAACAGCAGTTTATGGTTCAATGAGAGAGTACAAAATACAGTTCACACAGCCTTAGGCTGTACCTACATATGTGGGTGGAGCCAATTAGCATTCAAGTCTATTTACTTGTGGGTTATTGGGGGCCACAGGTGGTCACAGGGCCTTCACATTATACATATTGCACACACATAAGTGACAATGAAATGCTTTGCAATGTTATGAAATGTGGAGTGTGGGACATGACCTGTAGTAACATGACAGTTGGCAAGACATACCATGGCCATGGCAAGTGCAACATACAGGACTTTCTTGATTTGCTACTATGACACCTTCTTTGTGTGACATTACCTTAGCTTACACTATTTGCAATAACTGCTCTATGCAATCAGTACACGACCATATGACATTTTTGTTGTCCTACACTCTTGGAACCACATTACTGCTTCAGTTGTCACAGGTCACACCTAGCCAAACATGGACTGCAGCCTGCAGGGTGGTACAGATGGTGGCCATACCTGTGACCTCTGCATATGTCTGCAAATTGTCCTGATGTTTGACACATAGTTTCTTTCCATCTGTCATAAAATGTGGTTTTCTGGCGAACTGTGGGAAAATCATGACAGACTAACATTGCAGGTTGATAACAGTTATTGTCATGTAATGACACATACACTTTGGAAAGTGCATTCACATGCACAACCTGCTCTGGTATCTTCTTTCCATGCATGTCACAGCAATATGTGAAGGTTGTGCACAATGTTTGCTGTTTGCCCATTTTTCCATATGGATCTAACCAGACATCTTTTTGTGCAGGGTTGAGAGTTATGCTGGTGGCCATAACACAGGCAGACTGCTGCAAGGGAATGCACATGCATACATAAATATACACACATACAGCCACACACTCATGACCTGCCCTTGCTGATAGCAGAACCTGAATCTGCCTAGTTGTACAAGCAATACTGCTATATACATAACACAAACACCACAGAGCTACTATAGTGTTTCAGTGTGTGCCACTACTTTTCAAATGGGCAGCAATTGCAGGGGCTGTTAGAATTGCCAATAGTGGGTTCACAGACCCTTAACATGTTATAGCCATCTGAAACACAGACACACAGCTGCATGGGGACATGCATTGAAACACACATGCACACAGAGTTGACATTTTTCCTAATGTATGACCTATCTCTTTAGCTATGTATAATACAGACTGATAAGACTATTGCTTGCATCACAGTGCCTTTGTGTTAGAAAATCTGTCACTGTGCTTGTAATGTGGATGCTATCAACTGTCTCTTTAAAGAAATGCCATGGGGAGGGGGACAACAGGCCTTAAAATTGTATAACCAACATACATAGCAGCCACTGGGGAAATGCTTCACACACAAACACACACAGTAGTATAACTGGGTGTATTGAGTTGCAAACACCTACCTATCTGCATGTATGCACAATAGTGCTGCCTATTTATCACACATGCCACAGTGCTTATAGGGCTGATATGTGTCCAAAGGTACATCTAAGATGAATGACTTCAGCAGCCCTTGTAAAGTAGGGCCATGGGAAGTGCAATGGGTGGAACAGGCCTCATAATGGTATAATCCACACAGTTATCAGTATTGAGATTACAACCCTTCCTATCAAGTTATTTGCACTACAGTGTCATGCAGTTATTGCATGTGGCACAGAGCTTAGAGGACTGAAGAACATCCAAAGGTACATCTGAGGTAAATGACATCAACAGGTCTTCTAAAGTAGGGCAATGGGAAGAGGGAGGGAAAGGCCTCAGAATATTTCACCTACAAACACAAATACACACACACACATTTGCCAGCACTGAGATTAGACCCCCTACCTATCTAGTTATTTGTACTACAGTGTTACACAGTTATTGCATGTGCCACAGAGATTATAGGGCTGAAGACTGTCCAAAGGTACATCTAAGGTGAATGGCATCAGCGGGTCTTCTAAAGTAGGGCAATGCCACTATACTGGGTGGGAAAGGCCTCAAAATACTTTCACCTACAAACACAAACATGCACACTTGCCAGGACTGTGATAGAAACCCTACGCATCTAGTTATTTGTAGCACATTGTTACAGTTATTGTGTGTGCCACTGAGCTTATAGGGCAGAAAAGTGTCCAAAGGTACATCTAAGGTGAATGACCTCAGCAGGTCTTCTAAAGTAGGGCAATGGCAAGTGTATTGGGTGGGAAAGGCTTCAAAATACTTTCACCTGCAAACACAAACACTTGTCAGGATTGAGATTAGAACCCCTACCTATCCACTTATTTGCACTGCAGTGTTACACATTCATCACATGTGCCACAGAGATTATAGTACTGATGATTGTCCAAAGGTACTTCTAAGGTGAATGACATCAGCAGATCTTGTAAAGTAGGGCAACGGGAAGTGTACCGGGTGGGAAACGCCTCATAATACTTTAACCTGCAAACACACATACACAGAAAGGCAGGTGATGTGATATTACAACCCCTACCTCACCAGTATTACACAATGGAACTCATCTTCATGCTAGCATATGCAACTAATCACAACTGGTATACAATTGTCCACAGCAGGACATTAGTCTATACCTTTCAGGGTATCCCTATCTATGACTCAATCCCTGACTGTGTCTCACTGTCTCTCTCCCTCTATCACTGTTTGTCACTCTCTTCTCCATGTCTATGTGTGTGTATGCTTGAAATATTGTTATATGTTGCCCATATATATGTCTGTATATCACACACAACAGATGCAGATATATCATATATGGGCCACCTACAGATAGTTGATGGTCATCCTGTGTGATGGGTGCGGGTAGGGACAGTTAAGGTGTACATAACTGTCTGTATGCAAAGACATATATGCACAATACAGTTATATAGTCTGATGTGTCTTTAGACATGGGCTGTAATTCTCTAAGTGTAGGAGCATGTCCAGTATGACCTTCTATATAGTAAGTGTGGGACTCCATTCCAGAGATAGATGACCTCTGGTCCAGCATTTTGTGTGCCACAGCCATACCTCTCAACCTGTTAGTGCAATAAACCTGGAGATAGCTTGCCAAAATTGGGGGAACAGTGGCCCAAACATAGGGAGATACTGTAAATATTGCTCTTACAAATGTAGAAAGTTGCTAGAGTAACAAAGTTTGTTTTAGCATTTTACTGACATATATGATGTCTGACACAGGAATGTATTTTGCCATTACTTACTGACAGAATTCCTCAGATCACCACAGTGATTGAGAAACACAAGATGTATGATGCACAGACCAAACTTATGAGCCAAACTATTTGCATTCTCACCCAATCCGTCCAGTTGAGAGGTGTTGCTACAGCCGTTTGGCTGATGAAGCTGTGTAAACAGTCCAGCACCTCAGTGATATACTGGATAGGGATCTCCTGTTTGTGTGGTATTCTTCTTAACTGAAAAGTCCTATCCAGGTGTGGGTACAGAGTGCAGTCTACTGAGCAGAGATGTCCATAATATGTGTGGTATATTCCGCCTTAGCACTGTGATTTCCAGTAGCACAGCAGTATAGAGTAATGTGGTGAACCACTGACAGACATTTGTTTAGAGGTTGATAGGTTGATATGAGGATAGTAGGCTATTGGCCCTGAAGCTCTTATAACCCTCGCAGATGAGAGTGTAGCTTGTGTTACAACATATCAGTACCCAGTGCTCCTGTCCAGCAGGGATACAGGTAGAATCACAGGACTGTATTTTCTGTTCCCCATGCACTTATACAGAAAGCACTTCACAAGAGGTAATGAGGTATTTGGCTTGATGTGAACAGGAAGTGTATTCCACACATGGGGGAGTCTGTGTGAAATGTATCTCTCACACCAGCAAGCCATACTGATTTCACAAACCAGGTTGATGCTGCACCTATTGGTTGAGCGAGTGGGCCTTGACTTCTACATGTGCAACAGTCCCATCAAGACAGGGTCTGGATTGCGTTGTATGCCACACAGAGGTCACTCTGAGGAATCTGTATAGAACTGAATAGAGGGACAGTGCTTTTAACCTATCTGTGTAGGGTAGGTTAGGTGTTTGAGGGCCTGAATCCTCCTGGTGAGGAACCTCTGTGGTCTCTCCATCTACTGCATGTGCTTTGTGAAGTACATGCCAAAGGAGGCATTGTGCAAACTAGTTGGCCTTATAAGGTTAGAATACATAGATATAATGACCTCCTTGTCCCTGGATGATATACCCTTACTTTTGAGTTGGCCCATCTATGAAGCTTTCTGTACACCAGAAGCAACATGATGGTCAGAATTCAGTTTTCTATCAACCTGAGTAGCCAAATGTCTCACTACTGATTGTGTATGTAGGACAGTGTTGTTAATGTGATAATATGTGGGGGGGGGTCAATCTCCCTGAAGGGGATGATGATGCACATGCAGGCATTCAGCTTGAGACCATGTTTCTAGCAGCAGTCATTTGTTTTGGTGAGACCCTGTTGTAGGACGTCCACATCACTTTGGGAATTGATGACTGTTCCCAGCTTGCAGTCATCTGCCAACTTGATCATCCATATGCCAGTGTTTTGGCCTGCATCTCAGGGAAGTATATCCCATATACCAGAGGCCCCAAGACCAATCCCTGTGGTATGCCACTCACTACAGGTGTACTGCTTGAGTTGGCTACCCTTATTATGATTATGTGTGTTCTATCAATGAGACAGTTTGCTGCCCACCTGATAAAATATGGATTGATGCCTAGTTGACAAAGTTTATGTACTATGGCCAAGTATGTATAGTGTGTAAGGCTTTGGCCAAGTCAAGGTGGCTGGTGTGCACTATCTTTCCCTCACCCATGCCTTTGGTGGCTGTCACTGGAAAGTCAACCAGATTTCACTGACATACCTCCCCTTGACAAAGGCAGACTGTGTGGGTCGACTATTTGGAGTTTGCCAATGCCCCGGTTAATGAGGTCCTTGATAATCCATTGCATGGCTTTGCAGATCAGGCTAGTTAGGCAGATGGGTCTTTAATTTCCTGGATTGGTGAACACTCCACCTTGGTGTAAAGGTATGACAGTGGCTGTCCACCACTCGGCTGTGACAAAGTCAGTACTCAGACTTTGGTTGAGTAGGGTGCATAATGGTGCTGCCAGTTCATGACTGAGTTCATGTAGGTTGCAGCCTGGGATGTATTCATGTCCCATGGAGGCTGTCTTCTTGGTTTTGAAAGGGCAGTGATGCTCTGTTCCCTAGCAATAAGGGTTGGGTGGTTAGGTACTGAGGATATCCTGCTTTACTGATGGGGGGACAGAGGGGAGACATTTTCATTGACTCTGTCAGACAGTAGATTGGCTATATCTGCAGCATTTGTGTATGTGGTGTCTTTGACCACCAGTTCTACACAGATCTGGGAGCTTCCTTTGGGAATGCAGACATATGTGAGGAAGGCCTTATGATTGCCTGTTTTAAATGTGGGAAATTTGGACTCGGAGTTGCCTTTAGAGGATTTCACTGGTGCTCTTATTTTTTTGTTCAGGCTAGGGAGAGATTACTTGCAATTATGCACCTGCTCCTTTCTGGTCCTGGACAGCAATGTTATCCTTTTGTTATGTAGTTCCTTTATTGCAGATGTTTCCAGACAAGTTTACTCTCCCTTGCAGACAATGATGTTGTTCTGTATGCTGGTATAGTACCTTTGTGCACATTTGGACATTGGTGCCTGTTCATCCAGTAGGGTCGGAGGCTGTTCAGGTGTTTATACCATCCCTTTGGTGGTTGTGATCAGCTTGGGAGACATTTTAATTTTACCATGGCTAGAGGGGGGGTCGGGAGACATGGTGATATCGAATGTGACCGCTTTTTTGTGGAATCTTGCCAGGGAGGATGATACCGCAGGTGTGCTACAGTGGTTAATCATGTTGGTTACTGCCAAGTCCAACATATCTATCACATCTTGTAAGGGCATCAAGAAGCTGTCCTAAGGATTTACATTGATAAGTTGGGGGAATCTTTGTGCATTTCTGTTCTGGCATGGTTTGTTTTCCAGTCAATGGTTGGGTAATCAAAGTCAGCCAGGATCAGGGTAAAGGGTTGAATCTTGATAGATTTGTAGAGGGCCAGATATGTGGGGTGGGTATCCTGAGTTAGATATGTTGGCCTGCAACTACCTATAATTTGCATAGGGTCTTGTCAATGGTTAACTGCACTTGGAGTGCCTTGTGTGTTTCAGACTGTTTGACCAGCTTGGAGGCATGTGTCTGTCTAACATATATTCATACTCTACCTCCTTTGGCTTTGCTGACCACATTTTGGGGTTTGGCTGTGTGATAGAATGAGTGACCAGGTAGGGATGGGTTGCTCTCTGCAGCTGTGGCCCAGGTTTCTGTGAGTGCACAAATGTCACCATCTTCTATGGTTATAACTGCTTGCAATGAGTGAATTTTTCTGTTTAGACTTCTAGCATTTAGCAGCATGGTCTTTAATTTTCATTTTGTTAAGGATTTTATGTTGGTATTATGCACCCTATGACTTTTCCTAAAAGGGCACTATGGGGGAGGAAAGGGCCTTTGCCAGACGCCTGCAGGCCAACTGAGTCAGATGCAGGCCATCTCTAGAAAAGCAGCATGGTCTGTTGATCATATGGTCCCAGGCTGCCAGGCAGTGGATCCCCCTTGGATGACACCAGTAAATAAGCCAATTGTTACTGACAATAATTTCCTGTTTGTAGTGCACCATCATTCTGGGTGACAATAAAATTCTGCTTAAGCCTAGGGACATACCTGCATGGGACATATATTCAGCAAGCTGAATCATGTCTATCTTCCTATAGTTCAAGAAGGTACATCTGACATTGTTCAGACTTCCATGGACTGGGACAGAGGCATAACAATATCTGTTGTGGAGTAACTTGAGTGCATGTGTGATATGATGAATTCTGGCACCTGACAAACAAGTAAGCATGACTTTCTCCTTATCCAGCCTGGTGAGAGGCACATCTGTGTGTCTCACAATGAAATCTCCTTTGAGTAATATGTTGGGTTTATGGTAAGGCCTTCCTGGTTGTGAGACACTGGGTGTGTGGACTATGCATGGTCTGTGGTGTCAAGATTCGTGGAGTTCTTATGTGTTTTTGCCTCTGATGTGTCCTTTGTTTGAGTTTTTGTTTTGTTGAGGACCTCCACTTATGCGGGTGTGTGCTGTGTAGTTTTGGGTGATGTTTACTGATGCCATACACTGCAGGTAACCTATGTTACTGCACAATTTGTCTGGTGTGCACATTCTCCATTTGTCTGGCCAGTGGTTCCCCTTCCCCTTATGTGCATTTCTTTGTCCTTCTGTAGTCCAGTCAAAGGCTTTGTCCACAGTGGCTGCTGTTATATATTTGTATTTCTAGTGTGAGCAGGGTAGATGCCGTAACATCACAGACAAGGTTATGGACTTCACACCTCTTAGTGTACTTATTTAGCAGGTTGTTCATCATTGCACCACTACATCTGTTGTGGTCTTCAGACAGTTTGTGTTGCTTTGTTATTATGAGGCTACAAATTGGCCTAGTTGACAAACTGTCACAGACTGACATCTGGACAGACTCATATATGACAGTCAGACACAGGCCCACACATGAGGACAGGGTGTTAATTACATTCTGCCAAACATAGGCAGTTGAGAGGCCGGTTTGGTATTTGCTTGCTTTTTCTTATGAGTATGATGTCTGCTTCTCCACTGTCTGCCATTGATGTTTTGACATAAACCTTTCTTGTTTTGCAAATAGTTTGACAGGCAAATGCAATGTTAGGACAAGCAGAACAGATATATGAGGCATACTTGTGGTCCTTTTCTGACAGCCTGTCATTCCAGGGGTATGGATGGTGGCCAATGACTTGTCAGTGCTGACACAGTAAGGTGGCAGCCATTTATAACCTGGCAGTATACTGACTTTCAGGTACCTGTTGTCCTACTAGGCACTGTGTAGGTTACTCCAAGCTGTGTACTGCCCATATGTGTGGCCCCCTGTCCCTGTCTTGTGCAGCTTTCCTGCAGTAATGGATATTGACTTCTGGATAGTGTGTACAACTCCTACCGTAGGTGTAGCTGACTTGCAAAATAGTTGGCACGGACAGTCTTGAAACATGGACCCTGTCAACCACAGTACTGTACCTAGGCCACTAAGCCACAACATTCAAGAGTAAGTGCTGCCCACATCCTGACAGTATTAACCATGAATATACATAGCTCATTGACCCCTGCATATTGTGGACTTGCAACAATTTAACAGGTTGATTGGGACAGCCCTAGGAATGTGTGCTCTGCTGCTATTACCCTACAAACATAAATGTTACTGCATTTCTATGGTAACATGGGTGTGTTGGGATGCATACCTGTGAACTGTACACATTTGTACAGACTGTGCAGTGTTGTACCTGTCTTGGAGAATACTAGCATATCACTAAAGACCAAAGGTTAGAATGCAATGGCAGACATTTGAGTTTCAGACTACTTACCCTTCAGAAACTTAATACAACTGCAAGACCTGCTGTGATATCACTGTGTAAGTCTGTAAGAGGAATATTTCATCATTGTCCCTATTTCTGGGCCATTGCCAGGCATGTCTTTATGGTTTTCTACAGCTGAATTGCTGAGAGAGGCTGAAGGGTGAGTATGGGACCCAAACATTGACATCCTTGCATGTGAACTATAACCTCCCAGTTTGTTTGTCCCCCACATATACTGCAGTGAGATTTGTCACCTAGGGGCTACTGCATACTCTGGGGAAGCCAGTATTGCATGGACATTTCCTGTTGTCCCACATAGTTGCCAGTTGTCTGCTGCTATCCCAGTAGGTCACCTCTTCCCTCGCATACATGCAGCAATACTATAGATATGCTACCACAATAAAATACTCCATTCATTTATTATTAAGAAGAGTGACTTACCTTGTGCCTGTGGCAGTTGTGAAGTTGGTGCTTGATGGCTGACTCTGTCAGAAGAATGCAGTACACAGCCTGTACATGGTAAGGTAAAGGTAGTGTGATGTGTGTGGCATCCATTTTACTGTGTGTGCAAGTCGGAGACAGGTGTCAGTCCCTGGGTCCCTAGGGTGACAGTGTATGGGTCCCCTCTGTTGGCTCTGGGTCTCAAGTGAGGCCAGCAGAGCTCGATGAGTTGCTGTAGTATTTCCCTGCCCATCCTGTAGCACTCTACTATCTCCAGCTGATGTAGCCCCTGAAAGGTTACCCTGGGTCTGAACACTCTTCTCCTCCTTAGTCTGGGCAGGTTGTCAGCATCATTGTCATCATCACCCTCAGTCTGTAGCATGTAGAGATGTAACAAAGGGGCAGCAGCCCCTATCACTTTGCCAGTTAAAATTCCCAGGTGTGTACTCCAATGCTGCAGAGTATATTCAAGTAATTGTCTGCATACTTTACAGTGGTATGCTGCAGATGCAGCCTGTGTGATTGGCTAATTATGAATACATTCCACCTGACAGCTGCATTACTGAGGGGGTTGAATGGGCCAGTGTGAGTGCCAGAGGGATTATTAGTCCTTTCTAGCTGATTGCCTTTTCTAAAGGTGTTTCCATTTACTTTTTATTTCCTGTGCTTTTAAGCCCTGCACCATGCTCCACAAACACGCAACAGAAATGTAAACACTTGTCACCAGATCTGCACCTTCCCTGTACAGGAGCATACTTAGTTTTCCTTAAGCCAGCTAAGCACATCTAAGCAACCTCAGACATACACCCTTGCTTAGCTGGTTTGAGAAATACTGAGCAATGCTAAGCAGTGTGTAAATCCACTAAGCTGACTTGACTGCTGCTTAGAAGTGTACTTTTTAGCAATGTTCAAACTGGCTAAGCAAAGCTAAGCACTGCTAAGCATTGTTCAGTTTTCATTTAAAGGAAATTAATGAATTCAGCATTAATTTCTCCTTACTGACATATTATTAAGTGTATATATTTTACTTTACATGACATCCTCATATGTGCTTTGATTGCATTACTTTGGGGTATGACTGTATGGTCTGGGACACTTGTGTTTACATGGGGATTTCACATCACATATCCACTGACACTGGAAGGTTGGCCAGCTACACTACCATGGTTAACAAATATCAGTTACTACATCATTAAAAATAAAAAAAAATAACAATGCTTTCCCTTATAAAAGCTGAATTGCCTGTCCTGGTATTCCAACCATGCACCCTTTGCATGTAAAGCCAAAACTCTAAACACTGAGCTAAATCTCCAGTGAAGATTTCAGCTATACATTTCTATATAGCTCTTCATACCATTTTAAGCAGTGCCGAGCAAAGCACCAAGGCACACAAACCCACAGTGCTTTGCTTAAACAGCTGAAATCTGCCAAAAAAAACGTTTGATTTTGTATATTTTGCAACACTTTTGCATGACAATGACCATAGTTTTGGCCATTGGCATGACTAATGAATATAATACATGCTTTACTTTAAGTTGTCATGGGCCTGTTTTTATTTTTGCAGTCATAAAACCACTAAAAATAAAATAAAATTTGCCCATACTCACCCTGTGGCTACCTACCACTGTGTTAGCTTACATGGTGGTACAGCACTGTTTTCTACACCTCTAGATCAATTATGGTACAGCTACTGCCCACCAAACCCACTCTGTGCTATCTTCATGGATACAACATGGCTCTGGTTGTGTAGAAGGTGGATAGCCCAGATCTTACACGTTAAAGGGGACTTTTCCCTGTTAACAGTTTCATCTTTTAATAAAAAAAAATTATATATTTTTTAAATAAGCTTCTTTGCGCAAATTTAATTCTGCGCCACTTTGCGCAAAGTAGAATTTAAATATAATTAAGGAAAGCCAACTTTTAATGGCTTTCACCTTGCTCAACTTCCATGTTAGCTCATGTACAGGGAAAATTTCCCTGTACATAACACAGAGCTAACACGGACTCACACCAGGGTGCTGAATAGCAACCTGGTGTTGTTACTAGGTAATAGTGGGCTGGGGTGGTAGGCGTGCAGTTTATTTGCATGCACCATGAGTTTTCGGCTCTCGGCATGTTTGTGCATGCATGCATGTCACTCAGTGCCCCATCACAGAAACTAAGCTCTGTTCCTGAATAGGCAATGGGATTTGGTGTGGGAAAATGGTGTTATGAAGGCAAACACAGTGTTATTTTCCTTGTTAGCCTTCATGAATACTGCCCAGTGTCTATGTGACAATATTGTACTTTTACGCATTGTATTCAAACCCATTTGTAGTATACCAGATGAATATAAGTTCTTGTGATGGGTTTGGGCATTAGAGAAAGTCTTGAGAGTCACTCCCAGCTTGCATTTGTCTGCAAACATGGTTAGTTGGAGTTGTTAGCTCATGGTCTGAAGATCAGAAAAGTAAATGTTTAAAAAAAAATCCAGCACTAAGCCCTGTGGGATACTGCTGGTCACATTCCTACTTTCTGACAAGGCACAAGCCAGTTTGCTATCCACCTTACCACACAGGAATCTGTCTAATGTGCTGAGTTTACTAACTATGCTTGGATGGAGTATAGTATCAAATGCCTTGGACAGGTCAAAGTTCATCATTTCGACAGCATAACCATTGTCAACAGTCTGTGTTACCCATTCAAAGAAATTCACTAAATTCATTAAGCAGGATCTATCCTTGACAACGCCCAATGGGAGAGGGTCTAGTCTGATGAGATTTTTTATATCAAATTTTATCAGATCAGTGAAAATATATTCCATGGCTTTGGAAATGAGACTCATTAGGTTGGTGGGCCAATAATTCCCAGATTCAGAGGTAAGGTCATCCTCATGGATGACAGTAATACTGCTGTGTGAAAAACATCAGGGCCACAGCCTGTGGTTAAACTCAGTTTAAATATTGAAAGTGGGTCTGTCAGGACTTGTTTAGTACTATTAATTAAACAGCTGTGTATATTATTCGGTCCCATGAAGAAAGTATATTTAGTACTGGAAAGCAAACAGTACAAGTGCTTTAATGATGATGGAGGAGAGGTTCAGGATATTTAGGGAAGAACAGGATTTCCATAGTCATTTCTGGGATAAAAGTTGCATGGAATTAATTTGCTAAGATGTTGGTAAAATCTACTGGATTAGAGTAGATGGCACCATTTTCTCAGGGTTTTACTTCCTATGTCACTCACCCACATGTGGGCCACCACCAAGCTACAGACATATTTGTTATGTGAAAGGGTCTTAAGGATTCTTAAAATAGCAGAGATCCTGGCACCTAAATGAAAAATCATCATCACCCTGCCTTTGTCCAGTATCATCAGGGAAGAATTAATGTTCCTGACTACGGAGTCACCAATCACTAAACTACTTTTATTTAAAGATTGATCTGGTGTACTGAATTTGAAATTACTTAACTCTCTCTGACTATTACTTTAAAGTATGCTTGAGGATGATGTGTTGTTGGATTTTCAATAAGTCTTTGTACTTGATAAGGATTTTTTTATAGCTTCAGTTATTTTTAGTGTGGGAAGATGACAGATGTGTGTGATACTCACAATCTATGTGTTTTTGTAGATTCAGGCCTCTATGTTTATTAAATATTTGCATTTCTCATAAATAGAATTATTTGGGTTGAATCAGAGTTCATTAACTGTGAGCATAAGGCAGTAGCTACACAGCGGGAGGATGCCAAGTGCTACAAGACTGGCAACAAATGGGAAACAAGTTGACTTATCTTCCATCTTAGTCCAAAGATTCAAAGAATTGTTTAGAATAAGACAGAATACTTAATGTAGTTAAATGAGGTAGATTTGGGGTTATACTGTTGAGGAATGTGACTAAGCATATGCTGTTATTGATGATAAAAATATGGGCTGCTAGAGGTTCCTTGTAGGTCACATGGTGCACAGTGCAGCTCAATGCACAACTTTGAATATCTTGCTGCACTTCTATGTACCTCTTTTCACACTAATAAAATTTAGCAGATGTAGATGGTATTACAGGAACTATGGGTCAAGATATCTGTGTCAATACAGACCAGGATTCAATAAACCCTACACTGGTTACTAAAACCATGTGCAAGTCCCTGCATGACATGCACAAGATAGTGAGCAAATTTGTATTCCATAAGTGGCTCTACACATCCCCTGAGATTCAATAAATTCCTTGTAGGCTTCGTGTGAAGCCTACATGGAATTTAAATGTTTGCATAGTGAGCAGCAGTGGCGATTACATATTCATGCAGTGCACCACATTTAAACATAAACAAGCACAATTTCATGGGTGGCAACGGTGTTGCTGACCAGGAAACCATATAAAGCAACACAGATAGTGAACTTATTTACACCAGAGAAAACTGGGTTAGCGGGATTGTGTGGAATGCCACAATGATTATCAGGGTTTAACATATAAGAAAAACCTTACCTTTGTGTTGTTCAGTCCTGTGGTGTGGAGGTTCCAAGGAGGATAGTCTCCTGTGGTAGTTAGTGGCTCCATTGATGTCTTTGGGTTTTGTTAGTCCAACTGGATCCAGAGACCTGGTAGTCTGGAATTCTGTTTTGTCCTTCTGAGCTCAAATGAGTTCTGTTAAAGGCCATTACGTTAGTAGGAATAAAAATAACTACATAAATAAAGATGAGTACTCAGCTTTCTTCTGTATTGGAAGATCCTTTATTGGCAGATGACCGCTGCTTAGTTGGCTGAATACAGTAGGAATGATTCAGAGCTTTTATTGGGGATTCTTGTGGAGGATCCAAGGTGGCACCTCCCATTGCCATCATAGGGGGCATGAGTTGGGAGGGTTTACTTTAATTAGGGAAAGATATATTTTATGTTTGATTGCAGCCCCTATGTTGTCATGGTGGGCATTACCCTGTGTGCTTGGTGGTTACAATTTTTAGTTTACCTTTATACATAGATTTAAAACATCACATTTATAATTGTAGTTAACAAATGTTGTTCCCACTTATGTAATCCCTAAAACATATGTCCATATTTCATACTCTGTTTCATGATGAAATACATTAGATGTCAATTATTATCCATGTTACATGTTCTTTGTGTTAAAACCATACCTTGTAAAATGTATTCAAAGACACTTGTTTTTCAAACCCTTCTATTGAATTATGTTTTTTGGAACAGCCAGTCCCTGAGACTGGTGCCAGGTAGAATAAAATTGTTCAAATAACAAAGTCCTACTTATTGTATTCTTAATTTAATGGGCCAGGAGAGCAGTCTACTAAGTTGTGATGTGCTTTCGCTATCATCTTCATCAGATCTGCCATTATATTACAAATTTATGTCGGTAATTATATAGAGAGAAACTTTATATGGAGAGACATTAAGGGAACATATAGTTACATTATTACATTATTTATCTAACTGGAATTGAGTAATATTATCTGTTCATTTGACATAGTTGAGAAGGGTCAAAATTAGTATTTAGAATTTTGGTTCGCATGGGTGACCAGTCTTAAAGTTTTATCCATATTCTAAAGTTTTGTCACTGTCGATCGTTGGGTCATAAACTATAGGGAAAGCACTATAATTGTCTCATGTCGTTGCTTAGTTTAATAAAAAGTACATACTGAGACATCTTAGCCTCCACACATCTGTAAGTCATACCTAAGTTAGTGAGTTTGTCTTCGTGTGGTGGCAGTACTTATAGGTTCATAGGTGCTTACTAGCCTAATGACCACAAGGGCCTTTTTAAGCCTAGCCATGCATTCCAAATCTTTGACAAGTTCTGTTACCCTTGATAAGTGTAAGCATGGGCCTGGGAGATGAACCATTTATAAGTTACCTGTTTGCATCAGAGACATAGGTGCCAAAGCAGGGATGAATTTCCACTGACACTTATTTAGCAGACAAACCATGATGATTCAGAGTTGAGGTATATAGTAACATATATGGTCTAAACACAGCACAGGACAGTGTATACAGTGCAGAGTATTGGAAAATCCCATTCCAGGCATTCTGTACTAAAGCTGTGTAAATGATCTGTAAGGGTAGCTGGACTGACATTTAAAATAAACAGTCAAGGGAAGTGCATGCATTGAATAGGGACACACAGATAAAATGTAGGAATGAACACAGGGAAAAAGGACAGGTGAAACATCATAATGTACAGTAGATGTGGGTATGTAAATGGAAGGCAGTTGTAGCAGCAACACCGATCACATATCTATATGGTATAGTGAAAGTATATATTATGTGATTGTCACACAAGGTGATATAACAGTGGAGAAAATGTCTTTCTGATATAAGCATCCTGACATGAACAATGCAGAGGACAACTATCAGGGATGTTATATGCAATCAGGGTTGGGTGCATATTGTGAAGCAGTGCAAATTGATTTGCCTGAATAAGAGTGAAATGTCAGCAGAGGTCTCCAACAAGTGGGACACAACTGCAGGCTCATGGATAATAGTGAAAGAAGCAAGCACAATTACGGGCAATATCAGAATAATACCACCAGTAATCACATGTCTCTTACATAACATATGTGATTCCACATGATTATAGATGATTTTTCATGAACAAACTTGTACAACTATTATGACATGTCAGCAATCTATGAGGGTAATCAAGCACACCATGCTGACAATGTAACATCTGCTACAGGTGTTATGACAGACACTGTTATACTTGTATGTGACATTAATATCACTACAGGTTAGTTGACTGGTGTGCATTGCAGATATATACAGCACAATCCAGACTGTCACGAATGTTACCCATGCTATCAATGTTGTCAAAAAGCTATGTATTTACAGTGTGCATCACTGGAGTAGGCACCATACATGCATCCGGTGTAACACCTTGATAGGTGTTTTGCACCATCAGATGGTAATGTTTATGCAACAAAAAAAAAACAGCTATGTTTGGCCAATAAGATATGTGAAAGCTTACTGTGTCAAAGGTGGTACACTTCAGTTACACATCACTGGAAGATGTGGAGGGAGGTTCATAAAGAAGGGTGCATTGTACTCAGTTATTGGCGTGACAAAAGTTGTGAACTATGGAGGGATTATGGTCTTTGATGTGGATGTCCTTCACATACTTAGTAGTTGTATTACATACAAGGGAGTAGTCAGCAGTGTGGCCACATACTGGTGGAAGTTCCAAATACCATCTGCCCAAAGACACGGGTTACATACAAACTGGTCTGCTTATAGGGTATGATGTTGATACTATCCTTGGATTACATATTTGTTTTCATAACACAAAAAAATCCCCCAAATTTTTGTTTCATCTCATGTGTTGTCATGGCTGTGCCAGCAATCTTTGTTGTATGTTGATACTGTCTGTATTATACTAATATCACAGTTGGAGTCTGTCGCTCGTTCTTCTCTAATAATATAATAAGAAGGCCTGGGGTTTCATTCAGATGCTTTAATACATACAAACACATCAGGATGGATAGCAGCATCATTAAATAGGGACAAACTAATTAACAGACAGAGCTTACATACATATATGCTTACATCTCAACAGCTAACTACAAAATGGCCATCAGGCTTCCACGTGCTCAGTGTTTCTACACTTGTGCAAACCCTTAGATAGCTTCTTAAAGGTACTGTGTATGCATATATATGGATATACATCCTCCTTCTTAAAAGATTGCCCTTTACACAAAACAAAATCAGAGATAGACATGCATTACTATATATAATGGAAACAAAGCACAATGTTCATGTCCAAGTTGCTTCATATCTGCTACAGGGTTTAGAGATTTGACCATATCTCATAACATAACATGACTAAATTTAGCAACAGGGACAGTCTGCAGTGCACAACTCATATCAGGGCCTTCTGGATTTGCCATAGGAAGAGGAATGTCCTCCAGAACTTCCTCAGAAATTGGAACACCAGACAACTCACTCTGAGATAAAGAGTCTTTGTCACAGGCTATCTGGTGTGGTATAGGCTCAGACACCAGTATCAAATGCTTCTGATTCCACCTAAAAGTTGTTCCTTCTGATTTCACAATGTACAGTCTCAGCTCTGGACCAGTATTCTTCACAATACACGTGCAATCATAACCTTTGGACATTTGCATCCTTACCACTTCTCCTTCTCATAATGGATTGAGCATTTTGCTAGTTTTGTCATAGTAGTTGGCTTTCACTGTCCGGTTGTTCTTGATACATGGAACCAACGATTGACTACTGATTGGCAAGGTGGCTCTGGTTTGTCTCGATGGAAGTCTCTGAGAAGGTGAACCAAGATGTTTATCATGAGGAACATTTTTGAGATTCAAGAGATTCAGGAAAACATTACTATTGTCTTATTTTGACTTCTGAAGTAACTGTTTTGCACTTTAGACTGTGCATTCTGCCAAACCATTTGATTGTGGGTACTCTGGACTACTTGTGACATGAGTAAAGTCCCTTTCTTCAGCAAATCTTTTGAACTGTTGGCTTGTAAACTCCCATTGTCAGAAATAACTTTGTGTGGACTAGCATGTACAGAAAAATTATGCTTCATCTTTGTAATGACTGTAATGGATACTAGGTTTGGAAGTAAGTCAATCTCAAACCAATTGGAGTAAGAGTCTACTAGCACCAAATAATTAACATTCTACTCAAAAATATCACTGGCTACTGATGACCAAGGTAGTTCTGGAATCTGATTAAGCTGAAGTGCTTCCTTCTGTTAATGTGACTTTGTACTTTTGCACACTGAACAAGATAAAAGTGGTCTCTGAATGTCTTGTGACATAGAAGGCCAAAATACTAGTCCTCTCACCCTTTGTTTGGTAGAATCAGTTCCTGGGTGACCACGATGCAAGATAGTAATGTGCTCTTGTTGCAAGGTCTTTGGAACAACTACTTTCAGACCTTTCATTATGATACTATAGTCAGACAAAATCTCATCTATGTATGGAAAATAAGGTTGCATTTCTTGAGGTAAACTAGATTGCATTGATGGCCATCCTTGATTGATAAAGTGGTTGACCCTTTGTAAAACTGAGTTTATGGCTCTGTGATCTCTCAGCTCATCAAGACATGTGGAAGAAACTTCAAAATCAAGGTTCTCATTCTTGTACTGTTCTGTGGTGTTTCTGGGTGATCTGGATAATGTATCAGCAAGATAAAGAAGTTTTTCTTTCCTGCAGACAAGATTGAAATTGTACTTTTGTAATCTCAGCATCATACATTGCAGTCTGTCTGGAGCTGAATGCATTGGCTTTCTCAGGACAGTGACTAATGGTTGGTGGTCTGGATAGGTCTAGCATAAATATAAACATGGAACTTCAAGCCTGCAAACACAATTGCCAAAAGCTGTTTCTCAGTCTGGGCATATTGCATCTCAGTTTGGGTATGAGCTAAGGGTAAGAGCATATGCAGCAGGTTGATCCTCTTGTAGAATGTCTGCACCAAGTCCAAATTTCAAAATATCACCAGAAAGTGTAACTGGCTTGTGAACATCGTAGTATCTGATAGTAGGTGGACTTGCTATTCTCTGTTTCAGGACATGAAATGCTCTTTGGTGTTGGTCTAACCAAGACCAGGATACATCTTTACGTGTCAGCTCTTTGAATGGTGCTGAAAGTTGGCTTAAGTCTGGAATTAACTTGCCTAGGTAGTTGACCATGCCAAGAAAATATTACAGGGCTTGAACATTGTCTGGAGCTGGCATTTCGAGAATGGCTGTTTGTTTTGAAGGGTCTGGTCGTAGGCCTGTACTTGTAAATAAATGACCAACATAATAAGTGACTTCTTGTAGGCTAAATTTGCATTTGTGGGGTTTGAGCCTAAGATTCATTTGATGTGCTCTTTCTCCAACTTTTCTGAGGTTTCTGTCCTCTTCAACTTCATCACGATGTCCTACTAGTATGCCATCTACTATGATATCATAAGAATACTGAGAAAAGTTTTGCTCTATTGCACGTTGAAAGACTTCACTTACAGAATTTATCCCAAATGGCATTCTTAAAAATCTGTACCTGCCAAATGGAATATTAAATGTAGGGAGCAATGATGATTTTTTTAGTCAAGCTGAATTTGCCAAAACGAATTCTTTGCATCTAGGACAGAAAAAATAGTGGCTTTTGGCATTAAGGCTGTGACGTCTTTGACTGTGCATATTGGAAGATGAAGTATTTTAAGTGTTTTGTTCAAATACCATGGATCAATACATATTATGATGTCATCTGAGCTTTTCTTATGAGCTACCACCATGGAAGATACCCATTCAGTTGGAGTTTCAAATGACATATCACACCTTGTCACACCATTTTACATAGCTTGGCTTTGACTCTGTCCTGCATGCATGAAGCTGTTGAAGACTGGGGGGGGGGGTGACAGGGGCACTTAATGATCTAAAAAGGGCATTTTTTTAAAAGTATTTACTACCACAACATAGGTTCACTTGGAGGACATTTTAAGCTTAGCCAGTTTCCATTTTGCTTCTTGAATTAACATTTCCTGATTGGTCTTACCTATCCTATGGCTGATAACTATATATTAGCCCTAGTGAGAATAAATGTGATCACACTGTAGATAATTTGAGGGGACCCATGTTAGGGATGCAGCATTTATGAACTGTCTCTATCCATTAGTGGCATGAGGGGTAATCTTGGAGTACATTTTCTATTACCCATCCTTGGTTCCAAGTTGCATTTGAATATGGACAGGGATGAGCTTTGTTTTACTTGAATGGATAGTCTTTTCTGGATATATATCCATTTCTCCACAACACTCAGTTTAGATACCTGGACTGAGTATTTCTGATGCCATTTGACTTCTTGATGTTCAGTAGGTTCATCTGTATTAGGTCAGAGGATGCCTTGTATGCCAGACATGTCACTTCTAAGCACTCTGTAGGATACTGAGTATAGTGATAAATCTTTGAGATGGTCTATGCAAGAACTACTGTTTAGGACTTGCATCCTTTTAGTAAAGTATCTCGGTGGATATTCCTATTGTTGCATGAGTCTGGACAGATACATGCCAAAGTGGGCATTATACAAAATGATTTACCTAAGGGCTTTCTAAAGGGGGACAATAACATCTCCAGATCTAGTCACAATCAATTTATTTATAAGCTGTGCAATATAGAAATACTTTCTTATGACTCTAGGTACATGTTGGTCAAAAGTTAGGTCACTGTACACACAAGTTCCCAAATGTCAAACAACTGGAGCAGTTCTCAGGGGTCATTGCCAATCTGGCAGCCCCCTAGAGTAGATGACTTCCAAAAGGTTACGATAATGTATTTTTTGGAATTTAGTTTTAATTCAAGATTCTGGCACCAGTTATTGTTTGGGATCAAACCTTCCTGCATGATGGTTAAGTCATTTGGGGATTCAATAACTGCTCCTAGCTTGCAGTCATCTCAAACTTAGTTGACCAAAGCCCTTTGGTATTTCCTTTTACTTTTGAAATGTATATGCCAAACAGAAAAAGTCTCAGCACCGAACCCTGGGGGACACCATTGGTGACTGGTCTCTTCCCCTATTTTGATCTTCTGCATCCTGTGAGCAAGCATATATGTATATGTTCTTTGATTCACCCTCCTGATTGCATTAAATTATATTCCTTGTACAATACAGTACCACTTGTTAGAATGTGTTTTAAATTTGCAGTTTGGAACAGTCTTCTAGTGAGCAATGAAACAAAATGTATGAACCAATAATGACAAAACTACCCATTTCAGAAAATGTTAACCATAAAAGGCCACTCAAACTTCTTTCATTACAATCCACCAATATTAGTAAATATGCAAAATCTCTGCAGAAGTAAGTCATCTAACTAATTCCACCTAAAAGGGATCTGTAACTAATGAAGAGGTTGCTGCTAGCAAACAACTTTATATTTCATTGTTTCATCTACAAATAAAGTGCCTGTTGCCCTTGAAGAATAAATTGCCTATGCTACATTAAAAAATGATAAGCTAGTAATTTTGCAATGGGGAATGGATGGCAAAGTGATAACGGGTTCATAGTTACTAAGTAACTCCTCCAAAGGAGGACATTCATAGGAATGCAGCATGCACTCCCATTAAAGTACAACACAGGACAGTATCAGCAATCCATATGCATACACTGAGAGTAGTACCCACAGCCTTCTACCTGTTGTGCTACTAACAATGCAAACAACTTAGCTTAAGTAGCATTAAACTTCTCTTCCCCTGAAGCTCTCAGCTCCTTGTAAAATCCACTTGATGATCAACTAAATCTCTCAACTTTGCAGCACAAGAAATCTGGAAAAAGCCAACTTTATTTGGGGGGGGGGGCAAAGGCCCAAAACCAGGGACACATTTTAAATATTGATTGTATAATCTTAGAAAGTTGCTAAAATAAAGTGTTTTGTGTTACCATATGTTTCCTGAAAGATAGGAAGACTGAAACTTAAAGCGCTAGCATTATTTAGTGAATTCAGTTCTCACTGATTTGCTGGAAAAACACAAACTGTAAGAGGAACAGACCAAAAGTATGAGCCAAATATTCTGTGAAAATCTGGACAGTTGAGAGCTATGGACTCAACTCCCTGAATATAAAGTTATGTTATGGGTAGAAAATTCAGGCTCTTGTTTGAGCCTGAGTAACACTAACCACTAGGTATACCTAACAAGGGTATTTTACACACACACACACACACACACACACACACACACACACACACACACACACACACACACACACACACACACACATACATGCACCAGTTGGCTGTAGCAGTGAGAACAGAACTCCTACCTATCTAAGTACAATGACTGAAGAACTCTGTATTTAAGGCAAGCGCCACAGCTCCAGTTTGACTTACTGTATGTCAGACATGGGCACCAGAACCATAGAGCTAGGGGGGAGGGGAGCCCCCCACTTTTTTGCAGAATTCATACCTCCCAACTGTCCCGAATTTACTTCTTTATTTTTGAATTATTTTCATGCTTTAGCTGCTGTCATCGCGGCGCATGTATTTATGGGTTTCCGGATGGTTTTGCAAGCGGGAACAGGCAGTTTTATTAGCTGCTGCTTATTTACTCGGCATCAGAGAAGAATTTCAGAAGCTGCCTGCTTACTCAAAGGAGGATGGACTGAATGCAGAGTGGGTAGTGTGTGTGTGTGTGGGGGGGGGTGTCAAAGGGTGAAGAATGACTTCTAATCATAATTATATCTGCTTCTTTAGTTTATTGGGAAAGTGAAAAAGTACACCACCATAAGTAAACACGCTTTACAGCATTATTTTAAGCACTTCAGTATTATTCAGATAGGAGTATTCTTAGGAGACAAACTTTGATTGACCTGGAAGAGGGAAAGGTTTAACTAAAGAATCTGTTAAGTTGTAACCTAAAGTAGTATAGGAGAATGGAATATTAACACACATGAAATGACAACTGCATTCAGTGCCAAATGTATTTATCTTGTTAATGCTTAGGAAGGGGAATTTGTTACTTCTTAAACAAGGTCTACAAGTGCATCCAACGTCTGAGCTGGGGACTGCCCTTTGTATGCTGGGCATGACTTGGCATCACAAGAGCTGTTATTTTGACCTGTCCCTGGGAACACATTACCAATTGAAAGCGTATTTGGTCCTCAGTCTTTTCTTAACCGCCTCACTAGACAAGTGCCTGAGATAAAAATCTAGGTGCATTCAGAAGGAATGGTACTGCAGGTGTTGCACTGAACCATCAGCTTTGTACCAAGAGAGTGCATTTGTGGCAGGATTTCAAAACAGAGCTTTGCTAATTACTACAGGGTGATATTTGCTTTATAACTGTAGGCAGAGTGTGAACTCCATCTATTTCTGCAGTGCGGTTGAGAAGGAATATGATTCGTCGCCCCACATGCTTGCATAGAAATCCCTTTTGGTGGACCAGAGGCCCAAACACATGACCTTTATTCCTGTTCTGAACAGGCAATGATGCAATATTTTCACATATAAAAGCTTCTTGCAAGCCACCTCCAGATACCAACTTTCCAGTGCCACCTCAGAATGTGGATCAAATGGAGAAACTGTGGGCAACTTACAAACATAGCAACCTCAGCTAGGATACCCACATGATGGTTAAGATGTGTTATTTTATAGTTACAAAAAGTTCTTTTGATGAACTGAAATGATTCGGCATTATTTAATATGCTATTTTTTTAACACAATGTATGTAAGCCCTTTCAATTTGGAACTGATTTTTTAAGATTTAGAATGAGGAACTTTCCTCCTAATGTGGTACACTTGAAAATTATGATCACAGCTGTCACTTTTACCAAGCATCTCTGTTCCCTTACAAATCAGTTTTTTTTAAAAAAAACATTTAAGCTGAGCACTTATTTTAAGTAAGTTTTCAATCACTGTACTAGTGTCCTATTTCAGCAGTTAACATAAGGTCTTTGGATAAGAGGTCTGTTAGCTGATCCTTCACAGTCAAAACATAAACTAGACAGGGTTTCCATATGCTACCACTTTCTTCATTAGCCTACGCCATATTCACATGTGCTGCAGTAAAATAGTGACACCATAAAGTGGAAATAGGCATTAATTCATGTACATTTGTCCCAACAGAAAGGTGGTTCCCTTTAAAAAAAAATGATTCACTTTGGACCACAACATAGCTAGGTTTTAAAAGAACAGCAACATAGGAACATTCAGTAAAGAGACTATACTGCAACCAACAGCCCCTCTTGACCTAGCATCAGCTTCCTCCTAACAATGTTCTTAATTTCCATGTTTTTCTCACAACTCTCAAGCTGTTATCACTATGGAGACTTGCAGTTTGAAACATTTTAAATACTGGCACATTTCACTCACAAAGACAAAGGAGTCTTTCTTTAGACTAGGAACTGCTATATGGAATAATTTACCAAAGGAAGTTGCAAATCATCAAGAAGTGAGAGCCTTTAAAACTAGTCTAAAAGATCATTTACAAAGGAAATCAAAGGGTGGTTGCTTTTCTGACAATGGCTGAAAGCTGAAAGATTTGAATTCATCGTATCATTCTGGAAATTAAGGGAATAACTATTTTTTGTGTTGATTTGTTAATTGGATAGATGGATTGATCTATGGACCACTTTTAACCATAATTCAAGTATTGATGCAGTAGTAGTGCTACCATTCAAATAACAAATATTGCACTGTAATAAGGCATTATTTGCACTGAAGAGATATAAATCAAAACAAATGGAATGTCATTGCATTAAAGTTGCTACAGCAGATAACATTTTGCAGTTCTGTACACAAACTTCATAACAACAAGTATAGCTTTTGTTTGCATGTATGTTTGTTTACTAGAATACTGACCTAATCACAAATGACCAGGAGCAGCCCAAGAGAATACACTAGCAAGCAAACAGAATATTTTCTAAGATGAGAAATAATATAAAATACAGACACATGATGATGACAAAAAAAAAAAAATAGGCGTTGTATACTGAATTATTGTTTTGAAAGAATAAAGAGAGGCTGCTAATTAGTTTGAGAAGCTGTTAGTAAGAGTATTATTGATTAAGTAATGTTGACTATATAATAACGTCTATATTGGGATTTTTCACAGAGATAAGTTTTGATTTCATTTTTTGCAGGTAGATATGCCTTTTAGGTAGAGTGGCAAATTTTCCCAAATTTCTGGTGTTAAATTTGAGAATACATGCTTTGTGCAATGAGATTTAGTTTTGGGGTTCTGGAAAATCATGTTGATAGGGAATGTGTTCTGAGGTTGTAGAAAGAATTTTTTTTTTTTGCAGAGAGTTTTAGCTGCAAGAGGAGTATATATTTCAAGCTGTAAGAGTTAGGAAAGAAGAAAACCTAACAAAAAGCTTTTCACTTTGACAGTCAGTTAACATTTTAGAGTGGAAGACATGGTGTCTTTGCAGGGGTGAATTTGTAATAAATTAAATTTTATTTGCAATTATTTGCAGGGTAGTTTTTCTTGGAAGCGGATGCTGTAATGGGAAGACCATAATTCAGCTGAGGCAGGAGAAGTCTCTTGGCTAGAGAAGGGACAGGTAAGGAGAATTTTTTTTTCTGGCCAGAAGTGAAGGGGATTATCTTTGTTTCTATTTTTGTTCTGTGTGTATATGAAAGTTGAGGACTTGATCCAGCCAAATGTTATGGTATTTGAAGTTTGTTAAAAGTACTTTTTGGCATGTTGTTAATATCTTTGATGTTGACAGAGTCCGGAGATTTTGTCAAATTATACTCAGTTGCAAAGAGCACAATCTTGGTTTTGGTGGTATTTAGATGTATTTTTTGACTGAATAGGTATTTGGTAAGGGAATGTAGATAATTTTCAAGTTGGATTTGAATTACAGAGTGAGGTGTGCTTGATCTGAAAATGATAACATCATATGAGAAAAAAATCCCAGGGACATCTGGAAGGTCATGTGGAAATTTGGTACTGACTACTGAGAAAAGCAAGGGTGCAAAGAACAGGAGCCTTGAGAGACATCTGTTTGCAGTGGAGATAAATTGGACATGGCTGAACATATTTTAATCATGAAGTGACATATGGATATGAAGTCCGTGAATGAGGCAGATGCCAACCTAATGTTTCTTTACAAGAGGGTCTGTAGAAGGAGGAGGGCATGGTCATTAGGATCAAATGACTTATTCAGATCTATCAAGAGAGCTCCTGTAAGGCTGCCTTTATCCACAGTCAGTAAGACCATGTTGGTGAGAAAGCATATAGCCATTATGGTGCTGTGGATAGACCAGAAGCTATTTAGATAAGAAAAGATGATATTGTTAGGTATATTTTATGAGGTGAATTTAGATGACTTTTTTTCTAGAAGTATAGCAGGGCTAAGAAGAATGGATGGAAGTGTGTGAGCCATTTTCAGGTTCCAGATGTTTTGGAAGTGGTTTAACTAATGCCATGTTTTGTTAAGGAAAAGCTGCTGATGTGAAGTAAAGGTGTTACAGTGTAGCAGGCACTTTATGTTATATCATAACCTATAAATCTACAGGTCACAAATAGTAGTGGTAACCCTATTTACATTAATCCAACCTGGTGGCATCAGAAGGCTACAACCAGGATGAACAGAAATAGAAAACTAAAGGAATCAGCTTGAGAGCAGGGAAGAGCTCTGAGAATGTTTGAGCCCCTGATGTCATTTGGTCCCTTTGCGACTGAATTAATAAACTAAAATAAATAAAAATTAAAAAAAATCAAGTGTCAAAGAATGCTTCCTCTCCCGTGATGTTTTAAAAAGGAGTTTGATTTGCATAAGCAATTTTGGCAATTGATTTCATCAAATAAAGTGCAGTTGTATGGACTACCTCAAAGATTTATTACTATACTCAGTATCCTACAGAGTGCTTAGAGGTGACATGTATGGCATACAAAGCATCCTCTGACATAATACAGATGGACCCGTTGAACATCAGCAAGTCAAATGGCATCAGAAATACTCAGTCCAGGTACCTAAACTGAATGTTGTGGAGAGATGGATATATATCACAGAGGCTACCACTGTTCTGCAACAGACTATCCATAAAAATAAAGCAAAGCTCATCCATCCATATTCAAATGCAACTTGGATCTAAGGATGGGGAACAGAAAATGTACTCCAGGATTTCCCCTCATGCCACTAACAAATAGAGGCAGTTCCTAAATGCTGCATCCCTTACATGCCCCCCTCAAATTATCTATGGTATGATTACAGTTGTTCTCACTAGAGCAAATATATAATTATCATCCATGGGAATAGCTAAGACCAATCAGAAAATATTAATTCAAGCATCAAAAGGAAATTGGCAAAGCTTAAAATGTCCTCCAAGTGAACCTATGTTGTGGTAGCAAATAGTTATAAAAATATTACCCTTTTTAGTTCACTAAGTGCCCCTGTCACCCTCCGCTCCCCCCATTCTTTAACAACTTCCAGCACCTATGAGTCAGACAACAGTTTATAGCTGATAACATCAGCAGTGTCTGATAAGAAGAAAATGCTAATAGCAGTGCTACACATGCTGGTGTAAAATGATGTCTCTAATGTCAGGTAAGTGCACAAACACACACACACAACCCCAGCTGATTACAGTGAGAACAGAACCCCTATTGATCTAAGTATACAGACTAGAGAACTCAGTAGTTTATGCAAGCACCACATCACAAGTATGACTTTTACAAGGTTACAGGACAACTTATGGTGGATGACATCTGCAGTGGATGTTGGAGAGAGATGTTGTGAGGCCTGCATGAAATGGATGTGTAGGTATGTGCAAGTGTCAAAATATTGTCAATCCATGTGATTGGAGAGGTAAATCTCAGATACACACTCTAGCTAGATAGACTCACACACATACCTTCTAGTTGACTGCAGTGAGAACAGAACCCCTACCTATGTGCACAGACTAGAGAACTCAGTACTTCACAGAAGCACCACAGCACAAGTCTAACTTTTCCAATGCTTCTGGACAATTTATGGTGGATGACATTTATTTATTTTTATTTATTTATTTGCATTTGTTTACCGGTAGGTCTAGTGGGCCAGGGTGAGCCCATTTTCAGTGCAGGCCTTGGGATAAAAGCTACAAAAACAAACACGATGAAGCTACAAAATCAAAATGCAGAAATCAAGCAGCGATGGTGCAGAGCACTACATTACAGCATAGGTGATACAATAAAATAGATAATATTAGTTATACAGATTTTAGATTTTAAGTATGCAAGTCAAACAAGAATACAATTAATGGCATGGGGTAATAGCAAATGTGTGAACAATATAGTATTGCAGTTTTGCAGTAGAAAGGGAAAGATAGAGAGCAGCAGATTAAATTTTCTGAAAGTAAGGTATAGCCTTTGAGCTATTGCTATATAGGCATCAAGATAGAAAATATGGTAGGTAACTGACATAGTAGATTCTGCGTGGCTGGGTGTCACATGTTGGACTTAGTAAGTTGGAACCACTGAATGTGTATATGAGGAGTCTGAACCATAAGTGAGATTGGGAGGAAAAGTAGGAAGACTCGGAATATTGGGTTTTCTATTGTCAGTGCTGGTATATGTACATAGCCAGTGGGAGTACAAGCTTAGTTCAGTGAAGTCTTAAAGCATTCAGGATTGCTAGTAGAACTAATTGAAGGTGGGAGACCATTCCATAGTTTTTTTTATAACATATGGGTAATGCAGTTGACCAGCAGAAAGGTTAGGTTTTGCTATGTTAAGGAGCATTGATTGACTGATCACAGAGGTCTATTTGGGTGATATGTGATGAACAGAGAGCAGAGGACAGGACAACTAGAAGGCTTATAGATTAGCTTATGAGCTGTGGTTAGTTGCAGGTACGTTAGATGTTGGGGAATTTCTAGCCAGTTTAGACGTTAGAGTGAAGCACAGTGGTGGGAGGAGTGTTTGGCGCCAGCTACAACTTTTGTGATTTTTATTGTAGCATGAGTCCAGTTTGGATTTAAGAGAGGATTGCATATTAGTAAGAGAGGTGCAGCATAGAGCAAGGATAGAAGTAGAAAGAAAACGGCAAGGGATAGTCTTGCTGCAGAGGGGAGGAAGTGTTTGTACCTATACAGGATGCCTAGTTTCTGATAAGGTTTTTTTATGTTTGTGTTAATATGTTGGTCAAAAGTTAGGTGTTTGTCTATGATGACCCATAGAAGTTTGGTATATGGGGCTACTTTGAGGCAAGTGTTGTAGAGTGAGTTGTTGGTAAATTTATTTTGGTTAGGTGTGTTGTTTTTTGGGGGTGAATAACATTAAGTTTGGTTTTATTAGTATTTATGGCTAAATGGTTATTATACATCCAGGTTTCAGTGGAGGTGAAGGTATTTTGGATGAGTGTAAGTAGTTCTGACATAGACTTGGCCATGCAGATGATGGTGGATTCATCTACATATTGGATGACATTAGCATGGGGTATGCTGGCATGGAAATCATTAATGAAAATGTTGAAGAGCAATGGACATAGTATGGACACTTGTGGGACTCCATTATTGATGTTGAGGAAAGGAGAGAGGGATTGGTGCCATCTGGTTGCTTCTGTAAGGTAGCTGGAAAACCAGGCTAGAGTAGGGGGAGATATGCCTACACTGGAGAGTCTGGTCAGAAGAAGTGGGTGGTAGACAGTATCAAATGCCTTGGAATGGTCAAGAAATAGTGAATAAACAAGTTATCCTGAGTCTTGAGCATTGTTGACTGTGTCCAAGAAAGATATAACGGCAGTGCTGGTGCTATGACTAGGCCCAAATTCATATTGCATTGGGGAAAGGGGTTTGTGGTGTAGTAGGTAGTTAAGAAGTTAGCTATGGATGCATTTTTCCAGAATTTTGGAGATGGGAGAGAGGATGACAATTGGACGGAAGTTAGATATATCATTATTGTTTCCACCTTTATGAAGAAGGATGATAAATGCCTTTTTCCAGATGGTGGGAAGGAAGGACTCTTGAATCGATCTGTTTAGTAGTATACTAATGGGATAGGCTATAGCATCTGCTGATTTTGGAGGAATTCTGGTGGTAATTTATCTGCAGCATTTAATCCAAGTTTAAGTATAAGCAAGACTTTTTTTTTATGGTAGAGGTAGGTATAGGTACGACAGAGAAGTTTGGTCTTGAGTGGGTTGATTAGTGGGAAGTTGGCAGTGAAATTAACTATACTGTTATTAAAGAATGAGTTTAAAAGTGAGGCAGTTTCAGCTGGGGCCATGTATGGATCAGGGGAAGGGATTATCACTTTTGCCTGTGTATAACAGACAGTTTGTGGACCTCCAGAACTTTTTAGGATTTTGCATATGGTCATTTTGCAGAGTAATGTAGTAGTCTTGTTTTGTTTTAATGACAAGTTGCTTTACTTGATTACGCAGTTGTTTGTATTAAGTGAAGTCTGCAGGATGTTTACTTGTATGCCATAATTTCCAGGCCTTATCCCTAACTTTCATAAGTTGTTTAGTGGATTTGGTAAGCTAACTGGACTGATTGGCTTTCACTCTCCTATGTTGGAGAGGAGTGAGATTGTCTAGTACATGGAGGAATGTTGAGTTAAATAATTCAACAGCATCGTTCAGTGATAGGACTCTAAGTGGGTGCCAGATGATATTTCATAGGTTATCATTAAAGGTAGTTGGGCAGAAGTGAGATAGGTCTCTGGTATGCTTATAGCGGTGTATAATAAGCACTGGAGTTGGTTTGTGAATTATGTATGCCGGTAGGTGATCACTAATGCTGTTAGACAGAGAGCCAGTGGAGGAGATTTTACTAGGGTCAGAGACAAGGACCCAGTCTAATACTGAGTTGTTATTTTAAATTTTTGTTGGGTCTAGTTATGGTAGTAATGAAGGTTCAGGCACCTAGGCAGTGAGACATTTCCCTGTGGTACATTTGGCTGGGCACACGTGGCTGAAGTGACATTCAGCTGCAGAGAAGTATGGCTATTTGCAAGCTCCCTGTGGGCAAAGAGAAGCACACACTACTATACCCACAGCTTTAGTAACCAAGTGCATTGGGGCAGAAGAAGTAACAAGTGTTGCGCTCACTGTACAGTACATGTTTCTGTTACTAAAACATGTAGAAGTGTATTACAGCATGGAAAAAAATCCTGCATCTTACTGTAGTCACATTTATGCTCCAGTATGTATTTTAGTTAATGTTCCCTAGACACTGTGAAGGGGATAGTGGTCCACACACATCAATTATAAAGACACTGTCCATTGTACCCTGCATTCTTACTGCCACTGACATGCCCACTGGCCACCCTGCTGCTGATGCCTGCAATACTGCCTGCTGTCTCATGTTGCCTTAGGGCCATGGACATTATTTTCTATGTGTGCATTTGGTTATTGAAGTTGTGGACATGGCACCACATTCTTCTCTTTGCTCACAGGAAATTTGCAAACAGTCATAATTCTCTGCAGCTGAATGTCATTTCAGTCATGTGTCCTCAAAAAATGTCCCACAGGGAAAAGTCTCGCTGCCTAGGTGCCTGAACCCAGTAATGAGTTGGGTGTACTTAAACAGGTTGATACTGTTTGTTGGGTGATCATGTATGATGTCTAACCAGTTAATATTCACATCACCAAGTATGATTGTTTCATTCTCTATATTTTTGGATGACCAGGCTAGTATTTGTTCAAGTATTGGGATATTGTTACCAGGGGGGATATATGTGACTATAATGCAAATGCTTTTGCTGCTATTCATTTTCAAGTAGGATATTAGTATTTCAGCTGCAGAAAATATGGGAGTGGGTTTGTTATATGGAACTATATTTAAAGTATTACAGTATATGAGAGCAATGCTCCCATGTGTTTTTCTGGTCCTATCTGTTCTCAGCAAGAGAAAACTGATGGGAGGAATTCAGAGTCTTTAATATAAGGTTTTAGCCAAGTCTTGGTTGCTGCTACAATATCAGGCTTATAGTGTTCAATGAAGGAATGCAGATCTGGAATTTTGTTTCTGATGCTTTGGAGGTTGATGTATTTTGTGACAGTTCTTGTGATAAAGAGGGGAGTGAGTGGGTCCAGGATTGGGGTGAATGTCACCTCATAGTATTAGGTTGTGGTGAGTGAATATGGGATTAGTGGGTTGCAATTTTTTTCTTTGTGTTGTATTTATGTATATAAGTTAGTTTTATTTGAGTTTTACATGTAAGTTTAGAATTTTTAGTTTTTTAAGGAGGGGTACATGTTGCATATAGAGAGGGTGCTATGTCAGAGAAGTGAGTGAGTTTGGTCAGAAGATTGGTAGTTACGTGAGTAGGCTTGTAATATTCATGTATGGTTTCAGGAGAAGTAAGTAGTTGTAGAAAGGAGAAGGATAAAGAAAGCATAAGTAGTACAATGTTGGTGATGAATGGCATGTTATGATGGAGGGGTATGTAGGGTAGTGAAGAGTAAGATTTATTTGTAAGATAAACTGGAATGTGTAGAGTGTGGTGGAGTATGGGGTGTGAGAGGATCAATTATACAATTAGTGAAATAGGGGGGCTGTAGTGAAGAATGAATTAGTTGAAGGTTATGATTGGGTGAGCAGTAGAGGTTGATGGAGTTTGGTTAGGATAAATGTAATTGATCTGGGGGTGGGGGTGAATGGGGGTAGGGCAGGGGAGTGGAGTGAGCCTGAGGGAAGTGAGGGTGAACAGAGTGGTGATTGCCTGGAACGGGCACAGGCCCAGCAGATCACTATGCTTCAAAAAAATATCATTGGGACTTGCACTTAAGTATATCAGTGAGTAGTACAGTGTTTAGAGTGGAGAGACTAGGTGAGTAAGGACATATGTTGATAATGTATGGCGTGATCCCTTGGTTTAGAAAAGAGAAGAGACAGGCAGGAAAGTCTTAGCCTTTAACACACTTTCCTGATATTAATAGGTGCCAAAGTGATACAGAGACTAGGGAGAGAGATGCATACTCAGTGAGGGTGGAAGAAAGGTGGCGGTGGGGGTTAGTGAGCAGAGAAATACTTGTACATACCAGAGCCTAGTTTAATTTGAAAAGACAAAAAGTGCTTTTCACACCAGGTGAGGAATGGGATGCATACGTATAGCTTGTGATGGTGTTTTTTTTCTTCTTCCTGTCCTTGGCTAGAGTGCAACAGTCCTTGTATCAGTTTCAGGGCCAGTAGATAGAATTTCAGCCAGTTGTGTTTAGGGTGGGGGGATTATGGTCAGTTTTCCATGTAGGTGACTAGTATAGCTTGTGATATAGTTGAGAAGATGTTGGAAGACCTGTATGAAATGGATGTGTAGGCATGTTCAGCTGTCAAGATCTTTCAAGTTCTGCATGTCACCAGATTGGTGGGTGTGCAATGTGTACTATGGGTTGGTTGTGTTCCAGTATGCAAGTATACTTTAAGAGACAGCTTTACAAACTATATGCAAACAAAGTGTGCATTGCTACAAGTATTTGAACATCAGAATGTGTACTGTCATTCTAAAGATGTGCAATATATATAACACAACATATGTTATTAATTTTAGTAGTGTAGTGGATATATTTGTGAACAAGTACTGAGAGACCAGGGTTGGAGTGCATGGGGGCAGGTAAGGCATGGCTTCATTGTAAATATGTGACATTTTCTTTGATTGGGCCTTTATTTTTTTATGTTTTCACATGTGGTTTCATGGCCTGAAGATGAAATGGACAGTAAACAAAAGTAATACATGCTATTGTTTACTTTGCATAGCTCAACAGCAAGCAGTGGGTTTGCACATTGGCTGGCAAAGTGTTTGTGCATGCAAGATACACATTTCTACTTCTTTCCATGTTTATGCATAGTTAAGCAGTGTACAAACATGAGGATCATTGCTAAAATTATGAGAGTTAGTATTGAGTGCATGAAACACACCTGCTGCTTATCTGACTCTGTGGCAGGAGCTGTAAATGTATTGATACATTTCTTTTTGAGCCCAGATGATATAGGGTTTAAATCCAGGTGTATGTAATACTTTTTAATAAGTAGTGATAAAGCAATGAAATTATTCTCTATATTATATTCAGTGTGTCTTGCTGTATGAAACATAGCACAGCATATTTAAGCGGCACTGCCAGGAGGTAACTGCACCACAGAAGAACCATTCACCGTCATCTGACATTGGTGTGAGATGCCAAATGCCACACAAACATAGATGCAAAAATGTGAAGGCCTCCATTGCTTTTTTTGATACCTATCTGTTTTGTGTGTGATTATATTTTTGACCAGATTATACATGTTAAAATGGGGTAGATAGTAAAGTGGTGAAATGAGTACCAAGCAGGGGGAAGAACAAAGGGAAAGGAATACAGGAATTTGCAGAAGGGAGGTAGGAAAGAACATAGCTATCCATTTCTTTAACAGTGTAAACTGAATATACGTACAGACTATTAGCTGAATTTTGACTGTCACCTCCAGAAAGAGGGGTGACAACAATGCAATCACGTTGTATAGCTAACTGGACCAACTCGATTGTGTCAAGAAGACACCTGTGTGAAATGGAGAGCTATTTATGGAACAATACTTTATTTGTGGGACAGGTGCCCATTTCTGTTATTTTACTTCAGTAAGAAAGGAATGCTGGGTAAGGGACATTGATATTTCTGGGTCAGGTAAGTTGGGTAGGTGATGAAGCAATTGCAAGCAAACAAGACATACAAGACAAGACACGGGAATGGTGAGGTACACAAAAGTTTGTGGGACACCATGATTGGGGTGAGGGAGGGGACAACACAAGCTCATGCCCATAAAACATGGAGACAGTGAAAATCTAGTCCTCACCCACAGGACTGTCATCACTGCGCACTTACTCTGCTGGCTGCTGGAGTGATTGACCTCTTCTCATCCTGTGCACCATGAGGGAGAGCAACTTCTCTATCCAGTAAAGGCATACATCAGTGGTGCTGTGCTCAACCCTAAACACCACCCCTTGCATCTCCTGGCAGGTGATGAAATCCCCACCTCTGCCAGTACTCCCAGAGGATACCACAGCACCAGCTGCCAGGGCAGTGCTACCTGAGGGCACAGATATTGCAGAAGCAGCAGATGCAGTACTGCCAGGTTGGGGCCTACTGGGGCTGGGCATCAGTGCTTGATCTGGCAGATTGGGGGCAGGCTGATACACTGGGGATGGCCTACCTTGCGGTGCTGTGAAGCATTTAGTAATTTTTTACAGATGGATAAGATGGAGACAATTTGATGACACATAATAGAA
Source organism: Protopterus annectens (assembly GCF_019279795.1). Classification (NCBI taxonomy): domain Eukaryota; kingdom Metazoa; phylum Chordata; order Ceratodontiformes; family Protopteridae; genus Protopterus; species Protopterus annectens. Next base: position 1,511,717,323 of record NC_056739.1, read on the forward strand.
ATAAAAAGGTAAGGGTTGGGGTGCGAGAAAAAAAAAGAGATCAAATTAGCACCATCATATGTGACATCCAATGCATTATCACAATTATACAACTATTTTATTTGAACTACTATACTTAAGTATACATCCTAACAACTAAAACTATAATTATGGATTGTTCAAAGTAATCCTTCCAATGTGCATTTATTGCACATAAACTTGGTCAGGGTATACAGATTGCAGTTAACAGCAGGGCATTTATGCCGCATGTATATAGTTTAATTTATGTAATATTATTAAAGAAATGCAGTATTGTATAGCTGTTACTCATGGTATTTGAACCCACAATCTCTGACTAAAGTCTTACACTTGATTCCTAAAGTTGGTTTGTGCTATAGACTTATGCATGCATGCTTGCTTTTACAGTTAGGATATGAATGCTCACTTTGTTACTACTGTATAGAAAACAAAATAAAATTAACTTTTAAAGCTGCAATAATACTTCTATTGTGCTGAACGCATACCACTTACTTCCCTCAGTCTCTCCCGATAACCAGCATAAGCCTGTCTATTCAACTCAATTTCAGCATTAGCTGTGAAAAGAAAATGAAAGAAAAGACCAGAAGAGCATTATGCATGTCAATCTTGCTTATAGGCAGCTTTCTACCTATTATATAGTCTCTTTATTGGTATACTTACACAATTGTGGGGCATCACTAGTTTGAAAATCATTCAAAGACTGGTTGGGTGTATCTTTCTTGTGCCTTTATAGGCTAGTGAAGTGGTGCCTACACTGTTCTCCAGTGCATGGGATGCCAGTCACATTAGATATAGCCTTGACCAAACTACTCCAAACATCAGACATGTACTGGGAGCCAAAATAGTCCCCCTGCAGAAGCCTTTGGCTGTGGTGCTTTACCAGGAGTCTAATAAATATTTTGGACTCCTGAACACCCCATCTCTGAGACCTAATTGGGCATCTTACCCAATTATTCCAGACATGTCTAATCCCAAATGTAGAACAATGGAAAATAATGATTTCCCATCAGTTTCTGTTATCATGTTTACTGGCAGTGTGCAAACCTGAGCAACAATCCCAGCAACATTAGTGTGATGTTAAGTGGAGAGCATCAGTGCCAAGCAGGTTGGAAATCATTTTTTAATTGGAAGGTTAATCTAACACTTGACATTACTTTGAGGGGTGTCTGCTGCTGTAACTGTTAGGTGACTTAACTCTGCAGACATGCACTGGGGGCATACATTCCATGACCTGACACATTTTTATTTGGCTTTATACACTGATAAAGTTGATTTTTTACAGTGTGGGATTCAAACCTATACATAAGGGACAAAACATTTTCTCCCACAGTGGTGATTTTACATCTTTGTCAGAGAAGACGTGCTTCTCAGACATAGCCTTGAATCATTCATAATACATATGGCATTTTGAGGTATTAACCATGTATGTGTGTGACCTGACAAGGTCTTTATATATAGGTTCATTTGTGTATGTGTCAAATTTAAGTAAGAAGGCTATCCAAGTCCAAATAGCAGAATTATACTTACATAACTATAGTAGACAGTATACCCTCAGTCATACATCTGAAAACACAATAACGGTATCTTATCCCCCATACATGTAGAGCATATCAGCGCCACTATTTATAATCATGTCTAAAGTGATATACGAGAGATTGAATATCATGTGAAATGAAACAACAGTAAAAATGTCTGGAATATCCTGTATTAGAACCCAGGACCAAGTGTATGGCAGCTCTATACTTATACCTGTTGCTACAAAAATGTTGAAATAACACATATATTTTTGTATAAAAGCAAAACCAAAGCAGAAAAGCACACCAACGGAGACGGGGATCAGCGTATAAATAAAAAAGTAAAAATGCAAATCAAATACCATATACGCTTTCCCCAATGGCAATAAAACGCTTTACAGCTTCCAAGTACCAAAAATCCAAGATAAAACGTAACAGGCAGTTCTTAAACTTCAATAGCTCTTTTATTGGGAACAAAAAACACAGTGAGCGCTTTCGCCGATATGTCTGATGAAGCCTATCGGCGAAAGCGCTCACTGTGTTTTTTGTTCCCAATAAAAGAGCTATTGAAGTTTAAGAACTGCCTGTTACGTTTTTTCTTGGATTTTTGGGACTTGGAAGCTGTAAAGCGTTTTATTGCCATTGGGGAAAGCGTATATGGTATTTGATTTGCACATATATTTTTGTGTTCATTACTATAAACTGGACTGTCTCAACAGTAAAAATATGTTGCACTTCCTGTCTTAGAACCCAAGACTGTCTGTACTACAGTCCTGCATTTAACACCTACTGCCACAGGAATAGTTAAATGACAGTTGCATAATTCCCTATTCATTCTTAAGTTCTGTGTGTTAACTGCTGTGCCATGCTGCTTAGTGTGTTTGTGTGGTGCCCAACAGAATTAATAGAATGTATCTGTTTAAATTTTTGACTGACTGTGCCCTGTCTGCAGGTTTTCGATGGCTGCAGGTGTTGGGGAAGCTTGCTACCTGCCATGCAATATTGCTTAGTGGTGTTGCACAATGGAAAGCAAAAATTGCAACAATGTCTACTTTTTGAACTTTAGACTGTCTATGCCTTGTCTGCAGGTGTTCTGTCTGCTTCTTTCTTATGTGAGGGCCACTAGCCCAGGACTGTGCACTTCTAAGCAGTGCACAAAAACGATAAGCACATCTAAACCTGACATTCATTGTGTTTCTCTGTTTCCTTTGTTTGCACTAAGCTGTGCACTGCGCAAACACTGTCGTTAAAAAATAAATAAATAAACACAATAAAAGGAAAATTAGGTGAAATGAAACAAAGAAATTGATTAAATAAACAACACTGCAAAATTTATGTTGTTACACATGAAATATTTTTACACAGGTCTGGATTTGAATTCTCACTGCAATGGACCTTCAAAACACAATACGGGTGTATTATTCATCTTTACCAAACAAAGAGCTTTGCAGTGGAGAACTAAAATCATTATGCTTACAACCAACTGCAGCATTACCTACAGTACTAACAAAATATATGGTAGTTGTTTGTACATGTATTAATTTCAAAAGTACTGCAGTTAGGGATTACATGACCATTTCTAACTACTGCTGTGTTTGTTGTCCATTCTTGTCTTATCTGATAAGTAATCTGAGATTTGCAGTCTGTAAGGCATTCTGTATCATTGTCCTTAAAATATGTGAGGATAATAAATGGCAATAATATACAAGATCTAGAACTGTTCAACAAAAATTCAACAGTCCGAATCCAGTATCCCTGAACACACTTTAATGAAAGCGCTTTCACTGAAAAAGCACTTTTGTTAAAGTGTGTTCAAAAAAAAAAAAAAAAACATTAGATTTACGTTTTTGCAGGGGGGCAAGCCCCCCTGCACCCCTTACACCCCCTCTACTTTTATATTCTCACTCCAAGGTCACACTACAGTGGGGAAAAGGGAATTTTCCCTTATCCCCACTGTAGTGCGATCTCTGCAACAGGCATACTTATGTGAAAGTGCTTCTTTGGTGAAAAGCACTTTTGCATAAGTATGCCCGGCCGTTTCACATTTGGTGAAACGGCCGCTCGAGCAGTAGTCCTGGACCCAATGTACAATAGTCAACAAATAACTGGGAGGTTGGATGTTACTAAAAAGAAACTGAAATATGTGCTGTTTAATTCCATTTAAAACCGTAATAATATTACTTCTACACTTTGTAAGTCTAACCTGGCTGACACATCCATCGGAGGTAGGGGAGTCTGAATTGCTGTTGGATTTTCCCCTCTCCCTACCAGTAATCATTCACGAATGAAATCCATTAGCAACAAACACTGAGGGAGTGCCAGCACTTTGTTTACATTAGATACACTGAGCCAAGTATTTGGAATTCAGCAATTCTAATGAGTTCACACCTCATTTGCATCTTCATCATGGTCACAGCCCTGCATCTACATCATAAAAATGAACCATGTAGCTAGGGAACCTGAAGGAGAGGAGACTTGTTTATGTGTTTAACACAGAAGAAGGTATTACTTTGAGATTTATCTGCACATAAGACTACTGATCTTGATAAGGTATGCTGGCATTTTTCAGTTATAAACTCCATGCTGAAAGCGTCTTCTGCATGGAGACATGCGTGAATGGGCGTACCTTCGTTGAAGGTTGTGTATTAGGGCTGGCAACTCAGCACATAAAAATCAACTGCCAATCATTAGCGGATCAGAGTTCCGCTCTTGCGACCCCTAACCGGGAAAAGCCAAAAGACACAACAACAACAACAACTCCATGCTGAAATGTCAGTAAGAAAAAGTGTTAGATATATATGCATTAGCAAATGGTACTTTTTTCTGTATGCATTTATTAGAAGTGTACTGATGGCATGGGCGTGTTTGACAGGGAATTTCACTTTCTCAGGTGCACAGCCTAATTAACTACCATCACAAGTACTAAAGATACAATTTTATTTCTTTCTACACTCTTGTATTGTTATTTTTGTGAAATGTAAATGTGTTATATTGTCAAAGACACAGGGGTGTTAGCCTTTTAGGATGGAACATGCACACCTCTAGAAGAGTGCTAGCCACAGGTAGACATGACTGGGAATAGCTTAAAATGGAATGTTCTGTCTTAAATCTGTACACATGTTCCAGAGGCAGTATATTTGATAGCACATTTAACATTTCACTGATGATTTGTTAGCAAAATCTGTGATTTGCCTGTTGTTTTGGGGGTGGGGGAGCAAAGTTGCATTTTTGTTTTGGCACAAACAAGATGTTTGCTATTGAAACAAGATGTTTGCTATTGTTACTCTGCTTGTTTTGGATCCAACCTTGCTTTGTGTCTGATTGTAATATGTTACAACCACACAATTCATTTTTTTATATTTGAATATCTTGACTGTTTCATGTTTCTCCAGTGGGTAATAATGAAATGCAACCTTTTATATGTTATATTGAAAGAGGGCATTTATTTATGTGATACTTATGTGTATTTTTCTTCGTTTGTGTTTTATGTTAACTAGTACTATGGCACTCAGGCATCCCAATCCCCCCAGCAAAAAAAAACCTTCAGTGACCCTAAAAATGAATTAATTGTGGAAATATTTAGGCATCATGGTGCCTTTCTGCTTGAGAGAGGACATGGGTATTGTCCAGCAGAATGCACATTTGGCAGCAGACGGATGCTGATGTGAACACAGTAAGTGGCCAAAGCAGGACATATGATCAAGTGTGCCATAGGGCCAATGACATGCTTTCATCGGCAGAGAGGATAACAGCTGCAGTGACCCTTAATGGATGGCTACTGAGAGGATTGCTATAGAGTCACCACTAACACCAAATGAAGAGTTCCTGTATACTGTTAGGGTTCCAGACAGCTCACTGAAAGGTGCACAATAGTATGTCATTGACACTGATGCTGCTGTTTCATGTTAGACAAGCATGTTCCAGGAGGATCTTCCAGGTAGGCTTACCTATCTCAGTTGTTAAATACTTCTTGTGTAGTAAAATATTGACAGCAATACTTAAGTTCTGTTTAACATTAAATTCATTTGGGGGGATACTTGTCGATTGCTACAGTTAGCAACTCATTCTGGTTGATTACATATGGGCTTGGGGTGGATGTGTCATCCAAGTTCTTGTTTAAAGTATTGTTAATTTTCATATAAACAGGAAAAGCTTTAAACTCCGGTGTTACTGTTAATTGTGATGATGGTGTCCTTACCTCTTGCTTAACTTCTTCCAGGACCATCATCCATAGGAAGCATAACATGATCTGGCTATGGGAAGTCAAGCATTTTTATGTCAGTACAGATGAGCAGTTCAAAGAAATGTTTATTTTATCCATATGTGCGGTGTAGGTGTCAGGACTGTTGTGTGTATTGCTGTGCTGTCTGTAGTAGTGGCACCACTATTAGTTTATTAACATATATTGGACTATAGTAGTGTAGGTATTTTTCTCCTATGTTTGTTGCTTATTATCATGGATGATCCTGATAGAAGAAATGGAGGACTCTTTCCATCTGATGTCAGATTACCGGCAGAATCTTATGATGATGGTGACCAAATGGAGGTACTGTCTGGGGTGTGCAGAGGTTGACTCTGTCATTGAGGTTGACATTCAGTCATCCCCTGTAATTCCATTGGATACAGCCAGGAGGCCTACGCCAACCCATTCCTGTGAGCCATCAGATACTGGACAGGTGGAGCCTTAGACACTTGGTCAGGGAAATGTAGTTACTACAGCTTCAGTGCCTGTTGACTCTGGCCATAGCCAAAGTGTTGGTGAGGTGCCATGCAGGAGAGTTGTTAGGGGGTGCTTGAAAGAGAGTGTCTTCCCATTCCACTCGATGTATATTTAGGGCCATCATGGATACACAGGCATGTTCCGATAGGTCCTCCAAAGAAATGTTTAGGGTTGTAGAAGTGGCACAGGCTGACATGTGTTTCTACCTTCACCTGGTTGCCAATTCAATGAATTTGATTAATGATATGTTGGAATGGTGGTGCCTGTGATGGAACATCTGCTGGGAGGGGGACAGCATCCATGTGGGCATAGATCAACCATATCATCTGATGCTAGCCAACATGGCAGTGCCTGATCATGCTCCCATAGTGGCACTACTTCCACTGCTGTGTCAGTGGTTGACGTGTTCACACCCAGACATGGCAGGTCATGGGGTCATTGTCCTGGGCATCCTCGTGAGGGGAGCTCATCCAGTAGACATTAGTTATGTTCAGGTAGCAGCAGTGCATCTGACCATTGGTGTGGATGTGCCACTGCAACTCCTGGCAGAGCCAGTTCTCATGGTTGGGTATGGCAGCGATGAACTGCCACCTCTACCATGCACAGCTCACAGCTGTCTGACATACCAAGACATACAGGTAACACACAGCTTGGCTGGGTTCTTGCAGATGGTCACACACCAATTTCACCTAGAGGGTCCATACAGACACACACAACAGTTTCATGGTTTGGCCATGAAGCTTAAAGCTCATTTTGTCTCCCTGGACATTAGTTACTTTATCCAAATGTCTGCCTGCTTCTCTTTCTTACTCAGACAAACACACCAAACTTTTGTGTCAGCCTAGGCTTATTGCCCCCCCCCCCAACACACACAACACCCTGTGCAATTGATGATAACTGTGCCATATCCTTGTTTCTATCTTTCTGATTCAGTGATACATAACATTTGTATCTTTTCTTCAAGGTGCATGGCTGACTTAGTGCTTAGTATATCTGCATTTGTGATCTTTTGCAAATTGTACATTTGATATATTTTGGTCTTAGACAGTTGATACAATCAAAACATTTTTGCATTAGTATTTTTAATAATTTTCTGAAGGTTGTGAAGTCTGAAACTGAAATGTGTTTCATTACTTTCTAACTTCTCTTTGTACTGATTTTCTGTTACAAATGTATGAGGCAAAACTTAGGATATACAGTGACCATCAGTACTTTTGAGAGGTATGAATGTGTGAATCTTTGATGCCTGAGGCCTACTACTTGATAGAGGACACATGTATTCACATAAATCTCTGATGTCCCACATTAAAGTATTTTCTGTATAAATCACCCACCTTTTACTTGCTTACATTACCAAGTAACAACATGCAAGAATATGCCATTCAGTCATATTATTATACAATACACTCCAGGTTCAACACTTACCTGGTAAATCCAGCAGTTCCAACAGTTTTAATTCAGGGCTGACTCTGTCTGATACTAGTAGTATACAGCCATTACATGGGTAGGTAAAGGTTGTGAGCATTTCCTGGCATCAATGTTACTATAAATATGTGCATAAGATGAAGGTTTTAGACCCTTAGGTGTTGAATGAGTCTGCTGTGCGTTGCCTTTTAGTCAATGCAAGAGCATTTGAGCATGCCTATGTCTGCCTACACCCACAGCAGCAGCCGCTGGATCCACCTCTGACTCCTCACCTTCATGTGGCTGTGGTGGCCTTGTCATTTGTGGTTCACTGTGTGCCCCTTCCCCTTGTTGATCTTAATGAAGTAGCTTTCTCAGGATGATGTTGTGAAGCATGGCAAAGATGGTGACTATTTCAGTACATGTATGTGGATTGCACTGCAGGGCTACACCAGATGTATTTAGACACTGGAACTGTGACTTCAGCAGCCAAAACACATACTCCATGTTATTTCTGGTTTGAGTGTATGTCTCATTGTGACGTTCTTCAGCAGGTGTGTGTGCATTTTTGATGAGCGGCATCAGCCATGGTTCAAGTGCATTCCCCAGGAAATGACCCTGTGGGATATCACCCCTAGTGAACACCTGGTATAGTTGGGAGGTGTGAAGAAAACACAGCATGTTGGAAAAAAACTTTATCAAAACAGCAAAGCTTTCAGGTAGAACCCTTTCTCAACACTAATACAGTATTAGTGTTGAGAAAGGGTTCTACCCGAAAGCTTTGCTGTTTTGATAAAGTTTTTTTCCAACGTGCTGTGTTTTCTTCATTGGACTTTTTTATTCAGCGCCTGTATTGTTGATAGTTGGGAGGTGTGCCAGACATATGAGTCGTGGTAACTGCCTGGGTTGCCAGCACACACATTCAAGATTATTCTCCTAGCATTACACATGACTTGGCAGTTAATAGAGTGGAATCCCTTACTATATATGTAGAGCATTCCCTGTTCCCCGGGTGGTGCATTAATTTCTATATGTGTACAATCTAAGGCACTCAGTACTTCAGGGTAGTGTGGTACAGGGTAGAACTCCAGCATATGTGTGTGCCTGTCCTCAGGAGTACAGGGAAAATACATGTGATTACTGGCATGTTGGAGCATAGCATTCAGGAATTGATGGAGGATCTTGGATGCTGACGCCTATGACACCCCCCAGCATGTCCCCTATTGGTCTCAGAAAGGTTCCTGTAGCTAAAATTCTAAGTACTACACAAACTTTTTTCTCTACTGGTATGGGTTCCCCTTGGTTTGCCGTGGGTCTGAGTTGAGGATGACATAGGTTGCAGAGTTGGTGTAGTATGTCTCTATCCACTCTGTAGAGCTCTACAAGTTCCCATTCAGGCAGATTGTGATACGATAAACAGGGTCTGAAATCTTTTCTTCTTCTTGGCAGTGGCTTATTAGCAACAGCAGCAGCAGCAGCATATACTTCAGCCTGTTTCACATACACATGAATTAAAGCAACATCAGTCCCTAACATTCTTTCTGTGTAGACTCATTTCCATGTGTGTATTCCAATATGTTTTGGAACTCACAGGGAAAACCAGTACTGAGTCTACATAGTTGCTTTATAGCTTGTTGACTAGCTGCTCTATCTTGGATTGATTGATTAGCAAACAATTTAGCTGCTTATGCTGTAATTAGCATGCCACAGTGTTTACTGTGGTTTCATGGCTCTACACACAATGTAGAGCCACTTAATGAATACAAAACAGTATGCTACCATGTGCACAAATTTGGAGAAATATTTACACAATCTTAGTGGACCATGTAGGGTTTATTGAATCTGTCCTATCATGTAGAGCAGTGCAAACATGGTAAATATCATGGCATTCTAATTACAACATATGCCAAAGGTTTTCCAGTGGTGATATCCCATAAGACCATTTACTAGGGATGCCAGAGATGCCCTCAAATCATGGATGATGATGACTGTCAGAAATGCATACCTATCTACATAGGAATATTATACTGAGGCACATGCTCAAACAAGAAATATCATAGAGCATGTGCTTAGGCTGCTGAAGTCACGGTTTTAGTGTCTAGATACATCGGGGGGGGGGGTTGCAGTAGGATCCCAGTACTTGTGCTAAAATTATCATTGTCTGTGCTATCTTACACAGTATTATCCTGAGAAAACAGCTACAACAGGAACACCAAGGGGAAGAAGCACACATTCCACAACCACTGTCAAAGTCACCAGAGCCACACCCAGATGAGAACTCAGAGGGGGAACCACCAGCTGTGGCTGTAAGTAGATGGAGGCATGTAAAATATGGGTCTAGATTATATGTTCGAATAGACTTTTCTTCAAACATATAATCACTGGCTCCTAAAGAGCAAATGCTCTATAGTGCAAATGGCTACGTCTGCAAATTTTTTCCTTGTGAAAAAATTCATGGGGTCGTACACAAAAAACACAAACTTCAAAACCCTAATCACGTGGGGGGATTCATCCCCCACACCCCCTGACATGGGGAGCTGTGCCCCCCACACCCCCCTAACTAAATATACCAACTCTGAGATCGCTCTAGGTTGGGGAAAAGGGCAATTCCTGATAATAGCCAACTGAAATTTTTCCTGAAAAAAAAATTTGCAGACGTGGCCATTCGCGCTTTAGAGCATTCGTTCTTTATTATTATACGTTCTAAGAAAAGTCTCTTTGAACATATAATATAGACCCTAAAATATGCCCTCACCCTGGTCAAGAGGCAACGGATAGCACACATGCTGACCATCTAAAGAATTCAAATTACATCCTGTGCACATACATACAGTAAAATTGATGTCAGGCAATACTCACAACCTTTACTTACCCATGTAATGAATGTGTACTGCTAGCATCACACAGAGACAACAGTTATAACCACAGAACTATCGAGGTAAGTGTTCAACCTGGAAAAGGAAAAAAAAAATGGATAAGAACATAAATGAATGGCAGATACTTGTATACTGTTACTTGCAAATGTACCTAAGTAGAAGGTGTGTGAGTTGTCCAGCAATGACATCAATATGTGACAGAACTGACTTATGTCAATAGATTTCTGCCTTTTCTCAACTAACATGCCTCACAAGTGGAAAATACACACAACAGGAAAAGCAGTCCAAAGTCTAATTATCCCTACATTCTCACAAGTGGACCAATAAGCCTTGCTGATGTGTCAATGATTTCAAAGTAGTAATCATAATGGTAAAAAGGCTGTAAGAATCAGTAAAAGTTTTAAAATAGTATCAATACATATACCAAGCACTCAGTTAGCTATGCACCCTGTACCTGAGAAAAATACATACATATCCCAGAATCCAAAAGACAGAAAAAGGTGATGGCACAGTTATCATTATTTGCACATGGTGGGTGTTGGGTGGCCAGGATACCAAAGTTGACAGAAAAGTAGTGTGTGCATGTGTGTAAGAAAGACGGAAAGGAAGAAATGTGTTAACTATCAAATGCTCACTATAAAAGAATGACCGGCAAGCCTCATGAATGCCTGTGTGTGTGTGTCTGTATGGGCACTCAGTGTGAAATGTATGTGTGAGTTTCTGCATGAGCACAGCCAAGCTCTGTGCTACCTCTATATACTGCCATGTCAGACAGGTGTGAGCCATGCATGGTAATGTTATCAGTTCATTGTTGTCACCCCCCACTGTGAGAACTGGCTCTGCCAGGAGATGCGCTGGCACATCCATGCCCATGATCAGATGTGCAGGTGCTACCTGAATGTGAAATGTGTCTGCTGGATGAGCTCTCCTCATGACTATGCCCAGGTCTATGACACCATGACCTATCACATCTGGGTGTGGACACCTCAACCACTGATGGAGCAGTGGAAGTAGTACCACTACAGTGGTGGGATCATGCTCAGCCATGTTGGGTAACAGCAGATAATGTTGCAGACCTACGGCCACATACATGCTGTCCCCCTCCCAGCAGATGTTCAATCATAGACATAGCCAATTCCTTTGTGTCATTTGTCCAATCCACTGAATTGGTAAAATGGCAGAGGCAGTCATGCACTTCAGCCTGTGCCACATCTAGAATACTAAGCATGTCGTTAGAGGCCCTAGTAGAATTTACCTATATCTCCATGATGGCCCTAAACATACTTTGAATGGCACATAATTACACACCAGGATCAGGTGATGGGTGGACAACTGGCCTCCTTTGAGCACGTTGACCAACCCATCTTCATGGCACCTTGCCCTTACTTTGTCTATGGCCTGAGGCCACTGTAACCATACTACCCTGATCAAGTGTGTCACCATCTGCCTGTCCAATATCTGAGGACTCAGTGGAATGGATATGCCTAGGCATACTGACTGTGTCTGAAGGAAATACAGTGGCTGCGTGAGTCACAACCTCAGTGTCAGATTCAACCTCTGCAACCACCCCCCCCCCCCCCACACACACACACACACACGTGCCTGTGTTTGGCCACCATCATCATCAGAGCCTACAGATACTCTGACATCAGATATTAGGAGTCCTACACTTCTGCTGTCAGGATCACCTGTAATAATAAGATGCAAACACAAGAATTAAATTACTACTACACTAAATATTAAACAATATATATATATATATATATATATATATATATATATATATATATATATATATATATATATATATATATATATATATATTTATGTATGATAACAAAGTAACACTGGTCACACAATTACTGATGGTACAGCAGTAAAGACACTCACGACATCCTCATCACACATACAGATAATTATATATCTAAAAAATGGTCATTAATAAGCAAATAAACATTTGCTTACCATGTGCAGATATCTCCACACTTTGCAAGCAGGATGTTCCAGAAACAAATGAAGCAAGGTAAGGACAGCAATTAACCATCACAAAAGGAATAACACAGGGGGACAGTGAATACGCAATCACCTATATGTCCTGTAAGAAATAGCTGAAACTGAAACTTGGCTGAGATGTCCACCCACACCCATGTTTACTGAACAAGTGTCTTGTATAACTCTATTTACTTATCAATAGATACAGATATAAAAAAAATTCACAAGAAGTATTAGTCAAATTATATATTTTACTCTAAAAGCAAAAATAAAACTTGCCATATGTGAGCTTACCTGGAAACTTCTGGGACACACTTGTCCTCCCATCCACATCAACACTGACATCAAACACATGGTGTGCAGTTTCCACTGAGGTGTCTGGATCTCTGACAGTGGATAGAAACTTCTCATTTCAGCAACTGCCTCTGTTATCCTCCAGGCTGATGAAATCATATCAGTGGCCCGGTACCGCACCTGTTCATAATTTCTGCTGTGACCGCCTACTGCATTGACATCATTCACTAACTGGTTCCAAATCTTCTTTCTGATAGCCATACCCTATGTGCTCTCTCAATCTGAAAGGCTCCATGACACCTCAGACCCTGTATTATCACCTCATTTTCTGTGTCACTTAAAGGGGCTTTCCATGGATTTGTAGGCTTGCGTGCCATAATCCTACGTAACATAAAACATAGAAGGATAAAACAGTTTAATATCACATAACTAATGTACTGCTTACAAAAAAATAATTAGTCTGTGTACCCTTTTGTCAACATTAAGCACTTGAAACAGACTTTTCATTTAGTACAACTGAAGGTTGGTTGTTCCACCTCCCCTTCACACACAAACAAAGGTTTGTAGAAATCAAGGAGTACCACATAACTAATATAGTTATATGTTTTCCATAGAAATATCAGGAGAAATACACATTTTCAACAGACAAGGACTTGAAATATACTTTTCTTCATGGAACTCAGAATGGTAGGTGGCTCTCCAACCCCAAAACACCAAACAAATGAAGGTTTATACAAACAAGGAATACCACAGAAGTAAATGCATATGTGCTTTCCATGCAATTATCAGGATGTGTTCAAATTTACAACAGAAAAATCAGTTTATGAATACCAGTCACTTCTCACTGTGCCCAACACTCCTGTGGAGGTTGCCCTGGGCCATCTCAGAAGCATAACACCAGTGTATGTGACATGCCCATAATATTTCTCTCCAATAGCATAGACTATTGTAAAACAACATTTTAAAAGTAATAGTTGTGCTGAAAGTATAAGCTGTCTGTCTCTGAAATGTAAAGGCCTACAAAAAATGCCTGTGCCAACAGTGAAGTATAAGAAGTGCATACAGATAAAAGTTCCATTTTCTGCTGGATATATAAATACATTTGTAACATTTTACAAAATTTAGAATGTACTTAAATAATACAAGCATACCTTAGCCAAATTATAAGCCTTCTCTGCATATAAATCACCTTTGCAGGAATACCAATATTCTGTTTTTGTCCAAAGGCACAAGTCTCCTCACCTTCAAGTTCTCTAGCTACACGGTTAACTTTTTATAGTGTAGATTCAGCACTCTGAGCACTGTGAAGATGCAAATGATGTGTGGACTCAATAGAACTGTGGAATACCAAACTTTTGACTTTGTGTAGCAGATGGAAACAATAGTGCAGACTCTACACCATTGTTATTTGCTAATGGCTTGCAACTGTAAACAATTAGTGTGAGAAAGAAGGGGAACACAATAGCAGTTCAGGCAACCACACTGCAGTGGGTGTATCAGTGAGGATACACTTACAACATGTGGAAATAACTTCAGTGAGTTATTAAATGAAACAAAATATCACACATTTATCATTTTGATCAATAATAAAAAATCTCAAACTTTTACTTAAAACTGTTGTCTATTGTCATGTATTTTTATCACATATTTAAAGGAAATGAATAAAAATGCACTATAGACTGCATCCTGAGAATACAGCAGATATAATGGAAGAATGAACACAATTGTTAGAGAAGACAGAGCTGCATTTATGCAAACATATTCATAAATGCTTCTGTGACCCCTCATTGCACTAAATATGTAAGCCACATATGTACAACTGAGAATGTCCAAGTGCATGTCCCATTAATGCTGTAGAGGAAACATGAATTGCTTGTATGCACATTATTTAATTGCTGTTGCCAAGCTGTGTCTGTGGTAAGGAAATATAATAACTCCAACTGTGTTTTATTTCATTACTGGGATAGTTCAAATCCAGAGCTGTGTAATTGTTTAACATTTATTTAACTTTATTTTCTTTAACATTTGCATGGTGCACGGCATAGTGCAAACATGCTCAAATGCATAAAAAGTTATAATTAATGCAATTTGTCTTAACAAGTGCAAAAACGCTTAGCACTATTGTGCAGCAGTCAGCACCTTGGATGATAATGACAGTGGAAATTAACCTGTGACCCAACTGTGTGTAGCACAAGGTGTTAATATGCTGAGGTACTCAAAAGAGAAGATAGGTTGGCTGTGTTTCAAGTTCCGCAATATTATTTTACTGAGAAATTATCATAATCAGTATTAACAGAAATAATTTATATTTTCTTTTGTTTGTGTCACTTGTCCATTGCTCACCTCTGTGCAAACAAAGTTCACTGCTGAAGAAACAAGAAACATCATTACTTGCTTCACCTTCCTTAATGCAATCAGTGGCATCGCAAGGGAGGCAGCATTCTGGACAGTACTTATTGAAAAAAGTGCACCTTTTACCTAGCTTTTCCTGTGGCCCCGGGTACATGTTCATGGCCAGAACACATGTGAGTCTGGGTTCTAATCCAGTATGCACCGGTTTTTATTAATTAGTGTCCAACTGCATTTTATAACAAAAATAACAATATAAAGATAATTATACATAAAATAACTATATATAGCAGGTTTATTGATCATAAACATGACATCATATGTATTGTATGTGTAACTGGTGTAACATGGCAATTATGGTTCTGTAATTATAAATTGTATTTTCTGACCCTGGATGACTTCATAATTTACTGACAGTCATCTACACACCTACCATAATACAAATATTGCTGTAAAATAGAACGTATTGTGTGGTCTGAAGGAGAAATCTACTGTGAAAGTAATACCAGTATATGCATTTCCAGTATATTGTCACACATTACTACCTCATCACACCTGAGAATGTGTAAAGCAGGACTTTGTCATGTCATACGCATACTTGGTTACTGAAGTACAGAACCACTCACTCTTTAAGGTGTATGTGGAAATATATGTGTTTTATTTTTCACATAGGTTTGAATCACACATTGTACAGATTTCTTTTATCAGTGTATAAGGCCCCACAAAATACGAGTCAAGTCATAAAATTGATCCCCCAAATTAAGGTCTTAAAAGGCAAGTCATTTAACATATCACTGTTCACCACTGGACAACTGTTTTCAGGTATAGCAGCAAAATATGCCATATATTAATGCTAAATGTCACATTACCTTCCTATTTCATAAACTGCCTTCCTCTCTGTTTGGCAAGGTTGTTCTCTGCTAACAACAGACAAACAAAGTTGGCATGGTTGTGAGAGTTCGAACACTTGCCATAAAATGTGATATCATGAACTGGCAGGAAAACACTGTTGTTGGAGGACCTATGCAGACATGGCAGGAGCTGGGAAGGATAGTGCCCAATTCAGGACTGAAAGGTGGGGTGCAAAGGAGTCACTCCTCATAAAATGCTACTGCAGTAGGCTGCTGCAGGGGGGACTAAATTGGGCCCCAGTATAAGGCTGAGTCTTTTAACAGTCTAACCAAGACTGACTCCAGTGTGGCTGGCATTCCTCACACTGTGGAACAATGCAGGCACCACTATAATGACCTGAAGTGGCCCAAGCAGACACAACACAACCAGTAGCTGGATGAGTTTAGGACTGCTGACATCCCACAGTTGCATAAAGCAAGTTTAACTGATATGGAAAGCTGTAGATAGCCAAGACTGGTATGCATAATGCTTTTGTGTCTCTTTCGCTTGCCTTCTTTACTTTACAGCTGCTCAAGAAACTTCTGTAAACAGGGAGGCACATGCTTGAAAGGTTAAAAAGACTCAGAGAGGCAAGGGGTATGTATGCATCAGAAATGAACATGATTGTATTAAAATTATTCCTCTTCCATACATTAGTAGCAACTGAAGTATGAAGATCTTGACTGTAAAAGCAAGCATGTGTGCTTTCTTTTGTAGCTCTAGCTAATTGTATCAGGAAAGTGTATTAGTATATTCAGATTTGGTGGGTTTGATTCCCACAAATAGAAAATCTATTCAAATGACAAATATATCATTAATTCCAGCAACATTGGCTTTAATACCACGTTGTTAACATGATCTGCATTATTTTTAAAGGCATATATGCAATATATTGTCTTGTTTTGGATTTGCAAAGTTGTATAATTAATATACTAATAAAAGTATATTTAATTGTAATAAAGAATTTATGTGACATATAATGGCTCTAATCATCTGTTTTCTCCTTTTGTCTCATCCCACCCATAATCTCTCTCTTTTTATTTTTTTTATATATGCAAACACACGCTTGTGATGTCATACTTTTCAGCCAGCAAACAAAATAATTTTCAGCAAAGAGAGGTAGGCCAGTCACTGTGACTCAGCCTGTGAACCATCCATTGGCTGCTACACCAACACCTAGCATGTCTGGGACACAACCTGGCAGTACTGCCTCTACAATCCCTGCACTACCTAGTCCATCAACATCAGGTAGCATTGCTCTGGGAGCTGGTGCAGTGGTACCCTCTGGGACTATTGGTTGAAGTGGGATTACATCATCTGTCAGGAGCTGTCAGCTATGATGCATGAGGTACTAGAACCTGGCATTGGTGCATGCCTCAGCCATCTGGAGAAGTTGGTCCTTAGAAAGTAGAAAAGACTCCAAGTCAAGCAATTCCACAGGGAGCCAAGGAAGGGGGCAGTGATGAATGTTATTAGGGTGAAGACTAAAATCTCACTGTTCCCATGCTTGACAGGCATGTGCCTCCAATGTGCCTTCAATGTCCCCTGCCTATCCCCATTTATGGCATCCCCAAGCTTCTGTGTCCATGACCATCCCTGTGTCTGTATTCTTTGTCCAGTTTGTCTGCATGTGCTTCCTCAACTACCATACCTACCTGACCCTGACATTCCTACATCCATTTTTCAATATTCCTCTCTTCTTGAAATTCAAAAAATAGCTCTTCACTTTGCATTTGTGTCTTCTTTTTACTTAATTTGGTCCAATTGGTTATATAACATGATTGTGTTATTGTCAACCATCTGTGTTGTGGTGATAGTTGAAATTCATCTAATTTTCCATACATGTTCAAATTACAATGTTAAAGAAGTGTATAGGTATGGGCATTCCTAATTCCTTCCTGCAAATTCCTTTATTGCTTCCCCTTTGTTCTTCCCTCTGCTTGCCTCCCATTTCACCACTTTCCTATCTACCCCATTTTCACACCTTTAATCTGGTCAAAAAATAGAATCACACACCACACACATGACAAGAAATGACCCATAATAAAACCTTCACTTTTTTTTCCTCTGTATTTGTATTTGAGTTTGGCATCGCACACCTGGTACTGAATGGCTCTTCATGTCCTAAGGCAAAACCTGGTGAGTTTTTGCCATTCGTCGCACTAGTCCAGTCACCTTCATGCAATGCTGTCTAAACTCACTATACTAAAGTAACAAAGTGTTAAAGCATAGTAAAGACAGTAGTTTGAAACATTTACTCTGACAGTTATATGCATCTCTCATTTCTTAGTGTAATGATATATGTGTATTATATATTTAATCACCCACATATTAAAATTTGCAAAAGGTATGATTTTTTTCTGGAAATATATTCATTACAGCCCAAAAACGAGTGCCTGAAGTGACATCCATCCCCAGTGATATGACATATTTAGCTAACCTTGTTCTGCTTGTCATAAGCCTGTTGTCCCTCTACTAACCCTTCTGTGCCCCTATGCCACTCACCTCATGCTACATGGCATGTAATGTTAAAAATGACAAAATACCAAAAATATGACCATTAATGTGCCATTAAGAAAAACATTGTTAGGTGTACATTCTGTTTGTGTCAATTTTTAGGTGATGATGGATGAAGTCTTCATCTAATGTGATGTGTAAAGTGTCCTTACTGTGACAAAGCATACTTCACATGCTTTTCAGGATATACAGCCATACACAGATAAAATCATTTCAAAAGAAGTACCATCCCTTGACCTTTCTAGAAAGTTGTACGCACAATTAAGTTGTGTTTTGAGTGAGGCCTGCAAAACAGCAAATAGTTGTACAACTATAGAGATGTAGGCATTGATGATGAAATCCGTGTAAGACACATACTTTAGTGTAGTTATCGTTTGTCACATTTGCAGAAATTACAGCATTTACTTTAGTAATGCCATCCTGGCACCTGAATGAGCTGGATTTGAACCTTGTGTTATTTTGTACTCTAACCATGAGCTTACTGTTCTTATTCCTGCTGCCACAGGGAAGGTAGGCAAGAGGTGCATTTTTTACTCTCAATATTGTCCAAAATACTAACAGCCACACATCGCCACTTCACCTGTTTCCACAAAGGAAGGTGAAGCAATACAAATATTAGTATTTTTTTCCATTTAAGCAAAGAAACATATTTGCTCGTTGATTAACTCTCTGCAAACGGGGAAGGCAATAGCCACAATTTTTCATATTATAAAAGTTATGACAAAACATTTCCAATATAAACTACAGTATGAGCAGCATAGTATCTGTCAGTTATTTCTCCCATGGCATATATTCATTACTATTTCTCAAGTTCAAGTTGTATTCATGAAGTGTGAATTTCTAATATGCAAACATTTTGCCATCATTCCCACAAATCAGTTTCTTGGAGATGTGCTATGCAAACAGATGTTTGGCATGTGTTATTATGGTTAGCCTCAATCCCATCAAAAGGCATTATTAAACACAACAAAAGGAAAGGGACTCATTATTCACTAAAGACATACTTACTCAGACACATCTGCCTTGCGGCAATGCACTTGCAATGGATATCTCAGTAATTGCTTTAATGTCGGCTACACTACAGAAATCAGGAGCACAACTGCATTTTTACATTTGTCATGGCTTTATACTGATACTAGCCATTGGTCACCACTGATCAAAACACATTGATATTGTCTGAAAAAATCTATTAGTCTGAATATCAATTCAGCAGAATATGAATACACACGCATCGATACTTACATTCCTGCTGTTTCCAAAGTGTGTGTGTGTGTGTGTGTGTGTGTGTGTGTGTGTGTGTGTGTTTGTGCGTGTCTGAGTTGTACACAACATATTGAAAAACACATACATGTATGTTTCAGTTTTTAAACATGCATTTATGACATCTTATTTTATGTAGGTTAACAAAATGACTTAATTTTTTAACAGTGTATGCACAAAAGCAAATCTGAATTCTAGACTTTGCACATAAGTCTCATAACAGTATATATACCTGCAACATAATGATAATGTTATCCTCTATAAAGACCACTAAGACAACAAAAAAAAATCAGACTTCTGCAGTGGTGCAAATGTTGAGCCTTGTGTTCTGCAGCTAGACTAACTAATTAGGTAGATAGGGGTTCAAATTGCACAGCTGTCAACTTAAGTGTGTGTGTGTGTGTGTGTGTGTGTGTGTGTGTGTGTGTGTGTGTGTGTGTGTGTGTGTGTGTGTGTGTGTGTGTGTGTGTGTGTGTGTGTGTGTGTGTGTGTGTGCATAGTCAGAAGACCATGAGTCTATGTCCTAATGTCATCACTCAAGTCTCATTGAGAACAACATTTTATAATGGTAAATAACTAAACAACAATTTAATACAGCCCTCACGGCATCTTCTTTACAACATACACTGATTATGTCATGCACTATAAAGTGCTCTTTGACTACATGCACATCAGACTTGTGCTGTGGTGCTAGGATTAAGTACTGTGTTTTCTAGTTTGTGCAACTAGCTAGGTAGGGGTTTCTAATCTCATTGTATTTAATTTGTGAGCGTGTGTTCATTTAGCTTTCCTTCAGTAGACCATTTTAAAGCAGCATATGAGACACTCCTACTAATATCATCTTCTCACCAGACATTGATGAAGTAATCTGCTATAAAGTGTTCTCTAAAAATATGAAATTCAGACTAGTGCCGTGGCACTAACATTAAGTACTGTGTTATCCACCTTGGGTAAGTAGGGGCTTAATCTCATTGCAGTCAATTTATGTGTGTGTTCATTCAACTATCACTCTGGAGATGGTTTTAAAAACGACTTGTGAGACCACAGCTATCTCATGCAATCCTGCCCAATTCTTGCTCTCAACAAACAATTATGATGTGATTTCTTCTAAAGTGCACTCTGATAGTATTGCACTCAGATGGCTGTGTTGGTACAGACATTAACCACTGTGTTCTCTAGCTTGTGTAATTCAATAGTTTGTAGTTCTAATCTCACTATGGTCAACTTGAGTGTGTGTTCAGTTAGCTTTTCTTCAAGAGACCATTTTAGAGCAGCACGTGAGACACTCCTTCTCACCAAACACTGATGATTTCATCTGCTATAAAGTGAACTCTGACAATATTAAAGTCAGACTAGTGCTGTGATGCTAGCATTAAGCACTGTGTTTTTGAGCCTGTGTAAGTAGGGGTTCTAATCTGACTACAGTCAAGTTGTGTCTGTATTCGATCAACTATCAACATGGAGATAATTTTAAAATGGTATGTGAGACCACAGCTATGTCATGCAATCCTGCCCACTTATTCTCAACATACAGTGAAGATGTGATCCCCTCTAAAGTGCACTCTGACAGTATTGCACTCAGATGGCTGTGCATAACCATTAACTACTGTGTTCTCTAGCTTGCATAGCTAAATAGTTGTGGTTCTAATCTCATAGCAGAAAACTTGTGTGTGCTCATTCAAATATCAATGTAGCGACAGTCTTACACCAAGATGCGACTCACAACTATGTCATGCACTCCTCCCAACATTGTCTTCTCAGCATTCAGTGATGTTGTTATCCTCTATAAAGTGCAGTGTAAAGTCAGACATCTGTGGTAGTGCTACTGTTGCACTGTATAGAATCCGATGTGTTTAGATGCACAGGCTTAATTGTCAAACCTCACCTCATACAACTGCTCTGTGCATGGTTAGTGGTGTATTACGACCATTATTTGATATTTTAAATCTCTTCATTTGAGTCCATCTCAGGAGAACCTTTAACATATCTCCATGCATCCAACATCCCTTTTTTCCCTTCTGCCAAAATAACATTATTTCTGCAGAACAGTGAAGGATGTCATCATCTCAAAGATGCATGCACAGCCTTTCCATGACCCTCTTCATGCCATCTGCAGACCACTGGATGTGTGACTGCTAATTTTGTCATGGAATGATGCATGTCACTTATGGACAGAGGCAATATGTAATACAATAAAACACATACACACATATGCAAGTACCCATACTATCTTTCATCATATAGCTATATCTATATTTGTTTAAAGGCTATAATAATGTATATGATTTTATGTGATGTTGGCCGTTAACCTCATAATGTCCTATGCAACTATGAAGATTACACATGTCAATGTTGCTGTCATCCAAATATGCTGTGTTGAGCTGTGGATGTACAGTAGCTCTACAACAGTGTTATTCCAGTCAAAGATTTGACATAATGTATTGATTGCCACTGCTGCCATTTCATTAAATGTTCCTTATGCAACAGCTGTAGCTATATGCCTCCTGAGGACTGTTGTCATGTGATAATGTTATGTATATTCTTGCCTTATTAAGGAGTGTGTTCTTGTAGTAGAGTATATTAACATTCTACACATTTTTCATTTAACCATCACTGTGACACTTGCAGTATGGTACATGTGTGCATGTGTATACCTACCATAATTAAATGCTATGTAACATACATCAGTATTACATCACACTAATTACATCAGCACATACGCCTTGCATCATCCACATATTGTCATTCTGGTATATACACAAACATATAACTAGTTCAGATTCACTTTCAACCTTGGGGAATTCATTGTATGCACAAGTGTGTTGTTATTCACATGGATTATTCAGGTGTTGGCCAGCAGCATTGTGTGCCTGTCAGCATTTGTTTCATTAACTGTTCTGCTTGAACCACATCCACATCATTTGTAATTTGGCCATGTATGGTACAAGAGCCCTCACATACACCCTTGCAATGGTAAACAAACAGGTATATTATGTGCAAGTGATGTAATGATGTGAAATAGGTAGAGTTGTACAACTGTGTTAACAGTTCCACTGTGTGTCATGTGATGCATACACCAGGTTATATTTGGAGGTGTTCTCACAAATCTTTTTTAAGTAAGTATAAATTCTTAAGGGGAATACACATCTTTGCCAACAGATGGTTGTAGATGGCAACAACAATAATCATTGAAAGGCAATCAAAGCAACAAAAATCAATCCACAGGTGGAATGGGCCTTCTTGAAATTGATTACATGTATAGATCTGCAATCGTAGGACTCCACCCATATCTACTGACCTCCCAAGATCCAAATGTAGTGAAAATTTTGAAACATGAAGAGAATAAATCTAAGATGACATCTCTGCTTAATTTAGCAGAAGCATATCGACGTCAAGCAGGAATGGAAGTCAAACCATAAGTACATAAACACCAGGCAGCAACTGAATGTGCTAACAAACAAAAGAAAGAATATAAGGTGAAAGACCAGATGAGAAGGTACGAAATGTGGCAAAAACATAAATATAGTTGCAAGTAAAAAAACTTCTGGAAGAGCCTCATGTAGATCAAGAACGAATGCAGGAATGGTTAAGGAGAGTTGAATTCACATCAAGAAATGAAAGGTTAATACTGGAAGCCCACGATAGCGGGCTACGCGCACACTGGTTTACAAAGTCCATTGGACATGTGGGAGAAACAGACATATGTAGGTTTTGTAAAACCAAATTGGAAACAGTCACACACCTTGTTGCTGGTTGCAATGCACTAATGGCAGAGGGACTGTATAGTGAAAGGCATAATAATGTGGCGAGACTGTGCAAACATTATGGTATCGAAGTGGCTGAAAAACACTGGAAACATAAGCAGTAGAGAATCATAGAAAAAGATGAAGTTTATATCACATTTTCATCCAATACCAACAGTTCAAAAGATAGATGCTAGAAAACTGGATATAGTGGTCCAAGAAAAAAGACAAAAGTAGCATTGATGATTGAAATTGCCACACCTAGTGACTACAGCGTCTTGCATACAGAGAGACACAAAGTCATAAAATACCTTGATCTGCAGGCAGAAACAAGAGCCAGGTAGAAGAAAGATACCCAGACAGTTCCAATAGTAGTAGGAGCAACTGGTCTTATAAAAAAATTATTTATAATCGTATTTAGATATGTTATCAGTTCATGTAACACCATAGAAACTGCAGAAGGAGTCATTACTGGGCACATTGCAGGTGCTGCGAAGAGCACTTTTGGCTAACATCAAAGAGTGAAACAATACTAATTTCATGATCTTGAATAATACTTTGACTTAGGAATGGGGTCCATTCCTGTCATGGTATTAGAAACTCAAAACACTTGGGGAAAAAAAAAGCTAAAAGCATGGCATCAATGAGCCCTGACAACAACCCAGGTTGCCTTATTAATAAATTAAAACATGACATAGCATACACAGTCAGATCTCTCCTTAACCACAGTCTCCCAACAGTCTATTTTCTGAGAGAATGGTGGACAGCAAAAGTCATCTGTCTGAAAAAGGGGTGACCATCAACTGACGCAGGGCATTTATAGGCACATAAGCCTGACTCACCTCAACTGTAAGCCAGTGGGAGGAATCATTATGGATCTTATCAACAAGAACATTAGTAATCTCTCAGCTGTGTAACCAACCAATTTTTTAATGTGTTAAGGCTCGATCATGTATGTTTAATCTGTTTGATTTCTTCAAGAAGGTCACAAAGGCCATGGATGAGAGATAGAATGTGCATCCTGCATAACTTCGCCTGGCCAAGGCATTTGACATAACTCCACACTTAAGTACCACAGAGAAACTGTCTCAACTGGCCATAAACCCCCTAACTTACCAAGTGTGTAGCCCAGTAGATCACCAACATGACACATGCTGTCAAAGTGTTTGAATTCACCTCTAGCAAGAGGCCAGTGACCAGTGCAGTACTACAGGGTTCTGTACTAGGCCCTTTCATGCCTATTTAATTCACAGAAATCAAGGTAAAGTTATACAGATTTTGCTGACCAACATTGCGGGTGACTGCAAATTGTTGACAATCCTTGAATCTAGTAATGGTATTGATATATTGCAGAATGTATTAATGTGCACAAATGATTTTTTCCAGTACCATAGAACACACTAAATGTCCAAAAAAACATAATTATTCCCTTTTGCAATGCAAATACCCAAGGCAATCACAATATAGACAACATACCTCAATGAGTAGACAGCAGGTACATAATCTGAGTAATCAGGTAGATCGTAATTGAAAGTTCAATCATCATGTGTCTACATTGGTGATAAATCCCTTAGATATAGCACAACTCATAAGTATGGCAATGTCATCCAGAGCAAAGGATGTTATAATTCAGCCCTCATCAGAACAATAATTGAGAACAATGCACTCTTTTGCATGCAACTCAACACACATCTGCAACAGCTGGAGCAACAGCAGAACTTTTCCACAAGGAAGATATAGGGTGTAAAAGACTAGTCCTATATGGAAATATTGAAACCTTTATCACTATATTCTGTCTCCTACAGACTACTAAGGACCAAATTGTGTCTGTCCTACAGGGCAGTCTACAATCCGGCCCTGATAGAAATGTTGGTAAAGCAAACTGCACAGGCATCACTTATTCCAAGGATGTTAACCTAGCCCCGGACATGATAAATCATGTTTGAGAGATAGAAACTTCTTCTCAGACACTACCCCTTCTCTGGAACAAGCTTCCCATTCATGTAAAGCAAAGGCCTTTCCTGATCCCATTCTAGTGCAGCGTATATCAATAGATGGTTAATGGTAATTGTACTCCTGGTGTTCCACCCATGTCCCTCATGGCTAAAAGCAGCAAATCAGACAAATATAGATAAGTTACAGCAATGCTAGAAACAGCAGAAAAAGATCAAACAAGCACACTGACCAGTAGTAAACAACATGACTTATTGTTCTACAACAATAAGAGGCATAGAAATGGTTTGGTTTTCTTTCTATACTTGCTACACTAAATCAGAAGCAATTCTTGCCTAGAAAACTAAAAGGCACACATAGTCTATAGCTATGACAGTAAACTCAATAATATTGAAAAATAAAACACCAGGGCTTGTCATTTAGTCGAGCCAATAGAAAAAAATTCATAATTGGGTAAAAATAGGTCACAATCAGGAACTTAACGGCTCCACATGTAGCAACTCATAGAAAATTAGCAAACTGACTAGTTATAAAAATCCAACTGACAATAAAAATAAATAAATAAATAAACAGAATAAGTTACTGATTTTCTGTTAACAAATACAATGTGATATCACCTATTCTACTACAAATAAGCAAAAGTTATATAAAACTTGTTAATCAATATAAATACCTCAGTTTAGCAGCAACAGCAAATTAACCTTTAATACCCATACAGATATTACAGTAAAACACCTAAACATTAAGCTAGTTTCCCTTTCCTGAACTATTATACAATAAATCTCATTACTATTCAAAAATGAACATGCTGAATAGACAACCCAGCTAGCATGCTCATTGTAAATTGAGCATATACAAACAAAAAAAAAAATCTAGCTACTGAAGTACCACTGAGCAGCCAAACTTTCTACTGGCATATGCTGAGGGACAGAGCAAAATATAAGAAACAGCTGTGTTCTGCAAAACTAAACAAACAAAAGCCTTCCTGATTTTCCTTTTATGTTTGTGTTGTCAATTGTAACTCTATTTTTTTAAGTAAACAAAATAAAAAAGAAACAGCAACCGAGATTCTGTTTTCTCCATCACTTCTCCGGCACTGATGTACTGTACAAGTGTGGGAACAGAAATCCCATAAGCATGCACAGTACATCAGTATATGGAAGAAAATGTGGAAGAAGACTGAAGTGCCCTTATAGAAATACATTACTTAAGAAAGATAAGCAATTTCTTTCTTAAATAATGTAATTGTATAATAGCAGAAAATGCAAAAACCCACTACTGTTTGTGGGTATATCAGTATTTAGCCATGGGTGGCTTTGTTTAATCACTCTGGCTTTGCCCTCATGATCAAGCCACACCAACCATGAGTAAAGCCTGACTTACCTATTCAAAGTCATGGATTATTGCTTAAATAAGTGCTTAGCAACATCAGTGGGACTACTGTTCATAGGATTATTGGAAGTTACTAGGCTACTGGCCCTTTAGCCCTTGCAAGCCTAGCCAAGAATTTAGCCCATGTTCCAACAAGTCAGTACCCTATGCCACTGTCCAGCAGGGACACAGGTGGAATCCCAGGGGTGTATTTTCTGTTCCCCATCCAGTTATCCAGGTTGCGCTTAAAAAGAGTTAATGAGGAACTCTGCTTGACATGGAGATGGAGTCTATTCCACAAAAGGGAGAGTCTCTGGGACACAAGTCTCTCCCACCAATGAGTCCTATTGATGTCATAGACCAGGTTGAGGTCACCCATGTGGGTTACTTGAGTGGAGCTTGACTTGCGGATATGCAGCAGTCCCATCAGGATGGGGTCTGAGATTGCTTTGTATGCCAGATAGAGGTCACCTCTGAGGAGTCTGTAGAAGACTGAGTATAGGGACAGTGCCTTTAGTCTATCTGTGTAGGGTAGATGATTGAGGCTCTGGATTCTGCTGGTGAGGAACCTCTGTGGTCATTCCAGCTGCTGTATGTACTTTGTGAGGTACTTGCCGAAAGGGGCATTGTACTCAATAATGGATCTTATAAGGGAAGAATATAGGGATGTTATGACCTCCTTGCCCTGTATGAGATACCCTTACATGTAGAAAGTTTTCCATACAATGGAGGTAATATGGTGGTCAAACTTCAGTTTGCTATCAACCTGGATGCCCAAGTCCCTTACGACTGATTGGATGCTTAGGACCTTATTATCAATGTGATAATTTGTGGGGATGTCACTCTCCCCAAAGGGGATGATGATGCATTTTCTGGCATTCAGTTTTAGGCCATGTTTCTGGCACCAGTCATTTGTTTGGGTGAGACCCTCATGGAGGATGTCCATGTTACTAGGGGAATTGATGACAACTCCCAGCTTGCAGTCATTGGCAAATTTGGTCAGCCATATCCCACTGGTTTTGGCCTGCACCTCAGTAAACTATATCCCAAACAGCAGAGGCTCCAAGACTGGTCCCTGGGGTACACTGCTCATTACGGGTCTTTTGCATGAGGTGGCTTCCCCTATTTTGACTAGTTGGGTTGTATCAAGTTAGCCAGTTTGCCACCCATCTGGTAACATATGGATTGATGCCTAGTTGAGGGAGTTTATCTATTATACCTGAGTGGGGAATAGTATCAAAGGCTTTGGCCAGGTGAAGGTAGGCGGTGTGCACCATCTTCCCCTCATCCATAGCCTTGGTGACGGTCTCAAAGAAGTTGAACAAATTTAACAGGCATGACCTCCCCTTGATGAAACCAAACTGTGTGGGATTGAGTGTCTGGCGGTTGCCAATGTCCAGGTTAGTACATGATAATCCACTCCATGGCCTTGCATATCAGGCTAGTTAGGCTGATGTGTCTATGATTTCCTGGATCGGTGGATGCTCCACCTTTGTGCAAAGGGATGACAGTGGCTGTCCTCCACTCAGCTGGGAAGAAGCCAGTACTCAGGCTTTGGTTGAATAGGGTGCCTAATGGTGCTGCAAGGTCCTGCCTGAGTTAATGTAGGATGCAGCCAGGGATGTTATCACGTCCCATGGAGGTTGTAATTTTCACCTTTGAGAGGGCAGTGATGATTATTTGCTCCCTAGAGATAAGAGGAGGGGGCCAGGTACTGGGGATGTCCTGTTTAACTGATGGGGGGGACAGAGGGTGAAGTTTTCACTGAACCAGTCTGCCAGCAGGTTGGCTGTATCTACAGAATTTGTGTATGTGGTGTCCTTGGCCACCAGTTCTGAGCAGATCTGGGTGCTTCCCTTGAGATTGCGGATATATGTGAAGAAGGCCTTATGACTGTCTTTAGTAGATGTGGCCAGTTTAGATTTGAAGTTTGCTTTGGAGGATTTCACTAGTGCTCTTATTTGCTTGTTCATACTAAGGAGAGATTGCTTCCAATTAGGCACCTGCTCCTTTTTTGTCCTGGACAACATTTTTTCCTTTTATTATAGAGTTTATTGATTGAAAATGTCCACCAGACAGGTTTACTCTTCCTTGAGGAGGTTGATTTCATCCTGTCGGGTATTCTTGATTCCATGCAGCTATATAAATGCTCATATATTACCCTGGTGTAGGTTTGGACATATGTGCCAGTTTCTATAGTGGGGGAGTGGGCTATGAAACTGTTTATACCTTCCCTCAAGAGGTTGTAATCAGCTCTGAGGAAGTTTTTTTGTTTGACCATAGTTTGGGGGGGGGGGGTTAAGGGAGATGGTGACTTTGAAATTGACTGCTTTGTGGTCGGGTCTTACCAGGAATGATGACACTGTAGGGATGTTGCAGTGGTTACTTTTGTTGGTTAATACCAAGTATAAGATATTTTCACCTCTTGTGGAGGTGTCAACCAACTGGTCCAAGGCATTTGCATTGATGAAATCAAGGAGTCGCTGGGCATTTGTGTTTTGGCAGGAGTATTTCTTCCAATCTATGGTTGGATAGTTAAAGTCACCCAGGATCAGGGTAAAGGTTTGAATCTTGATAGATTTGAAGACATCCAGATAGGCAGAGTGGTCATCTTGAGTCAAACTTGGAGGCTTATAGCTAACTGTGATTTGTGTAGGGGACTTGTCAATTGTTAACTGCACCTAGAGTGTTTTCTGTGTGTCATACTGTTTGACCAGCCTGGAGGTGTGTATGTCTTTTATATATATTGCAACTCCACCTCCTTTTGCTTTGCTGCCCACAGTTTGGGGTTTGAATGTATGATAGGATGAGTAACCTGATATGGGTACTCTCTGCAGCTGTGAACCAGGTTTCTGAGACTGCACAAATGTCAGCATCTTCAAGGGTTAAGAATGCTTGCAATGACTGCAGTTTCCTGTTTAAACTCCTAGCATTTAGCAGCATGACCTGTAATTTACATTTTGATGAAATTTTCATGTTGGTAGTTTTGACCTCATGGCATTGCCTAAAAAAGGCACTATGGGGGAGGCAAACGCCAATTCTTAAAGTCAATCATTTTCTCTTTGTATTGAGACATCATTCTGGGTGACTGTAGAATGCTGCTTAAGGTTAGGGACATACCTGCCTAGCACACATACTCATCAAGCTTGATCATGTTTCTCTTCATATAGTGCAGGGAGATATTTCTCAAGTCATTCACACCAACATTGACTATAATAGAGTCATAACAGTACCTGTTGAAACACTTGAGTGCATAAGTGATATGACAGATTCTGGCACACGACAAACAACTAACCATGACTTTCTCCTTATCCAGCCTGATGAAGGGCACATCTGTGTCTCACAGTGGAGACTCCTATGGCTACTATGTTGGTTTTATGTTTAGGCCTTAGTGGCAGTGAGCACAGTTGTGTGGACTATGTGTGGTATGTAGTGTAGTGGGCAGTGGAGTTCACGTGTGTTTTTGCCTCGGAGGTCTCTTTTGTTTGGATATGTTTCTGTTGAGGACCTCCACATATGCTGGGGGGTGTTGCGTAGATGTGAGTGGTGCTTGATGTGTGGTGTTCATGTTAGCATCCTTCAGATATACTGGCTTGTGGGAGAGAGAGAGCAATGACACATGGTGATTGATGTAATTACATCTCTCACAAATTATGTTCCTAGGTGGTAGTAGTAGAGAGTTGTTTGTGTGCATGATGCAGCTGCTACACTGTCTCAGGAGACCCATGTCAATCAGACTGGCAGGAGAAAATGTAGGAAATTGTCCATCCATATTTGTCAGAAACTGACAGAGCTAAGAGGGTAAAGGGTGGAAGGTCTAAGAGTAGTACTACTAGGTGATCACACAAGTGCTACTGAGGGAAAATTTGTAGCTAGAATACCTCAAAAAGAGTTAAAAAACATGCAGATGAAGCTCTGGATGCAGCAAATCTGTATCAAGACTATGTAACTCAATTTAAGCTTAAGAACACAGTAAACCACTTACAGTCAAAAGAACAGAACTCACAGTATGAAGAAATACAGTTAAACAGTAACGAAATGCAGTAAAATGCAATTAAACAGCAATGAAATATAGTTAGTTAATCAGT
Organism: Protopterus annectens; assembly: GCF_019279795.1. NCBI lineage: Eukaryota > Metazoa > Chordata > Ceratodontiformes > Protopteridae > Protopterus > Protopterus annectens. Next base: position 1,511,748,313 of record NC_056739.1, read on the forward strand.
AAATTGCTTTGAAACAATAGCTCACAATCACAACAGTAAAAGACAGCTCGAATAAAGCAACTATTCAGTAAAATACTGTCATTAATTTAATAAGGCTACCGACAAGCAGTAATAAATGTGGCAAATTAAATGCAGTTGGACTGCTAAGCACAAGCAGCAAAATGAAGTAGGAAGAGGTACAGTTTTTTTTTTTTTTTTTTTTTTTTAGTAGAAAGTAAGGAGACAGAATATAATTCAAGATTGAGAAGCTAAAGGGGTGGGCCTTCACAATTGATCTCACTGTACTCAGTAGAATGACTCGATGTAATGAGACTTGGGGAATGTCAAATATCAAATTTATACTAGAGGCGGGCAACTCAAAGCCACCAAGCTTTAATACCACAACAGCAGCTGGGCGGGTGGGTGGAATACACAAGATCACAACAAAAGTAAGGATTGAATTCACTTACCCCGGAATTCATTAAGCCCTGCATGATGTGCAGGAATAGTCCAGGAGCTGCTGCATGCAATATGTCCGCCGAGCGATTCAGTATGGAGCTCCCGGGACATGCACAAGCGCTTCTACACTATTCCTGCATGAATACCACTGCCTTATGCTAATTACCTCATTTGCTGGTGAAAAACATGCAAATGAGGTGAATTAGTGATTCAGCAAGCAGGCAGGTGTTCATTCAAGAATAGTGTAAACTGCAGAAATGTATTCAGTTACAAGCTGAATACATTTCTGCAAATAAGAAAACGGAGGCATGACAGCCTCAAATAAAGCATGTATTCCATTTATTAGGCATGTCAATGGCTAAATATATGGACATTGTCATGAAAAATAGCTTTAACTTTTTAAAATAATATGTTTTTTCTTTTTTTGGCCGATCTCGGACGTTTAAGTGTAGGGCAGCGGCATGCAAATGGGATCATGCTGAAAATAAAAAAATGGGGGAAAATCAATTTTTACAGAAATTTGCATTTGGCCATCATAGTCAAGGCATGGAGAATGAAAAGAATACCAGGGAATAGTGGCTGGTAAGGGGAAAGGGCAGACTAAGTGTGGTAACTATGGAGTAAGGCAGTTGTGTATGAAAATGAGGGTATTTATACTGAATCACAAATTTCTTCTAAGTGTCAGACTGCACCTAACCATGCAGGTGCTCTAACACCACCGTGAAGACAGGAGGAACAGCTAACATGAAAATTGGGTGTGTCATGCTTGCTATAAGCACATTGGAGCTCAGTGTCCTGTGTTTGCCCTTAGTTAAGCACAGCTAAGGAAGGGTGTGTGTCTGAGGCTGCATTTTCCTATTACCATGAAATGGAGAGTGTGATCGCATCCAGGGAGGGCCAGTTCTGCTTAAAAGTGTTTACTTTAGTTAAGCAGGCATGCGTGGCATGCACTGGGCCTCAAAAAAAAAAAAACACAGGGGAATAGCAGAACTGTTTACATTTCTGCACTGGGAATGCGCGGAGCACATCAGGGCTTAAATGGGGAGGAAATGAGAAGGGGAAACAACAGAAGGAAAGAAATCAAGGAGAACTACCATAGCTGGCAGGTGGAATGTATCAAAAGCAGCCAATTACACAGGTAGCAGCCCAGCACACTACTATAAACTATGCAAATATCTTTCAGTCTGTTTTTTCCCACAAACTCTACACCACTGGTGTACACATTCGGGGGAATTTTAAACTGACAAAACTAATAAAACATGTCAGGGGCTGCTGTTGCTTTGATTTATCAGTATGTGCTAGAGACTGAGGGTGGTGAGGAGGATAATGCTGACAACCAACTCAGACTGAGCAGGAGTAGAAGACTGTTCAGACCCAGGGTAACCTACCAGGAGCTACATGATCTGGAGATTGTAGAGCACTACAGGGGTGGACAGGGACATACTTCAGCAACTTGTTGAGCTGTGCCAGCCTCACCTCAGACCCAGACCCAACAGAAGAAAACCAATTCCAGTGGATACCAAGATATGTGTAGCCTTAAGAATACTAGCTACATGTACTTTCCAAAGACCAACTGAGGATACCATGGGGTCTCACAGGCATCTGTGTCCAGGAACTCCACCAGTTCCTGGATGCCATGTGACTGCATGCCTCTGAGCACATTTACTTCCCCAGCACCCATGAGGCGAGGACCAGCAATATGCATCTTTTCCACCATTTAGCAGAATGCCTGGAGGTACTGGGTGCCATAGACTGCACACACATCCACATCAAAGCACCACCTGGTGACCAGGGTAGGGTCTACCTAAACCACAAGGGGTTCCACTCCATCAACTGCAAGGTCATGTGTGATGCCCAGGGCATTATCATGAATGTGTGTGCCGGCATCCCTGGAAGCTATCATGATTCCCACAGCTGGCATTCATCACAGCTGTAATGGCCATTTGCCAGTGGGGACATCCCATATGGCCATCTGGAGGGGGATGCTGGCTAGCCCATCAGAAATGCACACACACCCACACAAGAATGCCATAATGAGGCACATGCACAAACTAGGATCATTATATAGCATGTGTTTGGGATGCTCAAGTCACGGTTCCACTGCTTAACATATCCAGTGGAGCCTTGCAGTACTCTCCAGCCACATGTGCACACATGTTCATAGTATGTGCCATGCTACACAATATGATCCTGTGGAAACAGCTGCAGCAGGAACAAAATGGGGAAGGGGCACACATCTCTCCACCATTGCCAAGGTCTCCACAGGCACAGAGAGAGACTAGGAGGAGGAACATCCTGAGCCTTCCCCCCTGTAGGCAGACAGGTGCATACCTAGTATGCCCTGTCCTTGGCAAAGAGGCAATGCATAGCACATACACTGACACTGTAAAACTCTATCTGAATCACACACACAGTAAAATGGATGCCAAACAACACACCACCTATACCCTACCATGTATAGGCAGTATACTGTGTGCATCCAACATAGTCAGCCCTCAAGCACCATACTCACAACAGCCTCAGGCACAAAGTAAGTCAGTCTCCTTAACAAAATTAATGAATGGAGTGGCATGTTGTGATAGCATATCTATGGTATTGATTCAAGCATGCAAGGGAATGGGGTGGCTTACTGGGATAGCAGCAGACAACTGACAGATCTGTGGGATAGCAGGAAGTGTACTCCCAGTACTGGCCTACCCACACCATCCAGTAACACCCTAGTTGGCAACTACCACTGCAGTATATGTGGTGAGACAAATAAATGGTGGGGGTCATAGGTCACATGCATGGATGTCAAAGTGGGGCTCCCATACACAGCCCTAGATTTACCCAGCAGATCAGCTGTAGAAAACCATACAGAAATGCCTGGCAAATGCCCCCACATGGTGACATCCATGAAATCCCCACCTGCATACTTTTACACAATATCACAGCTGGTCTGGCAGTGGCAGTAAGGCTTTGAAAGGTAAGAAGTCTGAAACTACAAATGTCTATGTCAGAGTCAATACTGTTATGCCTGTAGTCTGAAAGATATGGCACACAACTATGCTAAATGGGACCAAAATGTTAATCAAATATCAGCACAGTCTCTTCAAGTGTTTATTGTGTACAGATGAGCCCCCCCCCCCCATAGTCCCACAGAAATGCAGTAACATGTCCCTAGCCTTAAGAAGCATCCAGCAATCAACTAGAGTGATGGCTCAACACAAACAGAAAGCAATTGTCAGTAACAGCCACAGTCAACTTACTGGTGCCATCCCAGGGTTGTCCACTGCCAGCAGCCTGGGAACATATGATCATCAGAATGCACTGCCTTGCTACAGATGGCCTGCATCTGTCACAACTGGCCTGCAGGCCTGTAGCAAATGCCCATGCCTCACCCACAGTGCCCTGTTAGGGAGTGTCATGGGATCCATAACACCAACATAACATAGTCTAAAAAAAGCCAAAGAAAGGCCATGCTGCTAACTGCTAGGAGAAAACCTGCCAGTGTCAGAGAGCTAGAAATCTGGCCAAAGCCATGGGGTGAAAAAGATACAAAGAGAAGGACACCTTTGAAATACTGGTCAAATAATGGAATAAAATTGATGGAATGATTGTAGTAGAATGGAATGTCTGATGGGTACAAATCCAAAACTACATTGTCAAATGTCAGTAATATCTGACTTCAACCATGAGTGACTTGAAAAACACATTTCCTTGAAAACCACACTTGTTTGCATAACCAACAAGATATATGACTCATGAATATAGACATTCTGTGATACTCTGTACAGTTGACATGCAGGGCTAGGAGTCTAAACATGGGAATGCACTCATTGCAGGCAGTCCTAATCCTGGAAAATGGTGACATGTCTGCACCCACAGAACCCTGGCACACAGCCATGGGGATTAACACACCCTTCCTTGATCACTCATCCTATGCAACATCCTGACCATAAAATGTGGCCAGCCAAGCAAAATGAGGTGGGCCATACATATATGCCAGACAAACACACAACTCCAGGCTAGTCAAACAATCTGAAGTACACAAGACCCTCCAAGTGCAGTCAACCTTTGAGCAGACCCCGTTGCAAAGCATTGGTAGCTGTAGGCAAACATATCTGACCTATGACCCTCCCAATATCTTACCCCCTACAAATCTATCTGGAGTCTGCCTGTCACCCTGATCCTGTCTGACTTATATTACCCAACCATGGACTGGAAATCAGACCAGGCCAGAACAGAAATGCACAGAGATTCCATCATTGTAATATATCACCAAGGTACTGGACAGTTTCCACAGCTCCAGTAGTCAATTGCTCATAGGCACACCTCTCAATAGGCTGGATTGCGCCAGAATGCATAGCATTTGACAAACAATTTCGGTGTGTGCATCATCCATCCTGTATTCATCTGGTAAATTACTGTGATGATCTGAGGAGGTACCTGTAGGCAGACAGGTGCATACCTAGTATGCCCTGTCCTTGGCAAAGAGGCAATGCATAGCACATACACTGACACTGTAAAACTCTATCTGAATCAAACACACAGTAAAATGGATGCCAAACAACACACCACCTATACCCTACCATGTATTGGCAGTATACTGTGTGCATCCAACATAGTCAGCCCTCAAGCACCATACTCACAACAGCCTCAGGCACAAAGTAAGTCAGTCTCCTTAACAAAATTAATGAATGGAGTGGCATGTTGTGATAGCATATCTATGGTATTGATTCAAGCATGCAAGGGAATGGGGTGGCTTACTGGGATAGCAGCAGACAACTGACAGATCTGTGGGATAGCAGGAAGTGTACTCCCAGTACTGGCCTACCCACACCATCCAGTAACACCCCAGTTGACAACTACCACTGCAGTATATGTGGTGAGACAAATAAATGGTGGGGGTCATAGGTCACATGCATGGATGTCAAAGTGGGGCTCCCATACACAGCCCTAGATTTACCCAGCAGATCAGCTGTAGAAAACCATGCAGAAATGCCTAGCAAATGCCCCCACATGGTGACATCCATGAAATCCCCACCTACATACTTTTACACAATATCACAGCTGGTCTGGCAGTGGCAGTATGGCTTTGAAAGGTAAGAAGTCTGAAACTACAAATGTCTATGTCAGAGTCAATACTGTTATGCCTGTAGTCTGAAAGATATGGCACACAACTATGCTAAATGGGACCAAAATGTTAATCAAATATCAGCACAGTCTCTTCAAGTGTTTATTGTGTACAGATGAGCCCCCCCCCATAGTCCCACAGAAATGCAGTAACATGTCCCTAGCCTTAAGAAGCATCCAGCAATCAACTAGAGTGATGGCTCAACACAAACAGAAAGCAATTGTCAGTAACAGCCACAGTCAACTTACTGGTGCCATCCCAGGGTTGTCCACTGCCAGCAGCCTGGGAACATATGATCATCAGAATGCACTGCCTTGCTACAGATGGCCTGCATCTGTCACAACTGGCCTACAGGCCTGTGGCAAATGCCCATCTGTCACAACTAGCCTGCAGGCCTGTAGCAAATGCCCATGCCTCACCCACAGTGCCCTGTTAGGGAGTGTCATGGGATCCATAACACCAACATAACATAGTCTAAAAAAAGGCAAAGAAAGACCATGCTGCTAACTGCTAGAAGAAAACCTGCCAGTGTCAGAGAGCTAGAAATCTGGCCAAAGCCATGAATAATGGGGTGAAAAAGGTACAAAGAGAAGGACACCTTTGAAATACTGCTCTAATAATGTAATAAAGTTGATGGACTGATTATAGTAGAATGGAATGTCTGATGGGTACAAATCCAAAACTACATTGTCAAATGTCAGTAATATCTGACTTCAACCATGAGTGACTTGAAAAACACATTTCCTTGAAAACCACACTTGTTTGCATAACCAACAAAATATATGACTCATGAATATAGACATTCTGTGATACTCTGTACAGTTGACATGCAGGGCTAGGAGTCTAAACATGGGAATGCACTCATTGCAGGCAGTCCTAATCCTGGAAAATGGTGACATGTCTGCACCCACAGAGCCCTGGCACACAGCCATGGGGATTAACACACCCTTCCTTGATCACTCATCCTATGCAACATCCTGACCATAAAATGTGGCCAGCCAAGCAAAATGAGGTGGGCCATAAGTATATGCAAGACAAACACACAACTCCAGGCTAGTCAAACAATCTGAAGTACACAAGACCCTCCAAGTGCAGTCAACCTTTGAGCAGACCCCATTGCAAAGCATTGGTAGCTGTAGGCAAACATATCTGACCTATGACCCCCCCAATATCTTACCCCCTACAAATCTATCTGGAGTCTGCCTGTCACCCTGATCCTGTCTGACTTATATTACCCAACCATGGACTGGAAATCAGACCAGGCCAGAACAGAAATGCACAGAGATTCCATCATTGTAATATATCACCAAGGTACTGGACTGTTTCCACAGCTCCAGTAGTCAATTGCTCATAGGCACACCTCTCAATAGGCTGGATTGCACCAGAATGCATAGCATTTGACACACAATTTCGGTGTGTGCATCATCCATCCTGTATTCATCTGGTAAATTACTGTGATGATCTGAGGAGGTATGTTACGAGGTACTGAAACAATACACAACAGTGTCAAACAGCATATATGTCAGATGTCTGCTAAAACAAACCCTGTAAACCTAATAACCCATACATTACTGAGAGAAATAGCCACAAGCACCGTATGGCTTATTGTCCCCCCATTTTGATAGGCTATCTCCAGATATCCTGCACCAACAGATTGACCAGTATGGCTGTAGCACAAAACAAACTGGATTGGAGTACAACAATCCCTGGAATGGAGTCCCACATGTACTATATAGGGTCACGCTGGGCATACTCATACACTTAGAGAAATGTCAGTAGGATCTAGGAATGAACAGGCCTTCCCCACCCAGTGCACTTCCCATTGCCCTACTTTAGCATTCCTAAAGATGTCTGTCACCATATAAGTACCTTTCATCAGGCCTCAGCCCAATAAGCTCTGTGACATGTGAGATAACTATGTAACATTATAGTACAAATAACTAGTTATGTAGGAGTTCTAATTCCAGTCATGGCAAATGTCAAAGTGTGTGTGTGTGTTTACAAATTAAAGCTTTTGGGTCCATTCGAACCCAGTATACTTCCCCTTTCCCACTTTATCAGTCTTGCAAATATCACTCACCTTAGAAGTCCCCCCCCATCAGACCTCAACCCCATGGGTTGGGAGGGTGGCCTAAGGGTTAAGGTGTTTGCCTTACAAACACAAGGGTGCAGGGTTTGTGTCTCACAAGGGATAATTAGCTAGGCTTAAAATGTCTTGCAAGGGCAGTTAGCTTAGTACTAATCTATGAACCTATGAACCTATAATCTCTGTGGCACATGCGATAACTGCATAATACTGTAGTACAAATAACTAGTTAGGTAGGTATTCTAACCTCAGTGCTGGCAAATGTCAAACTGTGTGTGTGTGTTTACAAGTTAAAGCTTTTGGGTCCATTCAAACCCAGTACACTTCCCCTTTCCCTACTTTAGCAGTCCTGCAGATATCAGTCACCTTAGAAGTCCCTTTCATCAGGCCTCAGCCCAATAAGCTCTGTGGCGTGTGTGATAACTGCTTAACACTCTGGTACAAATAACTAGTTAGTTAGGGGTTCTATTCTCATATCTGGCAAGTATGTGTGTGTGGAAGTGTGTCTGTTTGTAGGGCAACATATTTTGACAAGTTTAACACCCACTGCCCTACTTTATCAGTCCTGCTGATGTAATTCCCCTTATAGGTTCATAAGTATGTAATAGGCTAATGGTCCAGGAGCCTTTACAAGCCTAACCCATAGAAGTGCCCTGCCATTGTGCCAACCAATGTTACTTCCCAGTGTCTGTATCAAGTAGACCCACTGCAGTGACCCTTGTGGTGAACTATTACCCATCCACTCATCAAGATTCCTCTGAAACAGGGTCAGCTAGGTGCTCTGTGTGACATGTATGGGAAGTGTGTTTCAGGACATGTGCAGTCTCATAGTGAGGGACCTACCCCACCAGCATGTTGTGGCAACTGTGGTAATGAGGTAGAAGTCTCTGCAGTATGTGGTGTGGAGGGCTTGGGATGTCTTTATATGTAGCATTTTTAAAACAGCTGGGTCAGACATGGCTTGGCAACTCAAACATAGATAGCCTCTAACTAGGTGATATGACAGAGAATAGCTGAGTCTTCTGAGTCTATCTGTGTAGGACATGTATTTAATGCCTAAGAACCTCTTTGTGAAGTGCTTCTGTGGCCTCTCCAGCTGTTCTAGGTGTTTACTGAGGTACATGGTAAAGCAATGTGCCACACAGAAGGACTTCCTGACAACAGTGGCAATGTGGTGGTTGAAGGAGAAGTTGCTGTCAGCCTGTGTCCCCAAATCTCTTACAATGCATATAGTTTCCATTGGGCTCCTATTAATGTGGTACTTACTGGGAACTGAGTGTTTTACCAAGGGGGGTAATGATGCATTTTGGGGTGTCAAGCTTCTGGCCATGGTTTCCACACCACTCATTGCTCTCAGTGAGGCCTTTCTGTAGGACGTCTGCATCACTTGTAGAGTTAATGATAGCTCCCAGCTTGCAGTCCTGTGTGAACTTGGTCAGCCAGAGTTACTCTGTGTTGGGCTGGACTCATGAGAAGTAGATGCTGGACTAGACACTACCCAGTACTGATCACTGTAGGACTCCACTTGTGGCTGCTTGCCAGTCTGACTTGGATTTTGCCACTGTCACACTGTGTGTTCTGTGAACCAGTTTGCAACCCATCCACTGATATAAGGGTTGATGCCTAGTTTGGTGGGTTTATCAATAATTCCTGACTGAGGAATGGTATCAAAAGCCTTGACCAGATCAAGGTAGGCTGTATGCAGTGGCTTACTGTCATACACAGCCTTGGTGACTCACTCAAAGAAGTCAACCAGGTTGAGCAGGCATGATCTGCCATTCACAATGCCAAACTGTGTGGGGTCCAGAGTTAGGAGATCACCCATATCTTGGTCAATCAGGTCTCTGATTATGTAGTCCACACCTGTACATAGTAGACTTGTCAGGCTAATGGTCCAATAACCCCAGGGTCTGTAGATGCCACCCCTTTATGGAGAGGGATGACTGTAGCAGTGTGCCATTTTGGAGGGACAAAGCCTGAGAGGAGGCTATGACTGAACAGGGCACACAGATGTGGAACCAGTTCTTTCTGTACATTATGTAAGATACATCCACGGATATGTTTCAGTCCCATAAAAGCTGTATTTTTGCCTGTGGATAATGCAGGTCTAACCTGGCCTGTAGTAATGCTGGATTCCTGGTATTCATCTGCCATTGTGATTGTTCCCTTGGGGGAGGGGTAAAGATGGCACTGAATGTGTTGGCAAGATGTTGGTGAAAGTGTTCATTGTACAGTAACTCACAGCACTTGTGGGTATTGCTGTGGAAGTTGTTGATATAACTATCAAAAGCTGTTGTGATTGTTGATAGTGTCCACTGCAATTCTGCCTTCATAGCTGCCTGTAGATGATTCCACGAGAGATCTCAAGTTGAGGTTGATGCTAATAATGGGGTTCCCCAGTCTTGGGACACACCCTTTTTCTGCAACAGTGTCCTCTGTCTGTTGTATACTTTAGGAATGGCAGGGGGGGTGACGATCATATTCGCTTCCAGTGGTTGGAGGACAGTGTCTTTGTTCTGTTGGCTATGGCTAGTACCATGTTTGTACAATGCATATGTGTATGATTTGGCAATCATATAGCTATTTTCCATTAGCATGGGTGCAGTGAAGTAATCCACCCCTGTTTCTATGACTGCAAAGTCAGGTTTGGAGAGATTTTTCAAGGTGGTTACCTTTGCTGGGGGTGCGCGTGAGATGTTGAGTTCCATGTTGATTACGTTATGTTTGGATCTGACCAGATAGGGATTGACAACTGTGGTTGAGCAACAGTCCCATATGTAAGTAATCAACACAGATCAAGGTTGTTGCATCCACTACTAGGGGTCAGTATGAGCTGGTCCAGGGCATTTGAACTGATGAATTCCAGGAAGCATTGGGACAGTTTATCGGTGCTTAACTGCTTTTACCAGTTGATGGAGGAATAGTTGAAGTCTCCTACTATTTCAGTGTTTGGTTGGGCCTTCATAGATGCAAGGGTGTTGAGGAATGTGGATTGACAGTCTAGGGACATAGATGGGGACCCATAGCAGGCTATGATCTTGATTGCACTATTACCCAAAGTCAGTTGTACCTGAAGTATCTCAGAAGCATTATGCTGAGATACTAGTCTGGAGGTGGGCATATCTATTATGAATATGGAGGCACCACTTCCTGTGGAGGTGAGGTCCATGTTTTGGGGCTAACAGTTGTGGAATGCATCATAACCTGTTAGTGCAGGGCTGTTGTCTGCTGCTGTGAACCAGGTCTCCGTTACAGCACAACATGTCAATATCCTCCACTCTGAGGAGCTTTGAGTGACTGCATCTTGACAGTTAGATGTCTACTGTTGAGCAGCATGACCCTCAGATTGCATACATGTCTAGATGTTACAGTGGTAATTTGATTTTGAACGCTGCCTAATAAGGCACTATAGGGGTGGGAAGACACTTAGCCAATACCTGGAAACCCAGGGGTAACAGCTTCAGGCCATCTCTGGCAAGGCATTGAGGTCTGTCAATCATGATATCCCAAGCAGAGAGATACTGGATCCCCTGAGAACAACACACAACATGTAAGCCAATGTTGAAGTCAATCATTTGTTGATAGTACTGCAGCATTATTCTGGGTGATGGTAGTATACTGCTCAGGGCTACTGTCACACCTGCCTAGACCACATAATCTGAGAGTTCAACCATGTTTCTTCCATTTAGTCCAGGGAGGTGTGTCCCAGGTCATTCACACCCACATGGATGATGACAGAGTGATACTTGTAGTTGTTATGGATGGCCCTGACTAGTTGTGTCATGTGTGGGATGCTGGCATGTGATAGACAGCTGGCTGTTACCTCCTCCATAATCAACCTACTGAGTGGGACATCTGTGTGCCTCAGTATTGAGCCATCCATGATTACTGTATTGTGCAAGGTGGTTAGCCTTAGGAGCTTAGGTTGAGGGGCACAATATGTAGGTGATATATGTGTCCTTTGGCATGTGCTGTGTCATGGTGTCTGACTGCTTGTCTGTCTTGCTGGTCTGTGCTGTTTGGGTAAATGTCCATTGAGTTCCTCTGTGAAGGTGAGTGTGTGGTTTTTCAGTGTATGTCAGGGCTGTCATAGTGGGTGTTGTAGCAAGCTATGTGTTCCATATGGCATGATGCAGGTGTTGACCTTATCCTCTTGACCACCTAGTGCAGTCTTTGCTGGAGAGTGCATATTTCCACATTTGGTGATACAGGAGAACTTTCACAGGTCTGAGTGTTTGGAGTTTAGAGGAGAGGGTTGTCTGTGTACATGAGGCAGTTGCAATAGTGCCTCAGAATGTACAAGTGCACCAGGTTAATGGGTGAAAGCACAGAAAACTGCACTTCAATCATGCCAAGAGGGGTGGTCATAAATAATAAGTACCGGGGCTAATTCTGTGAGGAACAAGCACTTCTGATGGCTCCCAGGTGTGCTGCACTTATTGATACAATAACCTGTTGAAGTGCAAAGCTATTATGCTATTTGAAGTGCAAGACAGAAAGAACTAGCAAGATGTAAGGGAAAAACTGAAGGCAGACTTTCTGCCACATGTAATACTTTACCTCAGCTGTGCAGTTATCAGCACCTTTGTCCAGTTGTTAGTCCAGTAAGCTCTGTAGTGCATGCAGTAACTGTGTAACACTATAGTACAAATAACTAGATAGGCAGGGGTTCTAATCTCAATACTGTCAGGTGTGTGTGTGTGTGTGTGTGTGTGTGTGTGTGTGTGTGTGTGTGTGTGTGTGTGTGTGTGTGTGTGTGTGTGTGTGTGTGAATCATATACTGTTTAGGTTATACAATTTTGAGTTGTGTACCACCCTTTAGACTTCTCCTCACCCCAATTTAGTAGCCCTGTTGATGTCATTCACCTTAGAACTACCTTTGGATGAGGTAACATGGTATAATTAGCCCCCTCTTGTAAATTTGCATTTGGATACTCCTCCTGGGCCCATCTCATTTGCTCACTCAAAAAAAATAATTTGCACTTTTTTCATCTGCTTTTACTGTATTTGTGTTTCTTCCTACTTTATTTTGCTTTTGTGTCATCTTAAAAGTACTCTAACTATCATTCTAAGCCTTTTGGTTTAAGCACATGGGCTTCAGACCAGTTGTTTTATATTAAGAAGGTTTGTGGTCTGCACTGTTGTGGCAGGACAGGTAGCTTACATCCTTCTAAGATGAGAACTGCTGATTGAATGCTCAATGTCTGTTATTCTAAACGTGTATTAGTTCTGGTTTAAGCACTTGGGCTTCAGGACAGTTATTTTACATTAAGAAGGTTCGTGGTCTGCACTCTTGTGGGAGGAAAGGCTGGACTCTGCCCTTCTGAACTGGGAATTTCTGGTTAAAGGCTTATAGTGCCTGCATATTTGAACTGTTTCTTATTGAAATTGGTGTGCCTTGTTTGCTGTAGCATAGACTAGATCCAGGCCTGCTGAATCTAGCTTTGTTTGCATAACTTGAGCACTAATCCAGGCCTTCTTAAAATAACTCAATTGTATTTATTACTGCTTGGTAGTAACCTGATTAAAGTGTAGCTATCATTCTAAGCCTTTTGGTTTAAGCACTTGGGCTTCAGACCAGTTGTTTTACATTAAGAAGGTCTGTGGTCTGCACTGTTGTGGCAGGACAGATAGCCTACATCCTTCTAAGTTGGGAACTGCTGACTGATGGTTCACTGTCTGTTATTCTAAAAGTGTATTAGTTCTGGTTTAAGCACTTGGGTTTCAGGCCAGTTATTTTACATTAATAAGGTTCGTGGTCTGCACTCTTGTGGGAAGAAAGACTGGACTCTACCCTTCTGAGCTGGGGATTTCTGGTTAAAGGCTTATAGTGCCTGCATATTTGAACTGTATCTTACTGAAATTGGTGCGCCTTGTTTGATGTAGCATATACTAGATCCAAGCCTGCTGAATCTAGCTTTGTTTGTATAACTTGAGCACTAATCCATGCCTTTTTTTTTGGAGAGGGTTCCCCTGCACCACAATGGCAGGAGTGTGCAGTTAGAACTTGTCTGATTGAAGACTACAGGAACGGGGCTCAGTTTTGAGATTTTTTTACTGGTTAGTTTGGTAATTTGTTTAAAAGCCTTTTCTGATTGCTTGTAGTCATCTAAAGCTGTTTTAAGTGTATTTTTTACTGTTTGTAGTTGCTTAAAGCTGTTTTAAGTGTATTTTTTTACTGTTTTTGTCTTATCTTTTCAATTTTTTTTCTTTGTTTCCCACCTTTCTAAGCTAGTATAGTCCAGTTTTTAGGCTAGTGCTGAATTCAGGGCTGTGTTACAATTTTCTGAGTTGCCCATACCTTACTTGGATAGAGGGAGGTTTCTCTGTTCACCTGTGAGAGAGGGAGCTTTGAGCAGCCATCTGTCCCTGGAGGAGTGGTTCCAGCCCAGAAGTTAGTAGTTTATAGGCCATTTTGGGCTAATTTCTATCTCTTTTATTTCCCTGCTGTAAAAACTGCATTTTCATGGTTTTGTACATCCAGGCAGCACCGGTTAGCTAGGGCTAAATTTATCCCGGCTCCACCAAGTCTCTGCTTCAGTTTTTCCCTTGAAAGTAGTCTAACTTTCAACCTAAGGACTTAAAAGCATCCTACAGTCCAGTACCTGCTCAGACCTAATAGCAAGCACTAATATACCCCGACAATTGATTGCCCAGCAGGGCAAGGCTCATTATTCACCCCTCGCCAATCAAGCGACTAAGCAGCTCGCCAAACTATTCAGGCATGACCAAAGGGCAATTTCTGGTATACTCTCCAGTCCAACTGGTGAACCTGGGTATCCTGAGGCAATGTTTCAACTGCCTCATGTACACAGAGAAACCTCTCCTCCTACTACAAAACATTAACATATGTGAGAGATGCAATTATATAGCTAAATTGGAGGCTAAGCTCTCTCCACCCAAGACTGGAACAGACAGTCATGAGGAGAAGGTTAACATTTGCACCACACCTCCAGCTTCACAGAGACATACTAAACCAGCACTGGCAAAAAATACACATAAATACACTAAATCATACTCGGAGGCTCTAAATAAAAACCTGCAAAAGCATCACAGACCTCCAAAGCAGACACCAAAAAAACCTACACCTCCCATCACAAACCATATAACACATAAAACACAAAATCAGTGTGCCACACAATCACAGCCTTTAATGTGAAATAACATAACTTACACACTAGTAACAGGCGACTCTATAGTCAGGGACACTGACGTCCCACTCACTAGGCTGGACAAGGAGAAGGTTATTGTTAGTTGCCTGTCAGGAGCCAGAATCCGCCACATAACGCAAGCACTCAGGTCGCTCACAAGTACAAATATGACTGTCATTGCTCATGTTGGTGTGAATGACCTGAGATATACCTCCCTGGACTACATGAAAAGACACATGAAAGAACTCTCTGATCATGTAGCCTAGGTGGGTATGACCCTGATCCCGAGTAGCATCCTGCCCTCACCAAGACAAGCCTCGTTGCTTTGAAAGAGATGGCTTGCACCTGTCACCCCTAGGCTTTCGAATACTAGCCAAGGCTCTTGCTGCCCCCATAATGCCTTTTTTAGGCAAGGCTTAAAAGTCAAACCCACCTCCGTAAACAGCACAAATAAAAAATGAAGGTTATGCTACTCAACACCAAGAGTTTAAATCTCAAAATGCACGTGCTCGAAGCAATCCTCAGTATGGAGAATGTCGACATCTGTGCAGTAACTGAAACCTGGTTCAAGGCTCCACAGCGCACCCCAGCACTACCGAGCTACAACTTATACCACACAAAATATGGACCAAAACACAAAAGGAGAGGGTGTATCCATATTCATCAAGGATATCTACACCTCCAGGTTAGTGGTGCAGCATGATACCTCTGAGATCATCCATGTGCAACTAATATTAGGCAAATCTGCAATGCAAATTGTGGCCTGCTACAGATCACCATTCATGACCCAGGAGCACCACTCTGCCTTTCTAGAGACACTGGAAAACATGAAGGTCCTACCAAACACCCTGATATTGGGCAATTTCAATTACCCTACCATTAACTTGGAAAACTACTCAAGTACAAACTTCCAGGTCCAGCGCTTCCTGGAATTTACCAACTCAAATGCCCTGGATCAGCTGGTAAACTCCCCTACCAGAGGTGAAAACATATTGGACCTGATCATCACCAACGATGGCGACAGGTGTTCCACACCGGAAGTCAACCCGTCACTGGTTAAATCAGACCATAAACAAATCACTCTGGATGTCCACACCACACCACCACCTCCAACCAAGGAAAGCACAGTGAAAAACTTTTCTATAGCAAACTTCACCTTACTTAAGACAGAGGTTGTACGTTTCATAGCCCCCACGCTAAAGGATAACAGTGCCCACGATGCAGGAACCTCTACAAATGCACACTATGAGCACCTACAAGGATGCATGGATCATGCCATCCCTAGCAAAACCAAGACTCACTCCCCTAAGAGAAGGAAACCAGTCTGGTGGACCCTTGCCATAAACAGGCTATAAAACAGAAGGAGGACACTAGTTCAGAAAAAAAGCAAATCCCAAGAAGGAAAGACATCCCTGATCAGTATCAGTAAGAAACGGAGGTCCCTCATAAAATCCTCCAAGGCTAACTTCAAAAGAAAAATAGCCAAGGATTCAAAAGATAACCACAAAGCCTTCTTTAGCTATGTCAAGAATCTAAGTGGCAACTTGCAGATATGCTCTGAGCTAGTGCAAAATAACACAAAATATACTGAACCCACTGATATTGCCAACATCCTGGCAGAAAGATTCAGTGCAAACTTCACCCCCCTCTCTCCCCCAAAAGGGCCCACAATACCGGAAAAGTGTAGTGTCCCAGAAATCACAGATGCACAGGTGAAAACATCCCTTTCAAAAGCCAAAAGCACAGAGTCAATGGAGCCAGATGGTGTCCCAGGCTGCGTCTTGCATGAACTACAGAATTAATTCACCCCCCACCTAAACACACTGTTCAACCTCAGCCTCCCCACAGGCTACATGCCCATAGAATGGCACACAGCAATGGTCATTCCGCTCCACAAAGGAGGGGTCACAGCTGACCCTGGTAACTATCACCCCATAAGCCTGACTAGCCTGGTCTGCAAGGCTATGGAGTGCATCATCATGGAACAAATTAACAAAGATTTTGGGAACTTCCAAACACTTGACCCGACCCAGTTCGGCTTTGTTAAGAGCAGATCATGCCTACTAAACCTGGTTGACTTCTTCGAGACAGTCACCAAGGCCATAGATGAGTGGAAGGTAGTTTACACAGCCTACCTTGACCTTGCCAAGGCTTTTGACACAATTCCCCACTTGGGAATTATAGAAAAACTCACTAGCCTGAACATAAACCCCTACGTCACGAGATGGGTTGCCAACTGGATTACAGACAGAACTCACATGGTAAGAATAGCGACCTCCAGGTCTGACTATAAACCAGTCACAAGTGGTGTCCCACAAGGCTCGGTCCTGGGACCCCTACAGTTCTGCATATACTTCTCAGAAGTACAGGCAAACACAGGAGGACTATGGCTAACCAAGTTTGCCGATGACTGCAGACTGGGAGCCATAATTGACTCTCCGGCTGACACGGACATTCTCCAAAAGGGCATTACAGAGACAAACACCTGGTGTCAAACTCATGGTCTCAAGCTAAATGCCAAAAAATGCATAGTCATCCCGTTTGGGAAAAACAAAACACCCATGAATTACTACATAGTTGGCAGCCCCCTTAATACAGAAGAGGTAATAAGAGATCTGGGGACGCAGGTAGATAGTAATCTCTCCTTTGACAATCATATTGCCAAAGTAGTTAGGAAATCCTTCTATGTAGCCCATCTAATTACTAAAGGGTTCGCATCTAGAAATAAAGAGGTTATAGTGCCCCTCTACTCGTCACTCATCAGATGAGACCCATCATAGAGTACAATGCCCCATTTGGGATGTACCTCACAAGACACTTCCAACAGCTGTAAAGACGACAAAACTACCTCACCAAGAGAATTACTGGCCTCAAACATATGTCCTAAGCAGCCCGACTGGAAAAACTCCAGCTGTACTCAGTTGCATATCTCTTACTCAGAGGTGATCTCTGCCTGACTTACAAAGTCATGTCCAACTCAGAATTGATGGACATACTCCACCTAAAGGAATCCGAGTCACTGCAAGCCACTTGGTCTTGTGAGCTAAACCTTGCCACAACAATAAATAGAACATGCTGGAGGGATAGATTCCTGTCACAGAGACTCCCCATGCTTTGGAACAAAATTCCTAACTACATTAGGCAGAGCCCCTCACTAACACTCTTCAAGAGAAACCTTGACAAGTGGATGGGTAACAGAAAATACAACCCTGGGATCACTTTATTGGCTTTACTTGACAGAGGCTCAGTTAATTAATCAATGGGGTGGTGAAAGCTGACACCCTCTAGCTAGGCTTATAAATGCCCTCGGGCAGATAGCCTAGTACCTACCTATGAACCTATAATCTCCATGGCGCATCTGATAACTGCATAACACTATAGTAGAAATAACTAGATAGGCAGGTGTTCTAATCCCAGTACTGGCAAATGTCTGTGTGTGTGAATCATATACTATGTGGGTTATACCATTTTGAATTGTGTACCACCCTTTAGACTTCCCCTCAACAATTTAGTAATCCTGTTGATGTCATACACCTTAGAAGTACCTTTGGAGTAGGTGAAATTATATAAGCTCCATGGTGCATCTGATAACTTCATAACACTATAGAAGAGCTAACTAGATAGGCAGGAGTTCTAATTCCAGTACTGGCAATTGTGTGTGTGTGTGTGTGTGTGTGTGTGTGTGTGTGTGTGTGTGTGTGTGTGTGTGTGTGTGTGTGTGTGTGTGTGTGTGTGTGTGTGTGTGTGTGTGTGTGTGAATCATATACTGTGTGGGTTATGCAATTTTGAGTTGTGTACCACCCTTTAGACTTCCCCACACCCCAATTTAGTAATCATGTTGCTGTCATTCCCCTTAGAAGTTCCCTTGGACTAGGCAAAATTGTATAAGCTCCATGGCACATCTGATAACTGCATAACACTATAGTAGACATAGGTAGGTAGGAGTTCTAATCTCAATACTGGTGTGTGTGTGTGTGTGTGTGTGTGTGTGTGTGTGTGTGTGTGTGTGTGTGTGTGTGTGTGTGTGTGTGTGTGTGTGTGTGTGTGTGTGTGTGTGTGTGTGTGTGTGTGTGTGTGTGTGTGTGTGTGTGTGTGTGTATGAGTGCTACTGCCATACTCTGCCTTAATTTCTAATGGTCACCCTGGGTGTGAGCGGCAGTGACCACTAGTTCTGATAGTGTGACACTTGAGGGACATTTCTTGGTGGAGACTATTTGGTGTATGTATTTACTTATCTTGCTGCCATTTGCAGCCTTGGGGTTGGACAATGGGTGCTGTACACAGTGTATAATTACACCATTCTTAACAGCTAATTTATACCTTTTCATACCTGCCAGACCCATGGAGGAAATTTCTGTTAACACTTCCTGACTGTTTCTACACATATTCACATATTCCTGGGTGGAATTATAAATACAGCTTACTACCACTCCCAGGATTCAAACCATGCATGTTTGTACAAAAAATAGAACAAAGTTTTGTGTTTCATCAGAATGAGCTATTGAGAAACAGCTGTCTCTTGTTTGACTGTTTTCTGCCTAATACTCTCTTGGTTGTATAATCTGACCTTGTAATTCTGACAGTCATGCATCTCAGATAGTTCTTATACTGTGTATTCCTACTTTAACATACCACAGTCTGGCAAACACTGGGTAACACAATTTTCCTATTCAGGTATCAGATCTTGGTGCATGGAATATTTCATATTATTAATCTTCTGTTTTACAACTCCACAATATTTGTGAGATGAGCATTGATTATTTAAATCTTTCAGAGCTATAGTTGCTGTGCAGAAACTGTACACATTTCGATTCATACCACCACATAGCAAAATAAACACAACCAGTCTGGGGTTTTGACTTTTATTGACATATAGTGACACTTTTATTGATATATACCCTGCACATCACTATTACTCTGCTAATGTCTCATATGTTCAGTACAAACCATTCCCATTTTTAAATACTGACAGGTGACATTCTACTCCTTTCTATTTATTTGCCCTGTATAATACAAACTAAATTTGTACTCACCAGCCTCACAATGCAGACTTATCAGCCTGCTGGCATGAGCATCCATCTTTAACTGTACAGGAGATAGAGAAACATTTATGTATCAAAGTACTGTACAGACCAAGTAACTGCAAAATATCCAAAAGCCACAGGACCCGAAACCAACTAAAATCACCAACGAACTTTAATATTCTTTAAAAGCAACAAACCCAACCAAGCGCTTTCACCTAGCTTCTGCCAGGCTTTCTCAAGGACTGAATGCTTTTAAAGAATATTAAAGTTCGTTTGTGATTTTAGTTGGCTCCGGGTCCTGTGGCTTTTGGTTATTTTGCAGAAACATTTATGTATACCTATCCATCACATACACAGGCTGGACTTTGGAAAACACGAATTGATACTGCTACTTACACACAGCTGGGACATTGCTTGCCCATGCATTTTGGACCCACTGGTCCAAGAGCTCCCTCTTCCTAGGCTTCAAGTTAACAAAGTGGTGCTGGACCTCATCACCAGTCTGAGGGATGCCAGTGGCACTGATGAGATCACGTGTGAGATGGTCCCAGGCCTCCACTTTGCATTAGAGGCCTGGTACTGCTCCTGCAGCAGTCTCCCTTCATGGTGTTTTACTAGGAGTCCATCCATGACCGTGGACTCCTGAATGCCCCAGCACTGCACCCGAAAGCACACACCTTCACCAACACCAGCCATAGTGCCTGCAGTGATGAGCTACAACTGGTTATGGACTGAATCTCTACGTGTGAGGTTTAAATAGTGTTGATTTCTCATACTTTGCCATGATTGGACAGTTTTGATTATGCTGAGCTAAGCTAAGCATCAGGCAAACACACTTAGCTAAGATAAGCATTGCTTAGACATGGCATGCACTGCTTACCAGTGCATAAATCCACTTAGCTATGCTAATTATTGCTAAGCATACAAATTTAAGCAATGATTACTCCAGCTAAGCATAGCTGAGCACAATTTAGCATTGTTCAGATTTCATTTTATGAACTATCAGGATTGTGGGGTTGATTCCTTATTAATGACATCTTATGATATGTATGTTTCCCTTCCATAATTTCCCCCATGTGATTTCTTACATTATATTCTTTTGTGGCTATACTGTATGGGACACTTGTGTTTATATGGGGGTTTCACATCTGAACTACACTGACACCTCACATTTGGATCTGCTACAATACCCTGGTTAACAAATATATATTATTCACTACCTATTTATAAAAAAGATACTTTTAGTGCTGTTTTCACATATAAAAATGAATGGATTGTATTGGAACTTGAACTATGAATGGCTGTATGCTAAGCAAACACTCTAACCACTACGCTATTTCACTTTGACTGCTTTAGTTGCATGCTTCTATTTAACTCCTTCTGAAGTTTCAGCTATGCTATACACAACTGTGCGATGTGCACATCCACTCAGCTATGCTTAAACATCATTGTGGATGGAAAAAAATAAACATGTGTTTTATTTTTTTTTTCTGTAGGGGTATACACATTGCTTTCTACATCTTAGGGCAGGACATCTGGACAACTACATCATATGTGGGGGAATTAGCCTAAATGTTCCTCTCAGGAACATGCTTACTTATTTGGTATACCACCATGTACACTGGCATACCATTCTGGACATTATCTGTGCTGGACCATTGTGGGGGGCTGTGCTTTTTGTGATTTTAATGTATTTTGTCCTCAGACACTATGTTATGATAACAGTGTCTGTGGACACTGTTAGTCGCTTTGGGATTGCCATACGGCAGTTCTAGAGTGCATGGGCAATGTGTATTGTGCAAGCAATGCTTGGACACTCCACCTGTGCTCGTACATGGATCATATCCATGTAGAGAATACAGCAGTGTTACTTCATTAATATGTAAGACACTCTGCTGCTCTACGTTGGCATGATCTGCTCCATGCAGGAATAGCACTATTCCTGCATGAAGTTTAATGAATCCTGGGGTACATCTAAAAAACAGTTGCACAGTTTAAACAGATATGCAGCAGATGTTTAGTAAAACGGAAGTACAGAAAACAGTTGAAAATAAGTACTTATCTTTTTACAGTCTCACAGCAGAGCAATGGTGGAAAGCCTGTCTCACTGCAGCTTTGCGCAAACAAGTACAAACTGGTTAAACACTGGCTATTTATGGCAGAGAAACAGAAACCAGCCAATTATCTAATCAACTACAAAATGCAAATGTTAAAACTCTTATATTGATGTAGTGCTTCAGTCAATCTCAACAAAACTGACTTTGAGCTGGTATATAATAAAGTAACAAAATCCACAACATCACTACATCTCCATTCTCAACAAATTATAATGATTGTCCAAAACAAGAACAAATTCATTCACTTAACCTTTGTTCATAAACTTCTTTATTCTAACTAATGCCCATCCCTTTTTTGGTATTCAGTATGCCCTAAACAGAACTCTAAGACCCACTAACCAATCCCTCTTACAAATGTATGAATCTAATGCAAAATTATTATATAGGAAAACAAGTCTCTAACAACCAATTTAATTTATGATTGCCATCTGGATCATGTTGTCCATTCTGTGATTTAACCGAGATTATCCAAGTGCAACTAAATCTGGGCAAGACCGCAATCCAAACTGTAACTTGGTACAGATCCCCCACCATGCCCCAAGATTCCCACTCCTCATTTCTTGATACCATGGAAAATATTAGGGTACAACTCAACACCCTAATAATGGGTGATTTCAACTACCCCACCATTAACTGGGAAAACTACTCATGTACCAACTCTTTTGCTCATCCTTTTCTGGAATTCATAAATTCCAACACCATGGATCAACTTATCCACACCCCCACCAGGGGCAGCAATATCCTAGACCTGGTCATTACCAACATGGGGGACTGGTATTCCACACCAGAGGTCAATTCCTCATTGGTCAGATCCGACCACAAGTTAATCACCCTAGACATCCACATCCTGCCCCCACCCCCTATTAAGGAAACCACCGTAAAAAATTTCTCCAAAGCCAACTTCATGCTTCTTAAGAAAGAAGTGGCAAACTTCACGACACTCATGCAGATGGACAGTAGAGGTGTGACTGCTGAATCCTACACAAATGCACTTTATAAGCACTTACACGAGTGTGTGGATTGTGCTATCCCTAAAAGAACCAAGATGCTATCCACGAAAAAAAGGAAGCCAATCCAGTGGTCCCCTGCCATAAGCAAACTCTACAACAGAAGAAAGAAACTGTTGCAAAAAAAGAGTAAAATCCCATGATTGGAGGAACGCCCTGGTCAGCTCTGTAAGAAACTGAGATCCCTCATAAAATCTTCCAAAGTTAGTTACGAAAACAAAATTGCCACTGATTCTAAAGACAACCACAAAGCATTCTATGGCTATGTCAAGAATCTCAATAGCAACACTCAGATCTGCTCTGAGTTACAGCACAATGACACTAAATATACAGAACCAACTGATATTGCCAACATCCTGGCAGATAGGTTCAGTGCTAACTTTATCTCCCTCTCACCCCCTAAAGGGCCCAGCTCTATACTGGAAGAATGCAAAGTTCCTGTAATCACAGCTGCACAGGTAAAAAACACACTCTTCAAAGCCAAAAACACAGCATCCATGTGACCTGACAACATCTCAGGCTACATTCTACATGAACTACAGAATGAACTGGCACCCCACATAAGCACCACGTTCAATTATAGCCTCACCTCAGGCTTTGTGCCCACTGAATGGCGCACAATGACAGTTATCCCACTCCACTAAGGGGGCACCATTACGGTCCCTGGGAACTATCGTCCCATTAGCCTAACGAGCCTGGTCTGCAAGGCCATGGAACTTATCATCATAGAACTTATAAACAAAGACATTGGTAATCTCCAAACTCTGGACCCCACCAAGTTCGAGTTTGTAAAAGGCAGATCATGTCTCCTAAACCTGATAGACTTCTTTGAAGCAGTCACCAAAGCCATAGACAAGGGTAAGGTGGTTCACATAGCCTATCTAGATCTTGCCAAGGCTTTTGACACCATCCCCCCACTCTGGAATTATAGAGAAACTCACTAAACTAGGTATAAATCCCTATGTCACAAGATGGGTTGCCAACTGGCTCACTGACAGAACCCACACTGTGAAAGTAGCAGACTCCAAATCTGACTTCAGACCAGTGACAAGTGGAGTACCACAGGGTTCAGTCCTGGGTCCTCTCCTGTTTGGCATCTACTTTTTTGAAGTGCAGGCTAACCCAGAAGGTCTTTGGCTAACAAAGTTCACAGATGACTGCAAACTAGGAGCCATAATTGAAACTCCTACCGATGTAGACATCCTATAACAGGGTATCACTGAGACAGATGCCTGGTATCAAAGCCTAGGCCTCAAGATCAATGCCAAAAAGTGCATTGTCATCCCCTTTGGTAAAAACACTGTACCCATGCACTACCACATAGGTGATAGTCTACTTAACACCAAAAGTATGATAAGAGACCTTGGGACACAGGTGGACAGTAGTCTCTCCTTTGATAATCACATCACCACAGTAGTCAGGAAATCCTTCTACATGGCACACCTCATCAAAAAAGTTTTCTCATCCAGGAAAAAAGAGGTCATTGTTCCCCTCTACTTGTCTAGATTTTGTTTGCAACCAAATTTTGATGTGACCGTACGGTTCCAGAATCAACAGCCCATGATTCATTGCAGAACAAGTCAGCAGTACATAAGGAGAACTTTTGAACTGATTTCTGTAGTGTTTTACAGTAAAAGGTCTCTACTAACTATGGGTGGAATGGACATTTGACAATTCAGTATATATTTTAGTATATTATAAGAATAGAATTTTTATTGCGTAGCAAAACAAATAGCAGCCCATGAAACAGTAAGAATATTATTATGGGACTTTTGGTATCGAGAGGCAGAGGGGTGGGGGATGGGACTGGATGGATCTGATCTGGCCTTCGAGTCGCTATGTTGGTCAAGACATGCACCAAGACATGCACCATTTTACAGAAAAAGGAGAAAAAAGGAAAAGAAAAGAAAGAAGGAGAGAAGTAGCTTTTGTAAAAAATGGATAAATAAAGAAAAAAAATAAAATAAATAGTGTTTCCATTGTTGTATTGTTTGTGGTT
Organism: Protopterus annectens; assembly: GCF_019279795.1. Taxonomy (NCBI): domain Eukaryota; kingdom Metazoa; phylum Chordata; order Ceratodontiformes; family Protopteridae; genus Protopterus; species Protopterus annectens. Next base: position 1,511,773,251 of record NC_056739.1, read on the forward strand.
CCCCTTTTTTTTTTTTTGTTTTAGAAGTTTTTTTTCGCTTTTTTTTTTTTTTTTTTTTTTTTTGCTGGACTGGATGTCTCCCAATGCTGAGTGGTATTTGGTGGCATGGCTGTGGTGTGTCATGGGGGAAGGGGAATGGGATGGGTTGGTCTGTTGTTGAAAATGAGGGAAGATATTTGTTTTGGCTATTTTATTAGGCCTTTGCAGCTCCCATTTTATGGTGCTTATAGGCCTTTGGCCCCCTAGGCTGAGAAGTTGGAGAGGTAAGAGTCTATTTAATATAGAAAAATGAGAAAGAAGTAAACAGAATTAAGATCATATCAACAGGTTATAAGCGAGGACTCAGGAGTGCCCTCAGACAGGACTTAGTTTAACCAGACCTCCAACACACACCACTTTATTTGAAACACAACAACACATTTGTCAACATTTCAAAAACAGAAAAGATGCCACATTTGGGTCTCTTTCTGGAAATTTATGGTGGCCTACTAGGGAATCATTGCAGTTTTATGTCAAAATTGACAATCATTTGAATTGCAGGCTTTACTAGCAAACATAGCTTCTCAATCATCAATTGATGTACACTCATTTTTTAAGTTTGTTTTAAGAGTTTAATTAAATACCTCATGCATTTTTGGTATTTAAAGTAAGACTTTTAGATTCCTGTCAGACTATTTAAGTAATACCTAATTGATATCCCTAAGCCATGTTCGGGACAGCTCTCTCCTGAAATCTAATCCAAAACTCATGAGTAGATTGGTAATCGTCCATAACCTGGGATCCTTTCTGACCCTGTTCTGAGAGTGTGACAGAGGGGTATAATCTAATAATAATAAGGCCAGGACTCTGGGGCTAGGCTTATTGGCTTGTTAATGGAGGCCCTGGGGCTATAGGCTAAGAGACTATGAACCTAACTAACCTATGCTTTAATAAACTCATTAGACCCATTATGGAGTACAATGCCCCTTTTGGCATGTTCCTCACAAGACATCTACAACAACTGGAAGGTCACAGAAATACCTCACAAAGAGGATTACCAGACACAAACAGATGCCCTATGCAGACTGACTCAAAAAACTCCAGCTTTACTCTTTCAGATATCGACTACTCAGAAGCGATCTCTGCCTAACATACAAAGCTATGTCAAACCCAGAGCTGTTGGACATGCCCCACTTAAAGAAATCCCAATCCCTCTGAGCTACATGGTCTAGGGGCCTAAACCTTGTCACCACAATAAACAGAACATGCTGGAAGGATAGATTCCTGTCGCAGAGACTTCCCATACTCTGGAGCAAACTACCTATCTGTATCAAACAAAGCTCTTCATTAGCACTCTTCAAGAAAAATCTTGATTATTGGATGGGAAATAGGAAATTCACCCCAGGGATCACTTCTGTGGCTCTGCTCAACAGGGGCACAGGAAAATAATTTTCTTGGGTGGCAAAAGCCAGGGTGCCTTTTTGGCTAGGCTTGTATAGGCCCTATGGCTGATAGCCTAGTACCTACCTATGAACCTATGAACCTCCGTGCTGATATTGAGCCAGGCTTGAATTACATCATTCCACTGAAACCTATACTAAAAGCTAGAAGACCAACTATCAGCTAACGTGGAGATGTGTCTGGCTTAATAATTCATGACTGGCCACACCCTTCAAAAGCAACAGCTATAGGAAATGGAACACCCCCAGCTGAGAGGAAAGAGGATTGGTGCTTTTAAACAGCTGATTGACAGTGTGATGATTGAATGATTGTCTCAACAGTAAAGGAAGCAAGCACTATAAAAAGGAACTTCCAGTCCAAATCTCTACGATCTGAAGAAGATACCGAAACCGCTTATCGTTTGGAATACATAGGGACTGTTTTATTCTACATCAAGATTTTAACTTGACATGAAGATTTTAACTTTTCCTACAATAAAAGGATTTTAACTGCCATTAAAGCTAGAAGCTTTTATTTGATCTGTTAGACTGGTTAAGCTGTTATCATAGTTCATCACAGTCACATAGCAGCTACTACATCTTCAGTGTGGATACTTTGTATATCTGACCAAAAAGATTGGATACTTCGAAGCCATCATAAGACTGGATACTGTGGAGCCATCATTTCACTATGGTATAACTGCATTCACAGCGTGAATATCTTGTAAGTGCATTTAATTTAAATACTGGAAATGTATGCAAGTTTTTTGCTATATATGTTGCACTTTTAAGTTTTATATCATTTAACTACACTACCTATTCTCCAAGAGAAATTTACTTCATTGGCCAAATTTACTTCATTGGCCATTGTTGTACAGCATTTCATTTTGAATACTGTTTTTACTTGTTACTGATAGCTGCACTTTAGCATTAGGAGGTACCCTTTCTTTATTACCTATGAACCTATGACCCTATGAACATGTCCAAGCTTTTCCTTGACTGTATAATTAATACTTTGATGGCAACATGTAAAATTCAAACCCTCAAGCCTATTATGCAAATGTGAGGATTATGTTTTGCCTCAGGAGCACAACATCTTGCAACAAATAATTAATAGGCCTGGCAAATACAGGCAAGTTATAGGAATTCTAAAAACAACAGAAAAAAATCAAAGAAGCACAAAACTCATGAGTGTCCATTCTCCTATTTGATCATTTTTATATACGAGTATAAATTTACAGTAAGCATTGCTCTCAACTTTCCCTTTTCAAAATACAGAACAAATTATAAAAATGTGGAACACTAACAGCTTACTAGCAATGTCAGCTAAGAAGCTTACAACATGGTTAAGCATGTTATTTTGTACATATTAAAAGTTATAATGGATTAATGTGATTCATTATTATTTCCATTGGTGTTAACTTGAAAGTCTTAAAAGTGAATGGGAAACAGACTTTTTACGGCTTAAAAATCAGAAATGTCACTCATAATAAGAAACAGTTGAAAGGCATGATAACAGGTAAGAACAAGAATTTATTTTGATTATGCAAGTGTTTTCTAAGCATGTTCTTTCCACCTAGCAATCACTTAAAAAGGATTATGAAATTTTAAAGCAACTTCCAGAGAATTGCTACATCCCCACACATGCTGCATACTGCATACATACCAAAACTGTCATATTATAGACTTTGCGTTGAATAGGTATAATATAGCAAACTTGTCTCACTCTGAAAGCAGTTATTTTCCCTGCTGACTCACTTCTAACATTTTACATTCATTTTCATGTTTCTAGCTAAAGCATTTTACCCTCTTGTTTAACCACAATGTTGTTCTTTTAAAATTTTATTTGCACTGCAATGCTTACATGTTGTATACTTGACTGCATCCAAGTTCATTAGAACTTGTTGTCTTACTCTTGATTTTTGACAGAAAAAAGTGTTCTATTATCAAATCACATAATATAAATAAATTAAAATGTTGAAAACTAGTGTCCAAAACAGAAAATTAATTTTTTCACAAAAGGGTGAAAAAGTAAACTTCAAGCTCTTTTTTGCAATTGTGCAAGACCCTCAGCATTTTTGAAGTTGGCTGAAAATCCTCACAACCCACAAATGTATGTATTCCAATGCCGTATTCATACCAAATCAAGGAAGGGAGAAATCTTTAAAAAGAAAGTTATCATTATCAGTAAATGTGTAGAAATCACACCAACAATGGTTTCCTTTTAAAAACAGTAATCAGTATTTTGTTCCAATGTGCTCCATGACATATTTTGCTTCACACATTTGATGTAAATGGAATTTCATTTCAGCTACCAGTAAATATTCTGAAAAAATGATACAAGAAACCAAATAAAAATATGTTTCCTTGCATTGTGTTTTCATATTGGTGTGGTACACTAATGATGCTACACATGCAGACTTTCCAGCAAGAATTCAACCTTTTCCTTCACTTTTGGGTGTCCCAGCCCACCAGTCAAGTCACCTTAACAATCATTGCAAAGAATATGCCCACTTGCTGTGATTCCTTGTAGGCTTCTACATCAGTTCTTATACAAGTATATATTTAAATATGGCAATATTAAAAAGAAAAACAATTATTTGAGAACTCCAGTGAGAATATAAACCAGATGTATTCATAATTATCTGAGCATTGTATGAATATTTGCATTGTCATTTAACATGAACAAAAATGATGTTTTTATCTGACATCTAAATTCATAGCCACTCAGGTTAGTCCACAGTGCACTGTGTAATAAGGAAATCAGAATATCTGAAAATCATAAAAGTGCTCCTATTTTCTTAGTTTATACTCTGGGGTAACCTGAGATACAGTTTTGCTTTTCTTGAGAATGAGATTTCTTTATTTGAGTGAGATGAAAAATAACTAAGTGTCTTTTGTGAAATGCAAATTTGTGTCTGCTCAGTGTAGCATTCTGCTCTGTTACCAATTATTCTGCAAGGGCAATTGAAAACCTTAGTTTTCCAAAGGGACTCATCTTCTAAAAGGCACATGCTGAAACTAAATAAACTAGGGCTGAATTTAATCTCCAGCCAGTATTATAAAGGTATTGCACACATTTTGTAGCAGTCAAAATAGCTTATAAGAAAGGCAAAAAAATGCAAATTAATCAGCACTTACTTTGGTTCCACCACAGCCAATGGTGAATTACTATGAAAAAGCAAACATCATCACTAATCATCCGATCTTATTTATTAGAGTGGTGCTTTAAGATATATATTGTAGGCTTCTCTACAGATGGACACGATGGAATTCCTTGATTGTCAGTTGCCTGATGTAAAAGACATAAAGAAACATGACGCTGATTGCTGTTTTACCTAGGAAATATTTTTTAGGGTGATTCCTAAGTGCGCACCAGCAATGATTCCCTTCTTTGGGAAGATGTATCCATTCTTTCAGTTGTTGCAACCATGGAGTTGGTATATATATATATATATATATATATATATATATATATATATATGTGTGTGTGTGTGTGTGTGTGTGTGTGTGTGTTTGGGAGCTGCTGGTGTCCTGCCCTTTCCCCTCATTAGGGGTACATGGGGACTTTACCTGTGCAAAAAATGCTTGTGTTTCAGGCATTATTTTTCAGTAATTGTGATGCTTGCAGTTTCATAGTTTGGCTGTCCAGAGTATGACCGCATTTTGTGCACTCATTAAACAATGTAAGAAGCCAAACTTTAATTTACATTCAGGTCTGCTAGAAAATCATGTTTACTCTGATTTCTTTTCTAATGCATAAGAACAGTTTAGAAGAATTGACTGCATGGAGCAAAATATAAGGCATTAATAGTTTAGAAGGTGCTACTAAAGAGGTCACTCAGTAGTCCCTATTTTGGTGGAATTTTCCTATTTTCAGACCTCATTTACCCCTGAAGAGGGTGTTTTTGTTTTTGGAAGTGTGTCCCTATTGTCTGGCCTATTTACCACTTCATACAATTTTCTGAATCCTGTTTCATTACATTTGATTTTTGAAGCTCTGTATTGCACAGAAAACCACACTTCAAGATAAGCATACTAGTGGCAGCTCTAATTTAAAGAAGTTATTTCACCATCTCTTTCATAATCTGATTATATTTTTCATCATTTCTGCATCTCTTTTTAAACATGTTTCTGAATGGTTTCCCACATTCCTTCTGGAAGTCGGAAGAGTTATCTGCTATTTGGAATTCAAATGTTATGCTAATTAGATGCACCGATTTTTGTTGGATGTTTATACCTTTCAAGGACAATTGTTCCCATTTACAACATTTGCAGGTTGCATGCTGATAAATGCAGAAGTGTTTTTCTGCATGTAAGGACAGAAACATGAAGGAACTCATTATGCACAATTAGAAGTCTCACTGGCAATGATTCATTGAGCATTATTTCATTCATCTTTGCTTTATGCAGGCTACTGATGCTCGGGCAGTTACACCTCAAGCATGCTAGGGAAACCTTTCAGAAAAATGTACAGTTCCAAGAAAAATATGAATCTGTTTGTTTGCTTATTTTCTGCAGCAGTACAATGCAACAAATGTGAGCAATACATGAACTATTACTGCAGACTTGCAAAACCTCTATAGGAGAATGAAAACAGTATAACTGCACATTTAAACTCTCATCTTTGCAGTTTATATAATGACACACATATGTATTTATTTATTTCACTTTTACTTCTTAGGTATCATATATTTGATGCAGTTTCTAGTTTCGAGATTCATGGTACAGGATATAAAAACAAAGCTGAACCATAGACCTTTATCACATGATGATATGTAACAGTGCCATGACCATACCAAATCTGATAATTAGAGTGTGAAGCAATAGATATTACTGTGTGAACATTAAATGAAGTACAGGTAAGATATAAGGCACTGTAAGTAGATTGGGCAGATCTAAAAATTAGCACTATTATTACATCTTAATGACTGATCAGCAGTTAAATTGTTTTTGCTTTGCAGCTGTATAATCTGGGATTAATTCAAAATTCCAGTCACTGCCTGCATAGAGTTTGTATGTTGTCCTTTTGTCCTTGTGGGTTTCTCAAAATAGGCTGGAGTGCTGACTCCAATGAATTTTCTAAATACATAGTGCATTTATCCTTACTCTTATAGTCCTGGTAATGGCTGAGAAATGCCTGAAAATAATCAATTAAATCAAATAACTGATCTTGTTAACAAATTAATTACATTCAGTTAAATTAGTTTAAGTACAACATACAACATAAAGCATACATTTCAAACCAACAAGTCAGAGAGTTGAGTGTGTGACTTTTGCAGTTCAGCAAAGTATTAAACCCCATCGCTACCATCCCCTTACTTTCAATATTTCTGTACGTCCCTCACAGACCTTCACCTGCCTTTATTTACCTGCATGCAAGCAATAATACAGTGAGGCATAAAACATGAAAGGCATAATTTCTATGACATGCCTTGTAAACTTCAAGAAATTAGTATTCCTTTTCATCAAAAGGAGGAGCTCGCCAAAATGAACTTGATCACCTTGTCCTATAAATAATAAATCATCAAAATATCTATAATAACCCACACACTGTTTAAATAAAGAAAACCAAAAAAGAATGTCAAGTTCCCACTTAAGTAACACACAATTAGCAAATGTGGGGGCACAAACAGCTCCCATAGCTACACCTGAAAGTTATTTAAAAAAATCACCACAAAATGAAATGAAATTGTTCACAAGTACAATATCCATAAACTGGTGGACAAGTAATACTTTCTTTTCAGATAACTTGCCAAAACTACAAACCACCTCATCAAACCACAGCAGACCATCCTTGTGTGGTATTACAGAAAAAAGACTTTTCCCCCAGATTTACTAATCTTCCATGCAGGACTAGACTAGTCCTAGTGGTTGAACAAGGAACTCAATGACCGGCCTTTACGAAAGTATGATCTTTCCAACCGTTTTAGAAATCAGAGTTACAGGGCAGGTGACATCTGTAGAGCGGGTTAGTTTGCTTCCCAGCAGGATAGAGCTGATTTGCTTGTATACAAGAGTGATCAACCCGCTAGGAGTAATAATCTCAGGTTAGTTATGACATATGGTAAAAACACACATTCTTTTATGAATATTATTTTGAGACATTGGGACATATTACAAGGTGAAGATTCACTTAGGGAAGTTGTGGGTGATAGGTGTAATTATTCCTTTCATAAAGGCCGGTCATTGAGTTCCTTGTTCAACCACTATAAAAGGTATCAAAATCAGGATAGGTCTTCTGTTCAGAGAACTATGATGAGAGACAAATTGTTGGGTTGCAATCCTTGTGGTCATTGTTGTAATTATTCTAAGGTTTATAAAACTAGCAGCTTTACTAGCCAGAATACACCTTATGTGTTTGATATAATTTTTTTTGCTACTTGTAGCACTAATTGGGTGATATATCTGGCAAGCTGTACATGTCCAGCATTTTATGTTGGACAAACCTCTAGTCCACTTAAAATGCGGATAAGTGAACATATGAGTGATATCAGAAACTACAAACAAGCCAGCACATTGTGTAAACATATATGTAAACATAAGACTGGGTCTTTCAGATTTACAGTTATTGACTGTATTGTACACAAAACACAGGATAAGGCAGGAAGACATGAGTTACTAAATATAAAGGAAAATAAATGGATAGTCAAGCTCGGTGGATTATTTCCACCTGGCCTGAATGATCATTTCTAAAAAAACCCTGTTTATTTAATAATTGTGCAATTGATAATTGATTGCTATTTGTATATATAGCTTTGTTGGAGGGAATTTTTATCATTTGTTTTTTGCTCACTGAGGAAGGCAGCATTGCCGAAACCGGTCTGATGTAATTGTTGGGCAGGTGTATTTTTTAATATACCATGTACTACTTATAATATAATATATTTTTCCACACCAAAATTGTGCTGGCTCTGCTTTTTTTGACTTGTGGTACTGAGGATTTTGGGCCATTGCACTAGCCATACTTGCTGGTTTCTCACAGTATCAGTTAGCTCTCAATACCCCTCACATCCTCTCCCTATCTGAAACCTGGCTCAAGCCACAAATCTCAAATAGTGAAATACTCCCACCAGGTTATAATATCTTCCAATCTGATAGACTTGTAAAAAAGGGGGTGGCATGGCCATCCGCTAATTAAACAACCTTAACCTCTCACCATACCCTTCCCCAATTCCTGACTTCCTCCCAGCTGAAATCATCATCCTTAACTGCCATCTGAATCCCCACAAAAAACTTGCAATTGTCTCTATCTACCTTCCTCCTGGTAACAATCTGCCCATTCTTGAAAACATCCTAGCCTGGTTCTCCCACAACATACCAAATGAGACACTTATCCTTGGTGATATCAACTTTGATTGGTCCAAACTCATAAATGACTCCCCCCAACTCAGTATCCACCTACATGGCTTCCACCAACTTATAACATCTCCCACTCGCTTCCATAAAAATTCCACTTCCAGCTCCATCATAGACTGGATCCTTACCAATTCCCCCCACCAATACCAAAATCCCACCACCTTACCTGACTCCCTCAGTGATCATCTCCCCTTACACCATCTTAAGACGCTACTCCATATTCCTAAACCCCACCTTATCAAAGAATGTTGAAAACTAATGACTTTCAATTCATCCCAATGTAACTCCATTCTCCACAACATAGATTGGGCCATCCTAAAACACCTCACCCTAAACGATGCTGTAAGCACTTTTAATAGCATCTTCATGAATACTCTAAACTCCTTAGCTCCCTCTAGGAAGATCAGAGTAAAATTAAATCACGCTCCCTGGCTCTCCAAGGAGACTAGATACCATATGAAACAAAGAGATTGCGCTTGGAAAACCTGGACTAAAACTAAACAACCACCTTTTCTTCAAAAATACAGGCATTTGAGGAATCTTGCAAAAAAAACAAACAACTAATGACAAAAAGTTATACTATACCTCTGGTCAGCTTAACAACAAATCCAATCCTTGAAAATTTTGCTCAACTCTCAACAGCATCCTCTATCCTGGAAAGCCCTCTAATCCCTCCCCATACCCTAACTCTTCCTCTCAGGAAACAGCTACCCTCCTGAATAAACACTTTATCTCTTCCATCCAAAATCTGGTAACCTCTAAGCCAAACTCTGCTTCGACACCCACCACTCCAGGTCCCACTAACACAACTTTGCTTTCTTTTGAGCCAGTTTCCATTACTTACATCAAATCTCTACTACTCATGCTAAAACCTTGCTCTCCTTCCACTGACAATCTATCTCCTACATTCCTCAAACTTGCTGCTGACTCAATTGCCTATCCTATATCTATACTAATTAATTGATCTATTCTGGAATCAACTGTTCCCACCCTTTTGAAATCTTTCTTCACTATCCCTCTTCATAAAGGTGGAAACTCCACTGACCCCTCAAACTACCGACCCATTGCCATTCTGTCCTCCCTCTCCAAGATATTGGAAAAATGTATTCACTCATGGCTTCTCAATCACCTCCTCACACACCACTTACTTACCCCTACCCAACATGGATTTTGTCCTCACCACAGCACCACCACTGCCCTCCTCTCCTTCACTCATATCATTGCAGAGGCCCTAAACAACAATAAACTCATTTCCTGTCTCTTCCTAGATCTCTCCAAAGCCTTCGATACTGTCTCTCATCATCTACTACTTTCCAAACTCGCAAATCTCCACCTATCCCCCTCCGCACCTGCCTGGTTTAATAGTTACCTATCTGGCAGGGAACAATCTGTCATATAGCTCTAATCCCCCTCACCTTTCCTTCCCATCTCCACTGGTGTTCCCCAAGGCTCCATCTTGGGACCCCTTTTGTTTAACATCTTCAGCAATGATCTTTACACCTCATGCAAAGAATCCTCCCTTATTCAGTATGCCGACGACTCCACACTTATATCCATCTCAAATAACATTCCTGAACTACACTCCCTGTCCCAACAGGCCCTACTATCCATTGAACAATGGCTCTCTCACAACCTGTTGATCCTAAATCCCAAAAAGACCAAACTCCTACCTTTCCTTCCCCATTCTCTTTCTCATCACAAAACCTCCTTTTTTTTACATCTTCTAACAATACATCTATCCAACCTGACACCCACACAAAACTCCTAGGAGTCATTATCGATGACAAACTAAAGTTCAACCTACACATACTCCAATGTATTAAAAAACCCCCCAGAAACTAGGTCTGCTAAATCGGAACAAAAAATTCCTAACCCCTGAATCTAGACTTACCCTGGGTCAGGCACTCCTCCTCCCCTCCCTTGTATACACCGCCCCAGTTCTTACCAATATCCAGGCCTCCACTCTAAACAAACTCCAACAGACTTACCATAAAATAGCCAGATTCATTACTAACTCCTCATACAACGCACACTACTGCATTTCTTTAAACTCTCTTCAATGGCTTGAAATTCCCCAATTTCTGCTATCTTATCAGTTTCATATGCTACACTCTATAATTTATAAACCCTCCTTCTGTCCATCTCTATCTTCCTTAGTCTCCATCTACATCCCATCCTGGACCCTCCATACTTCTAACCCACAATTACTTGATATCTACCACCCAAAAAGGTCAGTAGACAAATTACTCTACAAACACTCCCTTGCCCATGCTTGGAACAAACTTCCCCTTGACTTACGTTCAATCTCCCACACTCACACTTTAAAAATTAACTAAAAGCTTATTTTCTAAATTTCAGAAACTGCCCTTGCCATGACCCTACCTAGTCTTCCTTCCCTTTATGCACCCTCAAAAGGACCATACTTAGTACCTCATTACACCTCTCTCTCTCCAATGTTTCTACTATGCATTTGCATAATTTTATACAAACAAAAATGTTTATTGTTGGCCTATTGAACTATATCAATGTAAAATTGTTACTTAGCTTCTTTTTAATTCAACTTTAACTTTATGTATGTAATCCAACATATGTGAATCTTTTTGCTATAACTGTTATTATATCAATATTGTTTACAATTGTACTTGTTTAAAATGTACTACTGGAGCTTTTCTCCTCAGGTCTCCACTAAAAATGGGCCCAGTTGGACAAACCCAGCTAAAAAAAAAGTCAATAAATAAATAATTACATAGGTGAAGTATACAGTACTGTACATCCAGATACCTTATGGCAGCTCAGCCCTGATACCCCCACTTTTTGTAACAGCCTAGGTCATGTATGGTGCTCCCCTCTAGACTCAATAATACAGGGTCACATACCACTGTTACATACACTGGCCTCTGGAGTGTATAATGGCACACATGTATTGTGAAGGTGACGCCCATACATATATGGCCCCAGCCCCACTGTATGTGTGGGGGATACAACAGCAGTGGACTGATGGCAGAAATTGCAGTGTGATATACTCATAGCCCACTACAGAACAACCCCTGACAGTATGGCATATGTGCAAAGTTTGGTATGTAGGTGGAGGACAGAGGCTGGAACACAGGAACATATGTGAAAAACTGTTGCCATACACTAAGCAAGTTGCTGGTGTTATAGGATAGTCTGCAACATACCCGTAGTCAGGGAATTGAGGTTAGAAACAGAAATGGATGTAGCCATGTACTGATAGCACTCAACACACACACTGCCAGTGTAATATCTGACACAGGACCTGTGTGTTGGACAGACAAAACATGATAGGCATACCTCTGTCCAGCAAGAGGATTGGCCCACAGTTGTGAGCTATGCAGACAGACTACATTCCAAGGTAAACTAGTATGCTCACACACACACACACACACACACACACACACACACACACACACACACACACACACACACACACACACACATCCTGTAACACCAGTACTATACAAAGCATAACACAACTCTACTCACAGTCTGTCTGTTGTTCCTGATCCTCCTACAAATATGTAGCTGCCCTGAGTGTGCTGGTTCTCTTGTAAGAGGTATTGCTACCCGCTGTCTGTAACACTGATGCCCACACACAGGAAGGATGTCCATCCCACAGGAAATGTAAAGGGGCCACATTCACATGATGTAGGGATTTATAGTGGGTGGTTGCCATGACAGTGGTAATTCAAAGTACTACACATGTGTAATCATATCTATATGGCTATCTGGATAAGTATATGCACATATATTTCCACCATATGTCCAGGACATGAAGTGTAGCCCTACACCAGCCCCTATAGTCCCAAAGTTGTAGTGCAAGGGGATGTCAGGTATGTAATAGCAGGTATATTAGTAGACTATTGCTACTGTCATTGGCACTGTCTTCACAGACATGGTGTGTGTGGGAGGTCACATCTGCTTCTAACATGTGTTCCATTGGCTACTGACAGACATCCTAAGGACATCATTGTAAAGTACCACTGCTAGAATGTAATGTCCATATGGACTGCAGAAGAGATATTGGCCAATATATGTGGTAAGTCTGACACACCCTGTACAGTCCAGAGGTATACACATAAGCCCTTAGTGCACAACATGTGTACCATGCCTGACAATATGGATGTAGACAGCCATGTAGATGGGTATAACACATAACGACTGGTATACATTTGCCACCATAGGATATACATTCACACACTCCTGTCTGGCCTGACACATAATGACCGCTGGCACAGGTGTACTATGGCCACATAATACCCACTAGATATTAACATACATCTGTACAGCATCCCACTGCTCTGTCTGACATACATGACTTGTAAGAGAGGCCCAGCAGCAGTACATCTGGCAAGTATCTGCACATGACATCTCACTGGGTAAGTACACTAAGCTGCTAGGCATATAATAATGCACTGTGCAGGCTACAGACAGACTGACTCAACACTGGCCAACATCTCCTATGGGGGAATGCACATGTACCTGCATATATAGCAGGCTCAACTGGCATGCTACAGCACAGGGTAAGATACACCTGTGGGAAAGTGCATAACCACAACCAATGTGAACACAGCCACAGCCACATATGTTAAGCTAGCATAATATTACAGTATATGGCCTATCTGTTCTACACCATAATCATATGTGCTACTCACAGACTTACCCTACATATACTGGGCTGCTACACAGTTTGGTCTGATGGCTGTCTGTGGTATGGTACATGTGTGTGTATGGCCCTACAAACGTGTATGCCAATACGGTACAATATAGTGGGGCAGCATGTAACATCAGATAGGAGGGGAACTAGAACAATGACATCTACCACAGTCTGTACACAGGCTACAGTACATATTAATAATACACACACTGTCGACATTCACCATAAGTACACATACCTCAGTACTGTACAAACATCCACAAAATGTCCAGGTTATGTCATGAAATATAACCCCTACTGTACATAACATGTATAGCAGTCTGATATATCACTGGCTTGTTATCAGATATGATGACACTAATTATGGTGTACAGCACATATGCACCACTTCCTGCATGACATATGTAAAAAGGTTGACAGAGGTGTGGCTGGGAGCATATACACAGGGCCAGTATTGACATGTTGCTGTGATAACCTCATACATTTACTGTTGTAATGGGGTTTGTTGCAACATATGTCCTATGAGGGATATGAAGTCAGTAACTGTCACGGCCTTCACCATCTACAGACTGCAATCCTCACACTACCTTCTGCAGTCCACAGATAGATGCTCCATGGGTAACATATGAAACCAAAGGCACAACATTGCCCAGTCTGCAGATGACTCTGCAGATGGGGATTCCTCATAAACATGGAATTGACATGGCAGGTATTGAGACATGTATGACAGCCGTACCCAGACAAACACTGTGAAACCAACATTACTCTTAATGCAGTATAGCAGCACTTACAGTCTATAGTCAGGTCTGGCATTTACCCCTCCTGTTTGTTGCCCTCTTTCCACAGTGTATGCTGTTAGAGGTAAATCCCCAATTCATCTGAGATGCTGTTTGCCAAACAACAGATCTAGTTCCTGCTCACAGTGAATAAAAAGGGCCAACACCACCATGATGTTCCTAGATATTGGATTGTGTTTCCATGCAACTGGCTATGGGAATGTTACCACAGCTGTTCCACATGCAATCAGCTAAGGGAGGGCTGCAATTCATGCTGAAGCCATCAGCTGATCATGAGCATCACTTAAAATACACATGCTGCTGCCTAAGCAAAGCAGGTGTGGGCCTCCACATCCACCAGAGAGGAAGTGGGAATGGCAGACAGAGGCAAATACATGTCAGGGAGGTGTGGGAGAGTAAAACTGAAGCATGTTCGTATCACACACCTACCAGCACAGGGTATCAAACCCCCGACAACTATGTAGTGCTATCACAGTTCGATGCAGTTATTGGATGTGTCACATGGGTTACCTGTTGTGGAGCACTCAGAACATATATGTGATCTCGAGTGACATCTGCAACAGGGATACAGTAGCTATATGGTAAGTGACGTACACGTGCTTGTCTGCATGAACAAGTGCCAGCATCAACACAGCCACACTCTCACAAGGACACACACACACATTTACACACTTGGCAGGGCCAGGAGTACAACTCATCAGAAGTGGGATTGCAACAACACATCACTGTGCAGGTATCACATGCACCACATGGGTCATACGAAGGTTCTATGGGCAAATATTATGAGGAGGTGTCAGTCATCAGACAGCATGCTTCAATATGCCCATGGGGGTTGTAGTGAGTGTGGATGTGGACATACGCATCATATAATACACACACAAACACACAAGGTGCCATTAGTGACATGCATGGGTGCATGTCTGCACGGGTGTCTTGTGGTCGACTGTGCCAGCAGGCTGTACAAGGGTAGGTGATGGGTATACCTTGGCATCAGGCCACATGACAATGGTCTGCATTGTGGCTCAGGGCTGTAGTTTCTGCATTTGCCCACACAGGTGGCTATTTTATCCCCCATCCAGTCACCTGGGTGACTAATGTGTGTGGCCAATGCTGTGCATTGCTTGCCATGTATATGTTCCTTAGTCCATGACATGGACGGTGTCTAGGATATGCACACCTCCCACATGCATGTACAGTGACATGTGGAACTGATCCTGGGGTGTCTGGCCCATGTTGTGAACACAGATTATCATCAGATGTGCCAGTCTTTCCCACCTGTGGCAGGGACTGGTAATGGGCAGCAGGTTTACCCTGCACGTACATTGATAGCATGCTAACAGCATTCCCTGGTGTCAGTGGCATCTGTCCATACAGGGAATGTTGTCAGGCATGGTATGTCTGTTGTGGGTCACATGTGAAGGCACCACAGGTGGTGCAGGTGTCCATTAGGGAACATGGGGGAGGTGCACTGTCTGCATTGACATGCATAATGGACAGATGGGGAGGGTGGCATGGCCTCTGTAGCCTACTGATATCACTCCATAGTTACTATCAGTGGCCAATATACAGTGTACTATCCACATATTGGCTGTTGCCTAGGCATGTGTGTGTGTATGAGACATGGGTGAGAGTGTGCTCTGGGTAATACTGGGGTTGGTAACTGTGATTGCCTGGCCTTGATGTCACATGTATGGGTATGGATATGCACCCCAGCCTCTTGGCTATTTCACAGCTGTTATCCCTGTACAGTGGACATTGTGATATGTACTAGGGCAGCCATATAAGAATTTTGCAAAATCTACAACACATTGGGCCCAGGTGTCACACATGCACATCCACCTCCACCCAGGATATGAGTTATAAACACACACACACACACACACACACACACACACACACACCCACACACACACACACACACACACACACACACACACACACACACACACACACACACACACACACCTGTCATGTCTGGGAGTAGAACCCCTACCTAACTAGTTTATTAAAGTATAGCACTGCACAGTTATAGTACGAGCCATGGACATTACTGGAGTATCCCTTCCCCAAAGGTGTATTTCACACTGAATGACATCAGCAGGATTGCCAAAGTAGGCCATTTGAAATGTACTGTGAGTGACTAGCCTAAAATGCATTGCTCCCTACACAGACAGTGAGACACATGCAAAAACATTCCCAACCAACATGTGTGGGTATAGAATCCCTGCCAGAGGTCTATATCACACTACAGCATGGAGCTGTTATAGGATGCACCATGGGGATTACTGGAGTACTCCTTCCCCAAAGGTGCATTTCGCAATGAATGACATCAGCAGGATTACCAAAGTAGGGCATTTGAAATGTACTGCGAGTGACTAACCTATGATGCATTGCTCAGTACACAGACATTGAAACACACACAAAACATCCAGAACTGCCATGGGTGGAGATGGAAACCTACCACAGTTCTAATTCACACTCGAGCAGTATGCAGTTACCGGACACGCTACAGAGATTACTGGGCTACAGCCTTCCCAGAGGAGTAGTCCTAGGTGGGTGACATCAGCAGCCCTGCCAATGTTGAGTATATGTATTGTAAGGTGTGTGAGTACCCTAAAAAGCATTGCTGTCTACACAATCAGAGACAGACAGACACGCACACAAATGCACATACACAGTTGCCAAGTCTGGACTTAGAACACCTACCTAACTACTTTATCACATTACATCAGTACTCAGTTACAGGACACGCTACAGAGATTACTAGGCAACAATGTTCCCAGAGGTGTAGATCTAGGTGGGTGACATCAGCAGCCTTGCTAAAATTGAGTATATTAATTGTGAGTAGTGTGAGTACCCTAAAAAGCATTGCTCTCTACACAGTCAGAGACAGACAGACATGCACACAAACAGACTCAAACACACACACAATTGCTAAGTCTGGGGTTAGAACACCTACCTAACTATTTTATCACACTACAGCAGTACGCAGTTACAGATCGCACTGCAGAGATTACTAGGCAACAACCTTCTCAGAGGTGTAGTTCTAGGTGGGTGACATCAGCAGCTTGCCAAAGTTGAGTATATGAATTGTGAGGAGTGTGAGTACCCTAAAAAGCATTGCTCTCTACATAGTCAGAGACAGACAGACACGCACACAAATGCACACACACAGTTGCCAAATCTGGGGTTAGAACTCCTACCTAACTAGTTTATTATACTACAGCAGTACACAGTTATGGGATGCACCATGGAGATTACTGGGCTGCAACTTTCCCAAAGGTATATTTCATATTGGATTACCTCAGCAGGCTTGTCATAGTAGGGCTATGGGGAAGGCGGTGTGTACATGGGTCATAACCCATTCATGTATGTGTTGACATGCCACATGTGGACACATACCGGGTCATATGTCACAGGTACATGCATACAGCTGCTAGATGACTACTTCCTTGTACAGTCATGTTGCACAGCTGGAAAGTGCACCACATAGTCTATAATGCTGACAGATACTGGTAGCTAGTATCTGCAGTGAATGACATCTGCACTTCATGTGTTTGGGGCCCTTTGGCTGTGTGCTGGGTGAGACAGGCCTGGATGGCTCCTTGTCACAGTGACCCTCTTCCACACATCTATGTACATCTACCTTTGACATATTATAGTGTGTTGTCCTGACATATATGTCTGTATTCCTATCCACTGTGTGTGCAAGGCATGAGTGGTGTATACTGATGACTGTCTGCACTAACAACTGCAACTGCCAGATATGTCTGGTCCACTGGTGTTTGCAGTCATGGCCTTCATGTGTTTTAGCATGTGAGCATGCCCAGTATGACTTTTCAGTATGTTGTAGACTGACATTGCCACCCAGTATGACCTTTCAGTATGTTGTAGACTGACATTGCCTTCATTTCACTAAGTGTGTGAGTGTGCCCTGTAAGGCCATCTGTATTGAATCTGTGGATCATGTCCAGGTAGTTTGTGCTGCAGTGCTGACCTTTGTGTTGTACACCAACAAATAGCATGCTGTCTCTGCAGGGTATCCATCGATTATTTGGCCTTGACTGTTACTACATTTTTGTATAGTGGGGGGGGGTACACCTGACTGTTTCTACATTTGGGGAGGATGGGAGGCAAACCTGACTATTTCTACATTTCTACATAGGGTTGGGGGACACACCTGACAGTTATTACATTACTACGTAGGATGGGGGGGGGGCACACCTGACTATTTCTACATTTCTACACAAGAGTGGGGGGGACACCTGACTGTTATTACATTACTTTGTAGGATGTGGGGGGCACACATGAAACATGTACACATTTGCTATGACCGTACTGGTATGTCAGGTACTCCATTTCATTCTGTATTGCTAACTATCATGCTGACTAGAGGCATACCAGTGTACTGCAGAATGTGGCTTTGGTTGTCCTACATATTATTGCCTGTCTTCCTACCCTTCAGAACTAATGTCCCACTGTCTGCAGTGCTGTGGTCTGTCTGTGTAGGCTGGAGGGGTTAACCATAGCCATCATTCTGGGGCCATGCCACAGGCTCTGTTTGGGTTTGTCTACACCTGTTCTGCTGGCTGATACTGTTGTTGGGTATGTGAACCATCCTGACTGGCATGTGTGGGTCATATGGACACACATGTCACACAGCACATTTCCTGCAGTGGGTTTTGTTACCCTGTGTAGTACTGGCTACTATGGTGATTCCAGTATGTGTTGCAGATGTCATGGTGCCACTATGGGTGTCTACTGTCTGCTGCCATAACATTCAGACATCCAGTTCCCTTGCATGCTCACATCCATACCATAGCTACAGGTAATAACACATTCTACTCCATTTGGCAACTGGTAGGTTGATTGACTTACCTTGAGGGTGTTTCAGACTTGCAGATGGTGCTGGAGGGCTGCCTATGTCAGATGCACATAGTACACTCCCTATACATGGTTGAGCAGAGGTAGTGTCATATTTGGCATCCCTTTTACTGTATGTGCAAGTCAGAGAGAGGTGTCATTCCCTGGGTCCCCTACTGTGTCAGTGCATGTGCCATGCGTTGCCTCTTTGTCAAGGCCAGGGCATACTGGGCATGCCTCCTTCTGCCTACTGGGGCAGGCTCAGGCTGTTCCTCCTCTTGGTTGCTCTGTGCCTGTGAAGGCCTTGGCATTGGTGGGGGGCTGTGTGGCCCTGCCCCATGCTGTTCCTGCTGCAGCTGTTTCCTCAGGATCATATTGTGAAGCATTGCACATACCATAACAATTTGGGTACATGTAGCTGGTGAATACTGCAAGGCTCCATCGGATGTGTCCAGACACCAGAACCGTGACCTGAGCATCCCAAACACACACTCTATTATATGTCTGGCCTGTGCATGTGCCTCATTATGACATTGCTGTTCAGGTGAGTGTGCATTTCTGATGGGTGTCATCAGCCATGGCTCCAGTGGGTACCCAGCATCCCCCACTAGGTGACCGTAGGGGATGTCCACATTGGCAAATCTCTGGTACAAGCTACATCAGATGCCATATGTGGGAATCATCATAGCTTCCATGGCAGTCAGCACATACATTCATTATAATGCCCTGGGCATCACAAACAACCTGGCAGTTGATGGAGGGGATGCCTCTGTGGTTGATGTAGACCGTACCCTGCTCACTGAATGGTGCTTTGATGTGTATGTGCATGCAGTCTATAGCACCCACTACCCCAGGGTATTCTGCTATTTGGTGGAAGAGACACATATTGCTGGTCAACACCTCATGGGTGTTGAGGAAATATACATGCTCACTAGAATGTGCTGACATGGCATCCAGGAACTGGTGGAATACTCTGGATGCTGATGCCTGTTAGATCCCCATGATATCCCCAGTTGTGCTTTGGGAGGTACCTGTGGCTAGTATACCTAGGCCTACACATACCTTAGTGTCCACTGGGATGGATTTCCCTCGGTAAGTTTGGTGGGTTAGGTGTGGCCGGCACAGCTCAACAATTTGCTGTAGGAGGTCTCTGTCCACCCTATAGCGCTCCACTATCTCAAGCTCATGCACCCCCTGGTAGGTTACCCTGGGTCTGTACTCTCTTCTCCATCTCCTCACTGTGGGTTGTTCAGCAGCATTCACATCCTCACCACCCTCAGCCACTTGCACATGTTGTTCTATGTTGCCTGTTGCAGCCCTTCTCATTTTGTAGATTTGTTTGTTAAAATTTCCCCGCTTGTATACACCAGTGGTGTAGAGTGTGGGAAAAAACAGAAGGTATTTGCTTGGTTTGTAGTAGACCGGCTGGTCTGGTCTGCTGCCTGTGTAATTGGCTGATTCTGATACATTTTAACTGCCAGCTAAGCTAGTTCTCCTTGAATACCTTCCTACTGCTGTTTTCCCTTCTCATTGCCTTCCTGTTTCAGCCTGTGTGCATGCTATGCAAACAGAGTGCTCATATCTGCACACTGCTGCTATTTCTTGGTTTAACTTATTTTTTCTTCCTGTAAAAAACAGTGTGCGGCGAGCACACCCGCTTAGGCTTTGTAAAGAGTGTTAGGCAGGTTTAGATACACCCCCTAGCTGAGCTGTGCTAAGCTAGGAGCAAACCCGAGCCCCAGGGCTCGAATTCACTTACAATATGGCTGACACACCCACCCATGATGTCACCTATCTCCTAGTCTTGCACTCAGCTATTCATACTCTTACACTGTTGAGATCTGCCTCACATGCTGGGGAAAACTGGGATTCACAATCCTTCCCCTCATTTGCATAGGATTGCCTGCTAATGCATAGTTACATGTCTCACACTGAGCCTCCCCCCTTAGCAACCACTATTCCCTGGCCAGGTTGTCTTCTGCCTGCCATTGACTTGCATGGCAAACTACTGATTTTAGTTAGAATGCTTATTTTAGGTTTATTTTATTATTTTCCCCTGATCCCGTTTGCACGCCGCTGCCCTATACTTAAACAGCTGAGATCGGCTTAATATAAAATAAAGGTTGATTTTTTTTTTTGCATTGTTTGCAATGCCATTGGCCTTATACTTGGCCATTGGCATGCTTCCTCAATGATATGCAGCCTTTATTTGGAGCTGTCATAGCTCCGTTTTGGATTTTGCAGTAACGTACTTGGTTACTAACCGAGTACATTTCTGTATATTATGCTAGTCCTGCACGCCCTGATTCCTGCTTCCTGGATAGCAGATTTACCTCATTTACATAGTTTTCACCTGCAAATGGGGTAATTTGCATATGGGGCTGGGAACGTGCAGCACTAGTGCTAGAACACTCGTGCACATCAAACGAGCATGTACTTGGATCGCTCGGCCACCATGTTGGTCAAATTTTCTATTACACTAATCATGCATGCTGTGCAAGCTTTTGAGAATCTGGGGGTCTGTATATCACAAATAACAAAAATACAATCCTGACTCATGTTAATCAAATGTAAGTTGTCTAATAAATCCCATGAGTCATGGACTATGTGTTTAAAATCTCTGCACGAATTCTTTAATTTCAAGTCAATAAATTTCACATGTGGTTCCATGATAGAACCAGCAGTGGCCACAATGGGACTAAATGGTGGATCAGAAACATTCAAGTGCAACTTTGGGATTCCAAAAATTCTAGGTATAACATGATCTGTAACTCAAAAACTCATAAAGTTTCTGGTTGATGTGGTCGAACAAAAACAACTCTTCAAGGGCAAGTCTAATGCTCCTGTATGCAACATTAATTTTGTTAAGGAAAACGGGACCATAGGTCGCATCATCACCCAAAAGATTGTACATGTGACCCATATAGTCCTTATATAATAAGAAGGCCAAACCCTTGCCGGGTTTCATAAATTTGATCTCTTTATCCATAGTCAGCGATGTTAAAATACGTCTATTATCAGGAGTCAAGTTGTAATAGCCGCACTTACATTAACTATTCAATAGAACCTGGATCTCTTTCACAAACATTTTCAAATAAATGTATAACAGGATGTAAATGGGGGTTGGACATGCTTTTCCTCTTCAACCTGTTGTAATCAAAACCAGCACCAGAAATATCACCCAGCAATATTTGGAAATTAAGTTTACCGCTGAAAAGTTTCACATCTAAAATAGTTTGCTTAAGGTTGGTTCTGCTGGATGGAATAAAATTATAAACTTTCAAAAACAATGCATGATGTGCTGGCTGAATATTAATTTCAGTAAAATTATATATGTTAAAACCATAGCAGGAAGAAATTTTGACAGTACCTTCATGGGCGTCAAGTGAGGCTGTCCTAGGCACAATCCCTAATGCCATCTTGACCCCTTGTGTTTGTTGTTCCTCCAGTCGGCCCTTCCCTTTTGATTTGGGAGTCGTGTGAGAAAAAATTTGTTGGCTATTCTCTCTGACCATCTGGGGGGAGATACTTCTTCTAAAGGGGCCTCATGTTTCACTTGTCTTCCATCATGGTGACTCTCTTTAAATTTACTAAAATCAGGAGAATGAGTTTTTTTGCTCATCAGGGGGGTTTAGAATATACATTTCTTTTCTCATAATCCAGATGATCACAAATTAACTTTTTATACTTACTTTTCTTAACAACAGAGAGTCTATTATCCACTTTTAAAAAAACTGAATTGAAACTGTCTTTATACTGTGAAAAGATTAAATCATTTGTAATGGAAACTACCAACTTGTTAACTTCTTCCTTGTATGTTTTCATACACCAGTCATTTTCCATAATGATCAATCTCATCAGTTCAAGACTGGACTGGTCAAATAATTCCAATAATTCCATGTGGAAAGGACTGTTGATCTCACCCCTCTGTGGATACTTCCAAAAGCGGATTCCCTTGGGAACATGTCCTCTATGTACACTTTCATCCAAAAACACATTCCCTGGGATTCAATAAACTTCATGCAGGAATAGCAGTATTCCTGCTCAGAGTTGTTTGTGTCTGTATAGCACAGCAGCGCACTGCTGTTCAACTGACATGGGCATGAACCATGAATGAGTGCAGGGGGCATGTTCAAGTAGTGCATGGACATTGAACATGCCCCCTGCACTCATAAAGTCCCGTACAGCACTTTCTAATAAGATCTGACATAATATTAGAAAATTTCTCTAATATTATGCCATTATTTCAGTGTCTGTGGATAGGATAGAAGCCTGAAAGTCAAAAGTATGCCATTATTTCTCAACTGTAGTCCTCAATTGCATGTCAGAACACCACAATACTTACTATATAACATAATAATATAATAGTAATATTTAGATAATTTTTTCTAGGCTAAGGAATGTTTAAGCATAGCTAAGTAGGTGTGCACATTACCAAGCTGAGGTATTGCAATTGTTAGAGTCCCTGCTTTGCATGCAGATGTTCATGGTTTGACTACCAACAGAGACAACTTATTTTTATATGGGAAAGTAGTGTTAAAGTTATTTTTGTAAACTTAAATTATGTAGCAACTGTTTTTTGTCAACCATGGTAGCTGGTGTACAAAGTAAGTGTGAGTGCACATAAAATGTGAAACCACCCGTTTGCACACAAATGCCCCATGCAGTATAGTCACACCCCTTGACAATGTAAGGGAAGCACATAGAGGGATGTCATGTAAAGTATATCATATACACTTAATAAATGAAATCAGTCCTCTGATATATTTAAAAAATTAAAAGTGAACAATGGTTAGCAATGCTCAGCTATGCTTAGCAAGTGTAAAACCATTGCTAAGACATGAATGCTAAGCAGCAGGTAGCTCAGCTAAGTGCATTTGCACATAAACACTGCTCAACAACTTCCCCTTTAAGCAGTGTTAAAACCTGCTTAGTGGATGTGCACACTGCTTAGCAGAGCTTAACCTTTTCAAAATGGTCCAATGACAGCAAAGGGCAGGAATATTGCACTATTTAAATGGTGCAGGTGGGAATACAGCCATAATCTGTTACAGTCTCATCTGTGCAGATGCAATGGCTGGCATAGGAGAGGGAGTGTGCTTTCAGTAGCAATTATGTAGCATTCGGGAGTCCAGGGTCATGGCTGGACTCCTAGTTAAAAACCATGATGAGAGACTGCTGCAGGGCCAGTACCAGGGCTCCCAATACAAAGCGGAAGCCTTTGACCATCTCGCACATGACTGCACCAGTGCTACTCACATCCCCTGGACTAGTGAGCAGGCATGGTACCACAATGCTGACCTAAAGCATAGGAAGTGGGTGCTCTTGGACCAGTAGATCCAAGCTGGATGGGCACAGAATGCTCCAGTAGTGTGTAAGTATCACTATCACGTAGTTTGTAGCAAATACTAGCCTGAGAATATAATAGACAGATATGCATAATGTGTGTTTTTCTCCCCTACAGCTGCAGCAGAGAGGGCTAGTAACATGGAAGCCCACGGTGACAGACTTCTAAGACTGTGCCAGACTGGTGAGTACAAAATCTATTTTGCAGTATTTTGTTAAAAAATCTAAGAAGGAATACATTGCTTACTGCTAGTAGGTATACTGTTACTGTGTGAACTGAATAAATAAAAAAGTATGACTGACGCATATTGAAGTACAATAAAGACCTTTAAAAAAACTGTTGTGTTTATTCTGGTATGTTGTTGTAGACATATATATAATGTGTACAGGTTCTTCACAGCAAATATGGCTGTGACAACATACATTAACTGAGATGCATCTGTGAACAAGCTGCTAGGAGAAACCGTAGATGGTGTAGCTGTAAAATGAGATATAAATGAAATGTGAAATTTATACTGCACTAAGCTCTGAACCCTGAATAGTAATATGTCAAGTATCAATGTGTGTACCATGCAACATTGTCTTGTGTTAACCTTTGCTTTCCAGATTGTAGTAATCCAAATGAGTAATGCACAGCACAATAACAATCTGTCATGCATTTATCACAGAAGTACAAGTTTAGACTGTCTAACCAAGAGGCTATTAGGCAGAAACCATTGAAACAAGAAACAGCAGTTCCCCAGTAACTCAGTGTGATGAGAAATAGCTTAGCTGTTATTTTTGCACACCCAGACATGGTTGGAATCCAGGGAGTGGTACTAAGATGTGTGCAAATCTACACAAAAGGAATCAGGAATAAATGTAAAAACAGTCAGGTAATGTTAACTGATATTTTCCCGACAGGTTTTACGGGTAAGTAAATGTTGCCAGGAGCTGTATGAAGTGTATACTAATAAACTGTGTACAACTGTTCAATTGTCCTACCACATGCCTGCAAATGACAGCAGGGTAGGTACATACAATATGCACTCTTCCCAAATCATACCTCTCAACTGTACAGATATTCATTGAATGTCCAGATATTTGTCTCAGATTTATGGTCTATTTTACATAAAGAGTAGTGGTGTCATAGCAAATCAATTTCAAACCATTATAGACTGAAGTTAGAAAATAATGATAGACATACAAGTGTCAGATGTCATATCCATCAGAAAAGCAATGAAAATGCAAAACCTGTTATTTTATCAACTTTCTAAGTTTGTAAGAGTAATATCTAAAAATTGTCCATATGTATGAGCCTTTGTCCCACTCTTATGTATGGCTTTGTCCAGATGTCATGCTCTAAGAGGTTGAGAGGTATGTTTCCGATACATGTCTTTCAAGTGTCATGCTGTCATGGCTAGTGGTCACTGCTGCAAATAATCCTGGACACAGATAGGAAACCAGTTGACATATGCCTGTAGCACACTCAGATAACAGCAGTCCAGGGTACTCCTCCTGTGCCAGACATGTAACGCTGACATGTGCGAGTCCCCTCTAGTCATGTACCCAGAGTTGTCACAGTTTGCCTTATACCATTCCAGACTGACAATTTCATAGGTATGTTTGTACTACAGAAGCTATGGCCATAGGTAGCTGTAAAGTAAGGGTAGACCCACAGAGTATTGAGTGGAACTGTTGTTGAAAATAGAAGCATAAACAGTTGTTAATGGATTTTCTGTCTCCTCCCCATCTGCATCAATAATTATTACTCATAATGCTGCGGTAGCATTGTCGCCTCACAGTAAGACGCTGTCCGGTTCGATTCTCAGCAAGAGCGTCTTCTGCATGGAGACATGCATGAATGGGCGTACCCTCGTTGAAGGTTGTGCATCAGGGCTGGTAACTTGGCACGTAAAAATCAACTACCAGTCATTAGCAGACTGGAGTTCCGCTGTGGTGACCCCTAACCGGGAAAAGCCAAAAGACACAACTATGGGTATGTTGTGCTCCAACCCAATGTTGGGACTTGTGTTATATTATTGTTAATATGTTTGATTGCTTAAATGTTAACATATGTTGTTCAAAAACCATTGTTGGTAGCCTGTTGATGTCAATGTTACTGGCATGCTATTATGATGCATATTGTTGTTCCATTTATGCATGTGTTCTGTTTGCTATGCAACTGTTTCAAATCTATTTTATTTGGTTAATTGGAACACACATGCTTGCTGCTATAACTAATCTTGAAATGTGTTGTCTATAACTAACCAACACATTTTGTAAAACCTCAGCACCATAGCGCATTTGGGAAGGCAGATCCTAGTGGATCCACCTGTCCCAACTCATCTGGTTGTGGCACTGGGGCCCAGCACATCTGGGACCCAGCCCAGATCTCCCGGGAGCAGGCATGGACAGGAGGCCATCTCCCACAGTCAGGTCCGGGGTTTGGTGTGCAACACCCTTCGATCCAAGTTTGGAGAGCAGTTGCTCCAGATTGAGGGCCGTCTGGTGCACCTCGAGTCCAGCCCCCAGCACAGCCACCTTTGGGGCTGTGAAGGTGCAGTGATAACTGCCCATGGGTGGGGATTGCAGTCCCACTGTAAACACATGGGTCCCATGGGCTTCGGATTCCCAACCAGCCTCCCCATCAAATGTATTTACCCCATCATGTGTTATATATTGCCCCTGTCTGCTGTCTTGTCTGTCTCGCCTGTCTCCCTACCCAAGCAATCTCCCCAGATGTACCTACAATCCTTCCCCAACATTCACGCTCACCTTAAAATAAAAGGGCATCTGTCCCCCCAAAAAATATTGCCCCATACATAGCTGTCCATTTCACACACATGTCCACTGGACACATGTAATGTGATCCACTTGGCTTGACAATACATTTCTGTTGTCCTCACCCCTCTCTCTGGGGTTTGAGTGTTCAAATTCACCTCCAAATTCTGTACAAATGCACAACTTTTGCTGTATAAGAAATGGTCAGCTGTGGACCTTCCCTACACCCGCCCTGCACATCCCTAGCTATCTTTCATATTGTTTTTCCTTCTGCATGCCCCTTTTCATCACTTTCCTTCAACCCCTTTTTTTTTCCTTTAAAGAAAGTAGCACAGGTGTAAGTGAGAATAAGTGGAAGTAAGCGAGTTTGCATGATGCTAAGTGAAGCCAACACAGATTAAGCATCTGTATGTTTAATCATGTATTGGCATCGCTTAGTACTGCACAAAATCATGCAAACCCACGAACAACTGCTTAAAACTGCTTTAATCACTTTGTTTCCATCAGCCACTGTTCTGCCTAGCAACAAAATAACCAATACTGCCACGTCTCGAACCCTGGGCCCTGTACACAACAGTCAGAGCAATGTACCACTACACCATTTGAGTCCCAAGGATTGTTGATGCTTTTTCAAACATATCATGCAGTAGAGTCATTCAACAGTAGGGAAAATATTCTTTATAGAATCAGTCAGGTTTTGTATATATACGTATACACATGTATATATGTATGGAGATGCATATATATGGAAAAATGCATACATAGTATAAATAGAGATATCCATAGAATATATAAAGATATACACACACACACACACACACACACACACACACACACACATATATATATATATATATATATATATATATATATATATATATATATATATATATATATATAGGTTTACCTTCATAATATTGAATGCCGTAATGTCTAATGTTCATTTGGTCAAAAAATAACATCTAAACCCAAAACACAGTATTATCAAAATGCCTCGAATCATTTCATTGAAAAGCAATGAGATCACCTCTAATATTTTATAGGAGGCCTACGCCCCCAGCACCCCCATGTGGGGGGCTGTGCCCCCACACCCCCCTACTTATATATACCAACTCCGATATCGCACTACAGTGCAGAAATGGGCAAATTTGATAAAGAAATACACAACACTTATGGGGGCCAGGCAACAGTACATCCTACAAATATCTGGACATAACATCACATTAGGGAAACTACACTCAACTGGTAAGCATGTCACAAAGCACAGTCCAAACTACAGTCAGACTGACACAACACTAACCCAAATCCGCTATGGGGAATTACACATGTATTTGCAAATATATCAGGCACTACAGGGATGTAACAGCACTGAAAAACAGACACCAGTGTGAAAGTGCATACCCACAACTAATTTCACCACAGTCACAGTGACATACCAGTAAGCCAAATAAACAGTACAGTATAAGGACTGTGTGAACAAAAACATATCAACATGCTTGCCACTCACACACTACCCCTACATAAACTGTCCCAATTTACAGTGTAATATGACACCTGACCAAGATATGGGACATGTCTCAGTCTGCCCCTACAAACATATACAGCCAATAGATCACCAGAAACTGGAGCAGCATGCACAAGCAGATAGAAAGGAAGCCATAACACATACATCTTCCCCCCTCCCTACACAGGCCAAATAACATTGACACACTACACTGCTACACAATCCTGACAGTCTGTCAACAATTGCCAGAAATACACAGACCTTTCAACTATTCAGAGTCCCACAGAATGTCCAGGCTTTGTCCTCATATATAAGGCCTCTTACACATAACATGTCTGGCATTCTGATACATCACTGGGATGGTATCAGGGATGAAGACACTAAATAATGATATATCCTACCTATCAATCTCTTATTGCATGACATCTGGACAAAAACTGACCTACTTGGGGGACAGAGGTCCAAAAACAGGGACATATGTGCAATATTGCTGTTATAAACTGAGACAGTTGCTGGTGTAACAGGGTTTGCTGTAACAAATCTTTTCTGAGGGATATAAGTCAGAAACACAAACGGGTGATACCATTTACTGACTGCAATCCCCACAATATGCTAATGATTTTCCAAAGAAAAAAATGTCTGAGGAACACACCAAACATGAAAGTCCAAAATCTGGCCAATCTGCAGATAACCCTACAGCTGAGAGTTATGTCAACCACATAACACTGTCAGACTTAAAATCATGCAGAAAAGCCATGCCCACATAAACCCTGTTAAACTAGTATAAATCCAACTGTATAACAGCAATACTTACATTATGCCCATATGTCTGGAACATTCTCCCCCAGTTTGTTGGGCTGTCTCCACAGTTTTCGTTGTAGGAGGTATTTCCAACTCCTGTCTGTATTGCTGTTGTTCACACACCTTCATGAAGTTCTCCACACAGGCAAGGAAAAGGGGCAATGCCCACATGAAGTACTCAATTATAGGAGTGTGTTGCCATGCCATTGGCTATAGGAATAACACCACAGCTGTTCTGCATGCAATTAGCAAGTGGAGGACACGAATTGAGGCACAGACCATCAGCTGCTCATGAGCATTACCTGCAAAAGGCAAGCTGCTGCCTATGTAAAACAGATGTATACACTACATCTGGGAGAGAGAGAGAGAGAGAGAGACAGACAGCCAAACAACACCTATTGGAATCAAACCTACCATACTTGGAAAAAAAGTTTTGTCAAACAAGTAAGCATGTAATGGAATGCAGTAGGGGGGTATGTAATAATGGGAAATAGGAAGTTCAACAAATATGTCTCAGCAAGATTTGCTGTACTGATATATTGCCGATCAGAACCTATGGCCATAGCATCTGGGTCTATCTGCAGTGACATAGATCACAACTCAGGCCCCTGAGTCACCATAGGAAAGGATGGCTCACATATGACTACTACTGGAGTGTGTGTGTTGAACAATACTGACTGTGACACTGCTAGGCCAGCTACTGGGATGTCGTAGATATCCATATGTTAACTGTGAATACAACTATGACATACACATTTGTCTCAAAACTGGGAGAGACCTCTACAGGGCATTTGCATAGTGAAATACTGCTGCAGATGTCTGTGTTGATCTGCATGTAATATACTGAGCTCATACCATTCAACTGTCCAGTGTTATGCACACTGACCATATGTGTGCCTCATATTTGTAGTCGTTTACTCACAGAGTTGTGTTATGTCTGGCAAATAATTGGCAACCTGTGAAGATTGACATTACAAGATCTCCTTCACTTTCTTTTGGCTGTTCCCGTTAGGGGTCGCCACAGCAGATCATCTGTCTCCATTTCTTCCTGTCCTCTGCATCTTGCTCTGTCAGACTAACCACCTGCATATCGTCTATCACCACATCCATACACCTTATCTTAGGCCTTCCTCTTTTCCTCTTACCTGGCAGCTTCATCCCTACCATCTGTTTTCCAATATACTCAGCATCCATCCTCAGCACATGTAAAAAACAACATAATCCCACTACTCTCTTGATTTGTATCCAAACCATCCAACCCTGGCAGACCCTCTAACATACATATTCCTACTACTGTCCACCCTCATCAAACCCAGTGCAAATCGTAACATCCTTAACTCTGCCATGTCCAACTCTACCTACAAATGCAGTGGCTTTGTCCCTGTACAAACCCTGACTAACCCCCACTCAAACATAATAAATAAATGACAACCTCACTACAAGAATAAAACTCTGACTCTCTAACTGTTTAAACTTCTGTGTATCACCCACCTACTGGAAGATTTAGTTGACACTACACCATGTATGATAACCACCTTAATATATGTGTTTTCCTTTTTCAGATGAAATCTTTAAATATTTCTTTCTCAGCTACTTGCTTTCAACCTTTGCTGTGTGTATGTGAGAAAAACATGTACCTGTGTGTACATATTGTTAAACAAATCTCAGTTTTGTGATAACTCACTGTAATAATTTCACTGTATTTGCACTTGTTTTTGTACATTTGGAGCTTTTCTCCCCGGGCCTCCACTGAAAATGGACCTGTATCCAGATGGACTTTCCCGGTTAACAAATGTAAAACAAAATGAATAAAATAAATAAACTCTGACTCCTGCCTTTTTGTCAATGCCACTGTCTCCAACCCATATAACATAGCTGGTCTCACTACCATCTTGCAGACCTTCCCTCTCACACGTAATGGTACTCATCTGTCACAAATCACTCCTGACACTCTTCACCACCCACCCCATCCTGCCTGTACTCACTTCTTCACCTCTCCCCCACACTCATCATTACTCTGAACTGTTGATTCCAAGTATTTAAACTCATCCACCTTTGCAAACTCTACTCCCTGCATCCTCACCATTCCTCTATCCTACCTCCCATTCACACACATATATTCTGTCTTAGTGCTGCTGGCCATCATTCCTCCCCTCTGTAGAGCATATCTCCACCTCTCCAGGGTCTCCTCAATCTATTCTCTGCTTTCACTACAGATCACAATGTCATCTGTAAACATCACAGTCCATGAGGCCTCCTATCTGATCTTGTCTGTCAACCTGTCCATTACCACTGCAAATAAGAAAGGGCTCAGAGCTGATCCCTGATGTAATCCCACCTCCACCTTAAACACACCTGATACTCCCACTGCAGAACTCACAATTGTCACACTACCCTTGTACATATCCTGTAGCACTCTTACAGATGCCTTGGCCACTCCTGACTTCCTCATACAATGCCACAACTCCTCTCTAGGGGCTCTGTCATATGCTTTCTCTAAGTCCAGACACAACACAATGCCTTCCGACATTCTCTGTACTTCTCCATCAACACTGTCAGAGCAAACATTGCATCTGTACTGCTCTTTCCTGGCATGAAACCATACTGCTGATCACTAATCTTCACCTCCCTTCTTAACCTAGCTTCCACCACCCTTTACCATTACCTCATGCTGTGACTGATCAGTGTTATCCCTCTGTAGTTACTACAGCTCTGCACATCACCCTTATTCTTACAGTCGGTACCCAAACACCTTTTCTCCACTCCTCATGCATCCTCTCACTTTCCAAGATTATATCAAACAATCTGGTTAAAAAGACCACTGCCATTTCTCCTAAACACATCCATGCTTCCACAGGTATGTCATCTGGACCAACAGCCTTTCCATTCTTAATCCTCTTCATAGCTATCCTTACTTCTTCCTTGCTAATCCATTGCACTTCCTGAGTCACCATAACCACATCATCCAACCTTCACTCTCTCTGATTCTCTTCATTGAACAGCCCCTCAGAGTACTCTTTCCATCTGCTCAACACACTCTCTTCACTTGTGAGTACGTTTCCCTCATTATCCTTTATCACCCTAATCTGCTGCACTTCCCTTCTAGCTCGGTCCCTCTGTCTAGCCAATTGGTACTGGTCCTATTCTCCATCTTTAGTGTCCAACCTTTCATATAACCCTTCATACACCTCATTCTTATCCTTTGTCACCTCTCTCTTTGCCATGCACCTCATCTCCTTATACTCCTGTCTAATTTCTTCATCTCTCCGACAATCCCACTTCTTCTTCACCAGCCTCTTTCTCTGTATATTCTCCTGTACTTCCTTATTCCACCACCAGGTCTCCTTGTCCTACTTCTTCTGTCCAGATGTCACACCAAGCACATTTCTAGTCATCTCCCTTACTACCTCTGCTGTAGTTATCCAGATTTTCGGTAACTGCACTGCCACCCACTGCCTGTCTTAACTCTTCCCTGAACTCAACCTCACAATCATCCTTTTTCAGTTTCCACCATTTGATCCTGGGTGCTGCTGTCACACTCCTCCTCCTCTTCTTGATCACCAACATCATCTCACAGACCAAGATGCCATGTTTCCTGACTACACTTTCCCCTGTCACCACTTTACAGTCCCCAATCTCCTTCAAACAGGCCCTCCTGCATAGGAGATAATCCACCTGTGTGCATCTTTCTCCACTCTTGTATGTCACCCTATGCTCCTCTGTCTTGTTAAAATATGTATTCACCACAGCCAAGTCCACCTTTTTGCAAACTCTACCACCATATCATCTTCTGCATTCCTTTGCTTAACACCATACTTACTGATCACTTCTGCATCCCCTCTGTTCCCTTCACCAACATACCCATTGAAATCTGCTCCAGTCAACACTCTCTCACCCTTGGGTACAGTAATCACCACTTCATCCAACTCACTCCAAAATGTTTTCAGTCTATCCATCACACATGCAACTAGCAGAGCATATGGACTAGCAACAGTCATCATTACACCATCAATTTCCAGCTTCATAAACATCACTCTATCTAACACTCTTTTCACCTCCAAAAACACTCTTGGCATACTGTTCCTTCAGGATAACCCTTACATCATTTCTCCTCCCAAACACACCATGATAGAACTATTTGGACCTGACTCAGATACACCTAGCCTTACCCCCCATCCATCTGGTCTCTTGCACACACAATATATCGACCTTCCTTCTGTCCAACATATCAGCTAGCTCTGTCCACATACCAGTCATACTGCCAACAGTAAAATTCCCTACCCTCACTAACATACTCCTAGCCTTTCTGCTCTCTTCCTACCATATGAGCATTGGACATTCTCCAGGGTATGTCTATGAATGCAAAGGCTACTGTGCTATCAAATGGCTTAAGTGTGTTACAGCAATATTAAGAAAGTGTCACTAATTTTGGCCCATTGCTCCCCATGTATGTGTGGCATTCTCCAGATGTCCTGCTCTAACAGTGCAATAATTTTGTATGTGTATGGCTTCTACTAACTCTGATGATGCCATTAGTGGATGGTGAAAGTGCTAAGCTTGTGGAACTATATTAAAATTCACTGGAAGTGCGCTTTGGCTTGTGTTTTTCTCCTTTGGTTTTCTTTATTGGTTATTCACCCTTTGCGCGATTTGTTTTGTGTTTCTGCTCTAACAGGTTGACAGGAATGACTGAGCAGCAAGAGTGTAAATACAGTGTGCCATACTGACATAGAACAGAAATGTATATCAGATATTACCTGTGCGCCTGTATCTATGAGTAGATGTACCTGGCTGCCTCATAACAACAGACATGGGATGCAAAATGTCAGGTAAATAAGCTGTGCATGTTGTACATGCATATAATCTCAGTTTCTGTGCATCCAACAGAGTTAGACTTCTGCAGCTTCTGATTGTTGCATTGCCCTGACATAGACATGGGTATTAGAATAAACATGATTATCAGGTAGAAATTGGAGAGGTGTCCAACGGTGTTATGACCTTGTGTCCATGCCTACTACAAACAGCTATATGACCACTGACATAAATGTATGGACTCAGCAATACCTTACCTGTAAAACCTGTCTTCAACAAAGTAGAGTCATCCTCTTTGCTGGACAGCAGCAATATACAAACCACATAATTGGTCGGTATATTGGCTGTGCAGGGAAAAGTAGGAGCAGCCACCAACTTGGCAGCAAGTCAACCTTTGTATGAATGAGCATATAAGGTCACAGGTAGATTACTGTAAGGTTAACTATGAGTACAAATTGGACACATCCACCTAGGGCAATCACAAGGCTGTCTTCACATATGTCTGCAATCTCAGAGACAACAACCAAACCCACCCTGTAATGGTGGTCAATCACAACACATACTCGCACACCATAGCTATAGCCAACCTGCTGCAGACAGGTTTAGAGCAAACTTCATCCCCCCCGGCTCACCATCAGTATAGGTGGATATGCACAGCACCTGCACCCCTCCCCTCATCATCAGGGAGCAGGTACATACTGCCTAATCAAAGTCAGCAAAAGCAAGTCTCCATGGGACCTGATAACATTCCTGTCTGAATCCTACATGAACTCAGGCATATGCTTCCAGCTCCATTACACACTGTATGCAAGCCAAGCCTGAGCACCATTGACATTCCATCTGCAAGGAAGATGGCCACTGTCATCCCTCTACACAAACGTGAATGATGAATGGTGGATTATAAAATGTACTGGCCCCCATTGGGGGGAACATGACACATCATGAGCAGGTGTGCAATGCAGGTTTATACTGTGCTGATAGATGGCAGAGGTATGATGCAGTCGTAAGTGGTGGCTAATGATAGGCAAAATTGATGTGCTGGCTCTGTAAATAACTCTGGGCAATGTGTGAGGTCCTGTGATGTGTTTTCCTGTTTATGTCTTCCAGTTGACATGCAGCATCAGCCAGCATACACTGCAGAGGAGAATGCAGCTATTACTGTTGCAATAATACAGCACCTTTAGGTGCTCTTCAGCCGGAGCCAACAAACTCTGTGGGAGCAGACTGCCCTGTGGGATGACCTTGTCCACAGAGTGAACACCTTGGGCCACCATGGCCACATATACAATCACTTCAGGCATCGGCAAACTGACGATACATTTTGCCCAGCAAAGGGCTGTTGCCGTGGCCAGGGACCATACTGCTACAGGTGGGGTCCAGCCACTTATGGCAACAGATGAGCTCCTTGCCATCCTTAAGGCAGCCCCCACACAACAACCAACTCATGAAACACCAGTCGTGGAGGTGGGTGACATCCAGGCAATAGGTGAGGAGCATCCAGGTAAGGCCATAGTGCACATCAATTTAATCATGTTGCTGTCATACTGTCTTCTATAAAGTATCTAGATGCATATGTCAGTTTAAACTGCATTTGTGGCTGGGGTTTAGTAATGCACACAATTGCACATCTATGGTGAGGGACAGCAAATTGTGTACTATCATAGCTTGTACTGTACTTGT
This sequence comes from Protopterus annectens, assembly GCF_019279795.1. Lineage (NCBI taxonomy): Eukaryota > Metazoa > Chordata > Ceratodontiformes > Protopteridae > Protopterus > Protopterus annectens. The sequence continues at coordinate 1,511,809,269 of NC_056739.1, forward strand.
GCAGAAATGTAGCATTCATTGTGTACCAATGCCAAATGTGAGTCTGCTGACAATACCTCTCCACCACAACTACATAGGCCCCTCTGGTCTGCACATGGGACAGCAGCCTGAAGCCGGTGAGTATGGGATTTTCCTGCTGTGGCCCACCAATACCCCAGCCATGTTAAGGCCATGCATGTGACCATGCACATAACTGTTACTCTCAGCCATTTTGCAATATCTGTATGTTCACTTGCGGTGGGGTTAGCTGCATTGCATCACAGTGGTTGTCACAGGGGCCTGTTTGCAGGAGATGTCACATATCTGTAGCATACCTCACAACCTGGATAAAAGGAAACAAAAATCAAACTAGCAAAAAAACAAAAAATGACCACTGATGCTGCAACACAAAGAACACAATTTTAATGGTTAAGTGCTTTTCGTCTCCTATAATAATAGACTTCTTTAGACCACACCACTTTATTTTAGAAAAACAGGAGCTTTTATGGCAATTTAGGTTGAACTCTTACAACATCCCTGGTTTAAATGAAGTCACCTCTTTTGCATGTATTTTAAAACTAAGAAGTTTAATACGTTAAGAAAAACTTTCCCTTTGGTTAGTGAACATTTATCAGCATTATTTTGAGCTAGATCATCGAGATATAAGGTGTTTTTATTTGTTTTATAATAACTAGTTATTGTTGTACTAAGCTGTGTGTATAATAACAAGTTTGATTTTAAGGAAAGTGAGATGACAATCCTCTGTATTTAGTGGTGTATTTAGTGATGTTTATGTTATTGTTTGATGACGTATTTAGAACAATATGTGATTGGCTGTCTCAAAATGTATCAGCTGACTTATATTTAAGCAGATTAATTGCTTTGTAATGTTGTCTGAAGAAGTCTACTATTAAAGAGATGAAAAGCGCTCAAAAAAAGGGTCTGAAGAAGTCTACTATTATAGGAGATGAAAATCGCTTAACCATTATACCTCACAACCTGCCATTGCAAGAAATCTGGACAAAGACTGACAAAATGGGGGGATGAAGGCCCAAAACTGGGACATATTTTTATAAATTAGCATTATACAGTGCATATATATGATGTACAAAACCTTTTAGAATGCCAGGTATTTGTGATATACAAAATGAGAGCACAATAAAACATTTCTGAACCCTTCCAACCATTCATGTGACCTATAACCTGCACAATTCAATTGTAAAACAAACAAATCTGTTAGGAGAACAATTATGACACATAAAAAACTTACAAAAAGCTAGACGCATACATGTGTACAGGCTGAAGCTAATACTGAGTTGAAGCAGCTTTCGATATTATTACAGCATTATGTCTTTTTGGGTACACACCTGCCATCAATTACAGAGACTCTTTGATTAACAGCAAATAATGGTCAGCTGTCCTACCAGGATTATCGTAAATTTACTCAGTTACCTGCTACAGCAACAGCCATAGTTCACATACAGCTTATGAAGCAGCAAAGGGATCTCATTTGTGAAAGGTATCAGCCCAGAGAAGGGTGCACACACATTTGCACAGCATTGCATATACCATGGAACATAGTGAAGACAATCATCAAATGGTGGTGGAAATATGGGGCAACAGTGAGATTGCAATGAACTGGACATCCCTCCAAATGTGTAGAAAAGACAAAACCCAACCTGTTCAGGGAGGCTACCAGGAGACCTACAGCAACACTATAGGAGTTGCAGGGATCACTGGCAAGTACCATTTGTGTACTACGTGACAACAATCTCCCATATTCTGCACATGTCTGACCTATGGGGTAGGTTTGGAAGATGGAAGCCTTCTGACATACAGAACAACATCCAGGTCTTGCACATTTCTCAAGAAAACTACATCAGGTCCCCCAAAAGCATGTGGGGAAATGTGTTATGGTGTAATGAGACCAAGGTTGCACTTTTTGGCCACAATACCAAAAGGTTGGTTTGGCACAAGAACAACACTGTGCATCACTAAAAGAACACCAACCCCATGGTGAAGCATGGTGATGGCAGTGTCCTGCTTTGAGGTTGTTGTTCATAAGCTGGAAGTTGGCCTTTAACCAAGGTGGAGGGGATTAGGAACAGTTCAAAATACCAGTCCCTTTTCCCCAAAATCTTCAAGTGTCTGCTAGAAAGTTGTGGATGGAGAGGACTTACACCTTTCTACACAAGAATGACCCATACCATACATCAAACTCCATAAAATAATGTATTCACCACAAGACAATCAACATTTTGGAATGGCCCAGCCACAGTCCACACATACATCCAATAGATAATCTTTAGGGTGCCCTGAATAGGCCTGTGCAGAAGTGATGCCCTTGCAATCTGACAGAGTTGGAGGGCTTCTGCAAGGGAGAGTGTACAAATATTGCTAAGTCGAGATGTGCCATGTTGATGCACACCTTCCCAAGAAGACTGACTGCTGTTATGAAATCAAGTGGTGCTTTAATAAAGTATTAGTTTAAGGGTGTGCACAGTCATGCAACCAGCCTATTGTATGTATTTCAACTTCTACATGTTACCCCTAACTGATGTGTTTGCTCTTCAATTGAATTGCACAGGCTATAGTCATATTAAAGGTGGGAAATGTTATCACATGATTTCTGTGGTCTCATGTTATATACCAGACAAACCTGGCATGTCAACAGGGGTGTCTACACTTATAATATCCACTGTATGCTTAGAAGGTTGTTAGCATAACCAGTTCTGTTGTAACATACATGTACTGCAGGTTTTGAAGTGTGAGACTCAAAATATGTCATTAAATAGTGATACCAGTGCTCATATAATCCCAGTAATGTGTCAGACAAACACAGGATTTGTGATGAGCAGACCAGAAATATGAGCCATACATGTAGACATTCAGAGACACTCTGCATAGTTGAGAGGAATGTTCTGTAGGAGTTGCCACTGTCCTATACGGGTGAACAATTATGTGTACATTGCTGCAGTGTATGCTACGTGAAAGCCCATCACCTACTAACACTACTCACATAACACAGAGGTGTATATAAATAGTAACAGGAAAAGGAAAGGGCTGCACTGCATGATGTTGAGGGCCTGTCTAGGGTGTGTATGTAGTGGTCTGACTGTGTTGTTGTAAATGTCACCAGTTGGCTATTGTGAGGTCTGGTTAATGCTTGTCTGCCACCTCACTTGTGTGTGTGTGTGTGTGCATGTGTGTGTATGTGTGCTTGTGAAGCAGCAAACGGTATAGTGCAGGTATTAATTTACATATGTTGTCTTTCCCCCACAGGTGGCCATGGCGGTCATGGTCCCTCCAGCTCAGAATCTGATGTCTGTGTCTCTGCAGACTCTGGCAATGATGATGGTCATATTCAGGCACAGGTAGTGTTGTCAGGGGCTGAATCTATGCCATCAGTTGGCATCCCACAGTCATCCACAATGTTCCTGCAAACAGTCATAATGCCCACACATGCCCCATCCCCAGCATTCATAGATGATGGATAGTTGGCAGGTGGTGGCATGGAATAGACTAGTGTGGTGATTATGGCAGGTGTGAGTGCAGATACTGGCCATAGCTAGAGTGCAGGTGAGGTCCCACACAGACAGATGGACAGGGGTGCTTGCAGGAGTAACGCTGCTCATCAAGTCACTGTTGCAAGTGCCACAGCAGGTGTCACCAGATACATGTTTCGGGCTGTCATGAATGCACAGGCAAGTAATGAACGCAACACTAGACAAATACTCAGGGTGGTGGATGCAACTCTTCCTGATTTACGTGGCGACATATGTGACCTTGTTGAGGCCACACACCAAAATACTGAGGTCATGACTAGACAGTGGGGTGAGACTTTGGCAATCCTCAACCTCGGTATGTCTGTGCTAGGGTGTGTTGTGGGAGATTGGCATTGGCCACATGGGCGTAGGTCAGCACCAACATCAGCTGAGAGGCTACGGGGCCATGCACCTTCACACTCCTGTAGTGGCAGTGACACTCGCACTACCAAAGGTGGGTTGCTGTCCACATCACCATGGAGCAGGCCATTGGCATGTGGTCCTGGCCGGTCTCATCAGAGACATGGATCCAGCAGACAGCAATCACCATCAGGAAGCAGTACTGCATCTAACCTTGGCCCTGGTGGTGCCAGTGATACCCCTAGAAGGACCAGTTCTCATGTCTGTGGCTGGAGATGGTGAAATGGACACCCTGCCATGTACAGTCCACAGCTGTCCAACATACCCCTGTGTAGGGCAGCCACATGACATGACTGTGTGCATATATACACACACACATCTGTATCACAGGTAGGTCACCTCCAGACACACACAGCACCTCTGCACAGCCCAAATATAGGATACTCCTCCAAACACACACATGGATGTCAACTGCATGGCCCAACTAAGGCCTCTGGCAAACCCACACCACACCCTGTGCATATGATGATACACCTGTGCCACATCCCTGCCATTCATACCATTGATGGAGAGACAGGCTAATATGGGTCTGATGCACAAGGTGAATATAGCACAGTGTAGCTATGTAATACTGTGTAAGGTGCTGTCTGCTTGCATTTGTTATGGATACACATAAAGGTGTATGTACCTTATTAGCCATGATGCATTATTGCTGTTAGTACCACTGACTGAATGTAATCTGACTTGTTGCATTCTGTTTGTGTTCCAGGTATCTGTGTGTCTGCAGGCCGTTGCCCTGCAGACATTGCCAACATAGAGTATGGCAGACTGGAAATACACTGAACATTTCATAGACAAGGTACAGGTTTATATGTATGTTTACTAGGTGTACATGCATGCAACAGTGTGTGATGGACACTTGTCAGACAGTGTGACCTGGCATACATACCCCTTGTCACAGACAGATAGCCTTCAGATATGCCACCTCAGTGTTCCATAGTACCACAAGCTGATACATATGGAACAAGTTACTGCAGTACTGTCAGGAGGTCCCTCACAAGCTTAGCCATTAGATTGACCTCAACAGATTCACATGCCAGCACCTGTTGCCCCTGCCATTTCTTTCCCATACACTCAACCCTGATGCAGTTTGTGAGGGCATGCATAGCACTGTGTATGACAGGTTTGTGGTATGTATTCCTGAGTTCACATGGTGGAGCAAAGAGAGAAAATGGTATATCATTTGTATACACACAGTAAAGACTGACACAGAGGATGTGCATACAGTAACAAAAACACAGTTAGCAATGGACAGATTCAGAAACCTACATTTCCACTTTAATGTTCTATAGTGCTACACCCACATGACATACCCCACATAGATTATATGCATAGGACATAGCACACTACCTCTTACAACATGTAATGTTGTGAATGCCTTCATGGATGGTGAGATAACCCACCAGAAATAGCAACTGGAGTCATCTACTGCTCCTACAAGCCCAGACAAGTGATAGGGTAACAGGCATTGTAACAGCATGATGTTTCAGTCAGGTATGATATCTGATGCTGGCATGTGTATCAGTATACTAACTGTGACCTATTTGGCAGCAATATCACAAACATGGCTATTGTTAGAGGACACAGACCACATATGGGTTGCAAACATCCAGATATTCCATAGACATCTGTACAGATGACTGGAATGGCCTGTACAGTGGTTTAGCATGCTGTATGTGAGGCAGATGCCATTAACACTCTATATAAAGTAATGCCATCGGGAGGTGGTAAACAGGCATGGATGGTACACACATCAAAATGGTATAACCCACACAAGATATGATTCTCATCCAAACACACACAGTTGCCAGTATTGAGATTAGAACGCCTACCTATCTAGCTATTTCTACTATAGTGCTATGCAGTTATCAGATGCACCACAAAGCTTATATGAATTCACCTTGTCCCAAGGTACTTCTAAGGTAAACGGCATCAGTAGGCCTTGTAAAGTAGGGTGATGGGAAGTATACAGGGTGGTACACAATTCAAAATGGTATAACCCGCACATGATATGATTTTCAACCCACACACAGTTACCAGTATTGAGATTAGAACCCCTACCTATCTAGTTATTTCTACTATAGTGCTATGCAGTTATCAGATGCACCACAAAACTTATATGAATTCACCCTGTTCCAAGGTACTTCTAAGGTGAATGACATCAGCAGGTCTTGCAAAATAGGGTGACGGGAAGTGTACAAGGTGGCACACAACTCAAAATGGTATAACCCACACATGATATGATTTTCAACCCACACACAGTTACCAGTACTGAGATTAGAACCCCTACCTATCTAGTTATTTCTACTATAGTGCTATGCAGTTATCAGATGCACCACAAAACTTATATGAATTCACTTTGTCCCAAGGTACTTCTAAGGTGAATGACATCAGCAGACCTTGTAAAATAGGGTGACAGGAAGTGTACAGGGTGGTACACAACTCAAAATGGTATAACCCACATACAATATGATTCACAACCCAAAACACACACAATTTCCAGTATTGTGATTAGAACCCCTACCTATCTAGTTATTTCTACTATAGTGTTATGTAGTTATCACACATGCTACAGTTCTTACTGGGCTGACCCCTGGCTAAAGATGCTGATAAGGAGAATGACATCAGCAGGACTGATAAAGTGGGGCACTTGGTGGGAAACTTATTAAAATACGTCTTCTTACAAACACACACACTTACACACACATTTGCCAGATTTGAGAGTAGAACCCCAGCCTATCTAGTGATTTGTACTACAGTGTTACACAGTTATCACATGAGCTACAGAGCTTACTGGGCTGAAAACTGGCCAAAGGTGCTGATAATGGGAATGACATCAGCAGGACTGCTAAAGTGGAGCACAGGATGGGAAACTTATCAAAATACTGCTTCTTACAAACATACACACACATACACACACACACACACACACACACACACACACACACACACACACACATATTTGCCGGATCTGAGAGTAGAACCCCTGCCTATCTAGTGATTAGTACTATAGTGTTACATAGTTATTGCATGCACTACAGAGCTTACTGGACTGACAACTAGCCAAAGGTGCTTATAAGGGGAATGACATCAGCAGGACTGACAAAGTGGAGCACTGGAAGTGTTGTGTGTTGGAATGGCCTAAAACTCTTTCATCTGCAAACAAATAAACACAACTGTGCACACAACTATCACACACAAGCTGTTGCCAGTAATGAGATTAGAACCGCTACCTATCTAGTTATTTGTACTATAGAGTTACACAGTTATCACATGCGCTACAGAGCTAATAGGAGTGATAGGTGTCCAATGATACTTCTAAGGTGAATGACAGCAGCAGATCTTGTGTAATAGGGCAATGCGAAGTGTACTGAGTGTGAACAGTCTCCTAATATGTAGACCTATGGAGACACCCACACACACACACACACACACACACACACACACACACACACACACACACACACACACACACACACACACACACACACACACACACACACACACACACACACACACGCAGGTGATGTGATATTATAAACCCAACCTCATTACTATTAGACAATGGGGCTCACCTTTTATGTTGGCACATGCAACTGTTTACAACTGGTATGCCACTGTCCACAGCAGCACATCACTGTATGCCATTCAGAGTATCCATGCATGTGACTCACTCTGTCTGTGTTCCCCTGTGTGTCTCTCTCTCTCTATATCACTGTCTGTCTCTCACTTCCCCACATCTATGTGTGTATGCTTGACATATGTTATCTGTTGCCCATATATATGTCTATGTATCTCATGCAACAGATGCAGATATATCACATTTGGGCCAGCTAGCTGAGAGTAATCCTGTTTGATGTGTGTGTAGGGACATTTAAGGTGTACATAGCTGTCTGTCTGCACAGACATATATATATATATATATATATATATATATATATATATATATATATATATATATATATATATATATATACACACACACACAATACAGTCATATAGTCCAATGTGGGTTCCAATATGTCTTGTGATTCTCTAAACATGTCTTGTGATTCTCTAAGTGTAAGAGCATGCCCAGTGTGACCTTCTATAGTTAGAGTGGGACTCCATTCCAAAGATAGATGTACTCTATTCCAGGGTGTTTGTGCTGCAGCCATACCTCTCAGGAGTACACAGGGCTTTCCTTAGGGTACTGGGTTTGTTTAGAATGCATTTTCTGACATATCTGTAGTCTGACACTGCAATATATCGTGTCATTACCTAGTGCCAGACATCATCAGATTGTCACAGTGCTTTACCAGAGGAATACTAGTTGTATGATGCCTAGACCAATATTATGAGGGCAGCTATGTACATTCTTGCCCAACAAGGCCATTTGTGAGGTGTGGCTGCAGCCAGTTAAATGATGATGTGCTGTGTAAACAGTCCAGCAACTTGGTGATATACTGGCTGGGGATCTCCTGTTTGTTTGTTATCTTTCTAACCTGAGATGTTATAGCCTTGTGTGGCCATACCTCTCCCCTGTACATTTTTTTGCAGGTTGTCCAGGTGTTTAGCTAGAGGTTTCATCCTGTCTATGTAAACTTGTTTTTATGGCAAGTTAGTTACATACACTTGAAGAGTGATGTAACAAACTAATGACAGACATTACTGTTTCAGACTACATAATCTTCAGACAGTTCCTGCTATTGCAAACCCCTCACCCTACTAACTTTCTCAGTATGTAAGGGGGATATTTACAATGCATACCTATAATTGCGCATTTGTTCCACTTTTATTTCTGCCCTTGTCCAGACATCTTGCTGTTAGAGGTTGGGAGTTATGGGTATGGGTACAGAGTGAATTCTACTGTGCAGGCATGTCCATTATATGTAAAAACAAACATAAGAAAAAAGGATTATTGAAAATAACCACTGGCAACAGTACCAAAAAGCATTTATATTCACATTATCCTTAGCACCTCAGCTACACATCCTTCAAGATGTCCATTATATGTGTAGTATATTCCACATAACACTGTGGCTTCCAGGTAAGTCAATGGCAGAGCAGTGGGTGTCACTGACATGCATAACAGTTGGCACTACAGTTATCTGTGCATGGCCCTGTCAAAGACAGCACTGTACCTAGGGCACTACAAGAAGACTGCTAGGAGAATGTGCTGGCGAGATTCTGACAGTATTAACCACACATACACTTAGCTCATTGACCCCTGCATATTGTGGACAAGCAACATGTTTTCATCTGTATTGGTACAACCCTGCCAATGTGTGCTATGCTGCTATTTCCCTGCAAACATACATATTACTGCATTTCTGTGGATATATGGGGGGCACACCTGTCAACGGTATACATTTGCACAGACTGTGCTGATATATGCTTTACATTTTGGATCCATTTAGCATACTATTGTGGCCTTTTTTTGGACTAGAGGCATATCAGTAAAGAGCACAGGTCAGATTGTAATGACATACATTTGAGTTTCAGACTTCTTACCCTTCATAGTCTTACTGCAACTGTGAGTCCTGCTGTGGTATCACTGTGTGAGTCTGTGGGGGGGGGTAATTCAACATTGCCTCCATTTGTTTGCCTTTACCAGACATTTGTCTCTGGTTTTCTACAGCTGACTTGCTGTGTGGGTGTGATGGGTGGGTACGTGACCCCCACAGTGACATCCATGCCTGTGATCTATGACCCCGTACTTAGTTGTCCCCAAACCTATACTGCAGTGGGATTTGCCACCTTGGGTACTACTGCATAGTATATGGAGGCCAGTTTTGGGCAGATATTTCCTAGTGTCCCACATTGCTGTCAGCTGTCTGCTGCTATCCCAATAGGCCACCCCATTCCCTTGCATGCATGTAGCACTACCATAAATATGCTAGCAAAACATACTAATCCATTCATTTATTGTTAAGAAGACTGACTCACATTGCGCCTCTGGCAGTTGTGAGGACAGTGTTTGAGAGCCGCCTATGTTGGAGGCACACAGTACACTGCCTATACATGATAAGTTACAGGTAATGTGATGTGTGTGTCATCCATTTTACTGTGTGTGCGAGTCCAAGAGAGGTGTCAGTCCCTGGGGTCCCTACAGTGTCAGTGTGTGTGCTGTGTGTTGCCTCTTTGCCAAAGCCTGAACATACTGAGCATGCCTCCATCCTAATACAGGAGCAGGCTCAGGGCCCTCCTCCTGTGAGTCCCTCTGTGCCTATGGGAACCTTGGCAATGGTGATGGGCTGTGTGATGGGCTGTGTGGCCCTTCCCTGCACTGTCCCTGCTGCAGCTGTTTCTGCAGGATCATATTATGTAGCATGGCACATACTAAGAACATGTGTGCACATGTGGCTGGAGAGTACTGCAAGGCTCCACCAGATATGTCAAGGCAGCAGAACAGTGACTTGAGCATCCTAAACACATGCTCTATAATGATCCTGGTTTGTGTGTTTGTTTCATTATGCCATTCTTGTGTGGGTGGGTGTGCATTTCTGATGGGTGTCACCATCCACGGCTACAGTGCATAGCCAGCATCCCCCACCAGATAGCCATATTAGATGCCCCTACTGACAAATGCCTGGTAAAGCTGTGACAAATGCCAGATGTGGGAGTCATGATAGCTTCTAGGGCTGCCAGCACACAGTCATGATAATGTCCTGGGCATTGCACACAACCTGGCAGTTGATGGAGGTGAATCCCTTGTGATTTATGTAGACCCTACCCTGTTCACTGGGTGATGCTTTGATGTGGATGCGCATGCAGTCTCTCTCACCCAGTACCTGTGGGTATTCTGCTACACGATGGAAGAGACTCATATGGCTGGTCCTCTCCTCACGGGTGTTGGGGGAGTAAATGTGCTCACAGGCATGTGGTAGCATGGCATCCAGGAACTGGTGGAGTACCCTGGATGCAGATGCCTGTGAGACCCCCATGATGCCCCCAGTAGGTCTTTGGAAAGTACATGTAGCTAGTATTTTTAAGGCTACACATACTTTGGTATCCACTGGGATGGGTTTCCCTTTGTTGGCTCTGGGTTTGAGTTGAGGCCGGCATAGCTCAATGATTTGCTGATGTATATCTTTGTCCACCCTGTAGCTCTCTACAATTACCAGATCTGGTAAGTTACCCTGGGTCTAAACACTCTTCTCCTCCTCGGTCTGTGGCGGTTGTCAGTATTTTGCTCCTCACCACCCTCAGCCTCTAGCACATACTGATGGATCAAAGCAATGGCAGTCCATAACATTTTTCCAGTTAAAATTCCCCCGCATGTGTACACCAATGGTGCAGAGTTTGTCGGAAAAGCCAGACTGTAAGGTGTTTGCATTGTTTATACTGTTGTGCTGCAGATGCTACCTGTATGATTGGCTAACTATGATGCATTCCACCTGCTAGCTATGTAATTTGTTCTTGATTGCTTTTATTCTGCTATTTTCCTTTTTTTTCCTTCCCATTTCCACCCCTTTTAAGCCCTGAGGTAAGCCACGCAAACCCGGTGCCAAAATGTAAACAGTCCTGCTACTTCCGGTTTTTTTTTTTTTTTTTTGGTTTTAGACCTGGTGCATGCTACACAAACTCATTTAGCTAATGTAAACACAAGGAAATAGCCCTCCCTGAATGTGAACATGCTCTTCATTTCATGGAATAAGTCAAACAGAGCATCAGACACACACCCTTGCTTAGCTCTGCTTAGCTAAGCTTATCTGGAAGCCATGGAGCTCCAATGTGCTTACTCCATGCATGACACACACTCTTTTCATGTCTGTTGCTTCTTCTGATTACATGATCATGTTAAAGCACCTACAGAGTTAGGTGCAGTTTGGAACTTAGAATATTTTTTTGACTCAGTAAATTTTCCCTCATTTGCATACCCACTGCCTTAGTCCATAGTTGCTGCACTACCACAGAGCCTTTCCCCTTAACAACCACTGTTCCCTGGTATTGTTTTGATTCTACATGCCATAGACTATAATGGCAAAATACAGATTTCCCTTAAAATTGAGTTTTCACATTTTTTTTTATTTTTGACACGATCACGTTTGAGCACCACTGCTCTATGCTTAAACAACAGAGATCAGCCCCAAAAATATAACTTTTATTTTTATAAAAATGAAAGACTTTTCCATGCCAATGGCCATATATTTGGCCATTGGCATGCCTAAAGATTATAATACATGCTTTTATTTGAGCTGTCATACCTCTATTTTAATTTGTGCAGAAATGTATTCAGCTAGTGTCCAGATACATTTCTGCAACTAACGCTATTCTTGCACGGATGCCTGGCTGCTTGCTGATTCACCAGTTCACCTCATTTGCATGGTTTTCACCAGCAAATGTGGTAATTAGCATTATGCAGTTGTGTCCGTGCAGGAATAGTGTAGGCAGGCTTGTGTAAATCACAACAGTAGTTTACTGGATCGCTCGGGGCCATATTCCATGCAGGAGTGGCTACACTGTTCCTGCATGAAAAATAAAGCTTATTGAATCCTGTGGATAATCTAATTGCAGTGACTTGCATTTAAATAGGTGCTTCTCGAAATAATCTATTTGGTCTCTTAGTGATAAGCAATTTTCACCGGTGTAAACTTTCTCACTACCATTAACCACTAAGGTCTGGGCCAACCATTTGTTCACCTAGGTAACTGAGGTATAGTCATGAGCATTCAAGCTGGAAACTGAATAGGATCAGGGCACATTAATCCCCTCTTGACCACCACTGCCTAAATTCCTGGTCTCACCAATATTAGTACCAAAGTTAACCCCTGCAAAGATGTAGTAACTTTCTCAACCACCTGCTGGGTGAGTTGTTGCATCAGCATAGTGAAGTCCATCTGTTCAAACAAGGAGGTGGTTTGAGCACTGTTGAACAAGTCTTGAGAACCTCAAGCCAAAATAATCACAAAGCACAATAACAACCAACCACAAAAAAACTAAAAGCAAGCTAAGTGGTCTCGGACAACCAAAACTACAAATAAAAAAGTAAAAACCGAGAGCCGAACATGCAGAACTCACTGACTTTATTGAAAACAAAAAGGTTAAGCTCTTTCATCTTGTACTTCACAAAGACATCAGAACCTTAGAAACCAATACAAAATGTGGCATTTAAATATCACTGTCAGAGACACACCTCCAAGTTTACCAGTCATAATACAGATGGTCCTAAAACCTGCAAAACTCCAATCAAGTTAAAAACCTAAATAAAGGTACAATTAAATGCATTATAGACAACACAGTACACTTAAAAATTTAATAAAAAACCCTAGATATACAACTATAGGACAGTAATTATTTTAGATACCCTCTAGGTGCCATTGAACAAATCCATTTGTAAATATTGTTTCATAATCATTTTTGTAAATCACATTTTTGGATCTAAGATGCACTAATTCAGTATCAGAGTTCAGATGGTAGTAGTCTATAGATGATATGTAGAAAATATAAGCTAATTTTTTTTTTACTTATTTTTGGAAGTTGACCACATTGTCTTCTTCCATTGTATGTCAGAGTTAATGATGAGCGAAAAAAACTTCTGATGGTGAGATTCCAAATGATATTAGAGAGAAGGGATCTGTGACTGAATGTGTTGTCTGGTGACCTGGGTGACCTACACTCCCTTTCTTCTGTGCATAGAACACATTTCACCATCAGGCAACTAGCAATCTGACTGATTAGTTTTCTTGCCCATTTTATTTAATCTGTTTAACAACATGCTTCTCCTGTTGCAGTATTGAACAAAACAACTATATTACTATTTTGTCTAAATGCTACCTTATAAAAATGAAGGCTGTGGTGCTTATAGGTATATACTAGACTAATGACCACCAAGGCCTTTATAAGCCTAGCCATGCAATCCACCTCAGTTGTGTCCCTATGTAACATGGGTGTTTATTAGGAAGAGGTGTGCTACTTAGGATGTTTCTAGAGGATATGTGAAAGGGTATATTAGATTGGGCATTACTGTCTGCCTCTGACTATCAAAGACACAGGGGCCAGACCCAGGGTGAATTTCCAATGTCCTTTTCATTGGTCAGGGTTACACTTAAATAGGGTTAGAGATAGACTCTGATTGAAATGGATGGGAAGCCTGTTCCAGAGCACAGGGATCCTCTGAGATGCATATCTGTCTTACTAACATGTCTGATTTATGTCACAAGCAGGACTTAAAACCTTGGATCTAGGGGTTTTGATGCTGTTCATTTTGAGGATGTGCAAAAGTTCCATCAGAGCTGGATCCGAGGATGCCTTGCATGACAGGCATAGATCACCTCTTAGTAGCCTGTAGGAAATAGATTATAGTGATAGAACTTTAAGGCAATCTGTATAAGACAATGTGCTTATACCCTAGATTCTCCTGGTAAGGATCATTTGTGGATGTTCCAACTGTTGCATATGTTTGATCAGGTACATACTGAAGTGGGCATTATATTCAATGATAGGTCTGATACGGGTCAAATAAAGTGGAACTATGACTTACTTGGACCTGGATGCCATGCCCTATAAGTTGGTCAACATAGGATGATTTTAATACGTTGGTGACATGTTGGTCAAAGGCTAGATTACTTTCAACATATTTTTCCAGATCCCTGACTTCTGGGTTAACTCCTAGGTGTCTTATCAATGGAGTAATTAACCTGGGTAGCAGTATTCTCAAAATGCACTACAATACGTTTCTAGGCATTGAGTTTTAGTCCATGACTTTGAAACCAGTCATTCCTTTGTATTAGACTCTGTTGTGAGATGTCTATACCAAGGGTAGAATCTATGATAGTTCCCAATTTGCAGTCATCTGTGAATTTGGTCAGCCAAAGGTCTTTGATATTAGCCTTTACCTCCAAAAGGTAGATACCAAATAGGAGAGGTCCCAGCATGAAACCCTGAGGTATCACACTGATGACCTGTCTCTTAGTGGAAATAGTATCTCCAGTCCTGACTTCCTGGCTCCTGTCTGTGAGCCAGCTAGCAATCCAGCGAGTTATATAGAGATTTATACAAAGTTTATTAACTATACACAAGTGTGGTATTGTATTGAATGCCTTAGCCAGGTCCAGGTAGGCAGTATGCACTGTCTTTCCTTCATCCATTGCCTTGATGACCTTCTCAAAGAAGTCCACTTTAGGCTGCAATGGGAGTTGAACCCACACATAGGAGAATAACACTTTGTCATATTGCTTAACCAGCTGAACTAAGGGATATCATGAAAATATGTCTTTTAACGCTAGCAGAGCACTGATTCGCATAAATTCATTTTTGTCTCAGTATAGTAGCACTATATGGTTAGATAACTTTCTCAGTGAAGTCAGTATGCAAATGGAGGTTGTGGGAATCAGACCAATTACTGTTCCAGGGCATAGGTATATCAGCCATAGTCTTAAACCTCTACTACAAACTTTCAGACATATTGTGAATGTTGGTATTTTTTGAAATATACAATATATGTATATCTTTTGTTAGAGCTATATATTAGCTGATAAACATTCTGATTGTAAACTGTTTAAAGAAATTATTTCTCGTTATAATATGAATATTCACTCATTTAAAGCCCAAAACTGACCAATTTTATAAACCAGTTTAGACTTTTAAGTGGCGTTTGTAAGTTAGGCATAGTTCAGAAAATAATATACTGAGCATAAGAGTTTGACAAAATAATTAAAAGAATTACATGCAAATGCTTTTCACATTGCAGCAGCATGTGAAACTGCAGTCTGTAGTATAATGATTAATGGGAAAGTTCCAAGCAAGTATTTGTCAAATGACATGTAGGATCATGACTGAGGCTTGTGTGTGGGATTGAGCCAAACTTTCAGTACACTTTGAATTATGGCATTCGTATAGTGGGTAGCTGAACAGTTTTAAAAGAACAGCTGCAAAATCACCACCGCATTTTGCCACTGGCCATTTTCAATATACTGACTATGGTATTGAATGAAGTAGATGCATTTTCCTAGTGTCGTTTAGGCAATTGCAAGTATGACAGTATTAAGGTATTTACTGTTTAAATATGGAAGAACATGTCTGATGTTTTAATTCAGTCTGAGTATTAGGAAGAAATGTAGTGGAGTACAAAATGGCAGTTTAGAGAATTCTCAGAAGTATATTTTGTCTAACCTCCAATGAAGATTTTCAGTAAACCACAGACTACTGCAGAAGTGCCAAATGACTGGAAGGCAGCAGGTGAGATACTCTTATACAGACAGAGAGCAGAAAACACAAAGGTCTCGACAGGCATGTAGCTTAAAACACACACACACACACACACACACACACACACACACACACACACACACACACACACACACACACACACACACACACGCACACCTAGCCATCTATTTATATCTATTTATCTATAGAGAGAAATCAACAGCTCGCCTGTCTATGCCTTCCAAATTTCACATACAGTCCTAAAAAACAGCATATCCAATTATTTTATAAATTATTTTCTCAACACTTTATTTTATTTTTTACATTTACGTAGCAGAGTGCTACACTGATCACAAATGATCATTTGCAGGGACTGCCAAGATGAAGTAATTCACAAAGACTAAAAAAAAAAAGAGAGAGAGAGAGAGGTTGTAAGCTCCATACATCAAAAACAGAACAGAAGGTAACAATATATAACAAAAACTTGCACAGAAGCAATCAACAGAAGTAAGAAAAATTATGGGAGAAATGCAGGTTTTACAAATCACATGATTATGTTTCAGGTTAACATCATGGTGGAACTGTTGTGGGTTGATAAAAGTCAGGGCAGGCTATGGTGGCTGGAGTTAGGAGGTGTTACTAAGTGATAGAAAGTAAGAATTGAGGTTGAGAGGCCCTTATGTAATATGGTCTGCTATGTGGTAATTACAGTTTGATTTGGTGTGGAGGAATTTTTTAAGTTCATCTCTGAAGGTGGGGAAGGGAAATCACACTTTCTTTAGTTACTTCTGAAGGATTTGCATATTTTAGTAGCAAGACTGGAGAAAGAGGGGTTGGGGCAATGTCACCTGGTTTGTGGAGGTTGGAGTGGGGTAGTATGAGAGAAAAGTCTGACTTTGTAGTGTCTGTGTTTAGTATAATGTTTGGCAGCTAATTCTGGGAACAAGTTAAGCTAGAGATGTTTGAAAATGAGAGACCCTAGTAGCAGGACTGCTCTTGTGCTACACTGGGAGCCATTTGGCATTTTGTGGAAAAGGCAGTGGTGTTCATTAGTGGTTACACTAGTGATAAAGTGACAGATCTTGTTTTCAATAGTCTGTAGTGAGGACGAGTTTATCTTAAAGGCTGTGGCTATTCTCAATAGTCCATATTCGCTTAGAGCTAGAATAATTCCTTTGCCTATATCTGCCCTGGCTGGTTTGGATAGGTAGGGTGAGATTTTCATTGCCCAGAAGAGAAGTGAGTTAATTTTTGCCCTCATTTTTTCTATAGGGTATTGAATGTTAATAAATGGTCTTGCCACAAACCAAGGTATTTGGAGGAGCTGGTTGTTTCTATTAGTGGACTGCAAAAGGTGGTGATATTAAAATTTTTGAGTGGAGGCATACCGTGCGCTTTTTTTGTTTTTGTACAATTAAGTTTTAGTTTGTGTTTAATGAGCTAGGAAAAGAGGGAATTAAGGTCTTCTTGTAGTTGTGTTTGATTGTAGAGTGATTGCGACTGCAACTAAGGAGTAGCGTGTCATCAGTGTAGAGGATGACTTCTAGACTAAGAAGGTCATGAAGTAGTCTGTTAATGAAAATAGAAAAGAGAAGTTAGGATAGAACCTTGGCATGCTTCCTTTGAAAAAACATGAGCTGAGAGAAGAAAGAGCCTAATTCATAGGTTCATAAGAGATTACTAGTCTAGCAGCCTTAGAGCCTTTACAAGTCTAGTCATATTAATCCTAATTTTCCCCATTTGTATGAACAGAACGGGTCTGTGATCAACACTGGTTACCCCTGGGACATGGGTGCCACCCCAGGGGTGAATTTGCAGTCTCCCATCTGGTCATTTAGATTGTGTTTGAATAGCATCAGTGCAGAGCTCTGTTTTACATGAATTGGAAGTCTATTCTAGAGAAGTAGCAATCTCTGGGAGACATGTCTGTCTCTCCAGCATGTTTTGCTAATGTCACAAGCTAGGCTGAGATCCCTAGAGCGAGTGACTATTATGTCATTTGATTTGTGATGTGCAGCATTTCCATTAGGGCAGGGCTGGAGATTGTCTATAGGCCACGCACAAGTCACCTCTCAACAGCCTATAAGACACAGAGTAAAGTGACAGGTTTTCGGCCTGTCCATGTAGGTCATGGTTTGGAGTCACTGTATTTTCTTAGTGATAAACATTTGAGGCCTGTCCAGCTGCTGCAGGGTCTGATGAGATACATACAAAAGGGGTGCATTATACTCTATAAGTGGTCTGAAGAGGGTCGAGTAGAGTGGAGTTATAACATCCCTTGACCTGGATGCTATGCCATTGCTTATGATGTGTGCTACGTAGAAGACTTTCCTTACCACTGTGGAAACTTGGTGGTCAAAGCTCAGATTGCTATCAACCTATTTTCCCAAGTCTCGTACCACTGAGTTGGAACTCGTGGAGTGCTATTAATATTGTAATTTGTAGGGAATTCCATTTTTCCAAAGGGAATAATAATGTATTTTTTTTTTAATTTAGTTTTAGACCATGGCTTTAGCACCAATCATTTGTTTGTGTTAGCCCTTCTTGTAATATGTTGACATCATTGGGGGACTCAGTGATTGCTCCCAGTTTGCAATCATCAGTGAACGTAGTGAGCCAAAAGCCATCTACTTTGGCCTGGACTTCTGAGAAATAGTTGCCAAACAGTAAGGGACCCACCACAGACCCTTGGGATACTCCCACTGGTGATGGGTCTACTGGTAGAGGTGGAGTCACTAGTTTTGACAGAATGTGTTCTGTCTGTGAGCCAGTTGGCTACCTTTCTAGTAATGCAAGGGTTAATCCCTATCTGGTAGAGTTTTTAACATTGTCAGAGTGGGGAGTTGTGTCGAAAGCTTGTTCAAGGTCAAAATAGGCTGTGTGCGCTGTCGTACCTTCTTCCATGGCTTTGGTGACATTCTCGAAGAAGTCCACTGAGTTTAATAAGCATGCTCTACCTTTAATGAAGTCAAACTGGCCTGGGTCCAGTGTTTGGAAGTTGTCTATGTCCTTGTTGATAAGGTCCATGATAATTCTTTCCATAGTCTTTCAGATGAGGTTGATTAGACATATGGGTCTGTATTTCCCAGTGTCAGTCGATGACCCCTCCCTTTGTGCAGGGGGATTACTGTTTCTGTTCTTCATTCTGCAGGAATATGGACAGTTCCCAAGCTATGATTAAAGAGAATGCCAACTGGGTCTGCTAGCTCTTGTTTTAGATTGTTTAGTAAACAACCTGGGATATCACCTGGTCCCACTGAGGACGTGTTTTTGACCTTGGCAAGTGCGGAGATGACCTGATCTCTAGAGATTCTAGGCAGAGGGCTGGTGTCAGGTATGCTTTGGGATATGGTAGGTGGGGATGGTGTGGGTGAAGTTTGCACTGAATCTGTCAGCTAGCAGGTTGGCAATATCTTATGGTGTAGTATGAGTGATCCCATCTTATCATCAGTTTAGCATATAGCTGGGCATTCCCTTTTAGACTTTGGATGTAGTTAAAGAATGCCTTATGATTATCCTTGGCTAGGGATGTAATTTTAGTCTCATAATTTGCTTTAGAAGACTTTACAATATTTCTGATTTTCCTGTTTAGGCTTTGGAGGAAACTCTTCCACTGCAGAGTGACATCCCTCTTGCTTTTGGACAATAATTTCTTCATCTTGTTATATAATCTGTTTATACTTGAAGTCCACCATGGTGGCTTGTTTTTATGGGAAGATCTGGTTTTGATCCAGTCAGGGACAACAGAGTTTATGTATTCACTTAAGTTTTTGTACAGGACATTTGCATATATTTCTGCATAGTGATCATTGATGTCTGCAATTGTAGATGGTATAAAGCTTTTTATGCCATTATTTAGTAGACTATAGTTAGCCTTGGTAAAGTTTTTTATATTTTTTTGCAAGGAATAAGTTTGACAAGAAATATTGGAACCAAGTGATGATAGATGTTTGCTAATGCTAATATTTTGAAGAGAGATAAGGAAGAGTTGGTTGTTGATAAGGTCAAAGACTTTAACATGGTCATAGAATATTGCTCCTGTCAAGTTAACTTTGTCCATGTTGAGGAGAATGTAGTCAGTTAACCACCAAAGTGCCATCATTCTTCCATGACCTGTCCAGAACACGTGCTGTTTTAGGGTAAGAATATGCCATTTATGAATATAGCTTGAGAGTTCGATATAATTAATAACATTGTTCAACCTCAGCCTCCATACAGGTTTTGTACCAAATGAATGGAAGACAACTAGAGTTGTTTCCTTGCATAAGGGAGAACCTTCAATAGACTCAGACAGTTACAGACCCATAAACTGACCAGTGTCATATGTAAAGCTGTTGCAAAATTTACCATGGAACTTATAAGTAAGGACAAACGGAATCTCCAAACACTGGACCTATCTCGTTTTGGATTTGTTAGGGGCATGTCATGATTAATCAACCTGATGGACTTGTTTGCAAAGGCCTTGTTAGCGGTGGATGAAGATAAAATGGTATACCACACATATGTTGACCTAGCCAAAGCTCTTGATACAATATCCCACTCTCACATAGTTGTTGTTGTGTCTTTCGGCTTTTCCCGGTTAGGGGTCGCCACAGCGGAACTCCGGTCCGCTAATGATTGGCAGTAGATTTTTACATGCCGAGTTGCCAGCCCTGATGCACAGCCTTCAACGAAGGTACACCCATTCATGCATAGAAAAGCTAAATAAACCTCTTTATCACACACTGGGTTGCAAACTGGCTCACAGATGAGATACAAGAGACCAAAATACTGGAAGCTACCTCCACTAAGAGACCAGTTACCACTGGAGTACTCTAGGGTTGACTGCTTGGACCTCTTCTGTTTAATATCTACTTCTCTGAAGTAAAAGCTAATGCTAAATTACTTTGGCTGACTAAGTTTGCAGATAGCTGCAAGCTGGGAACAGTCACTGAATCCCCAAATGACTTAGCCATCCTACAGGTAGATTTTTTCCAAACAAATAAATGGTGCAAAAATCATGGACTGAAACAAAACACCAAAAAATGCATTATCATTACCTTTGATAAGTTGTCTACCCTGAGGGAGCTATGAAATTGACAATACATCCCTAAGAGTTGACCCATTTGTTCAGGATTTGAGAACATATGCGGACAGTGAGCTAACGTTTGACCAACATATGTCTATTCTTGTAAAAAAGTCCTTCTATATTGCATAGCTTGTAAACAAAGGGATTGTGTCTAGATCTAGTGATGCCACTCCCCTGTACTCAATCTTCATTAAGACAATCTCTAAGTATAATGCTCCCTTTGGCATGTATCTGTTCAGACACATTGAACAACTGAGATGCCCACAGAGATTCCTTACTAAAAGGATGCAAAGTCTAAACAATATGTCCTACACGGACATACTCAAAGCCCTGTCATTATACTTGGTTTCCTACAGACTACCAACAAATAACCTCCATTTGGTATACATGGCATTCTCCATCGCAATACTGATGTATCTACTGCACAATAGCAAGACAAATGGCATTAGAAATACTTGGTTTAGAGATCTAAACCTCTTCTGCAACATCACCACAAAGGTTTGGAGGGACAGGTATATCTTGCAGCAGATGCCACTGCTCTGGAACAGACTCCCCATCCACATAGAACAAAGCTCATCCATGTCCATATTCAATAGCAAATTCATTAGATCTATGGATAGGTAGTAGAATATTTCCTGAGGACTACCCCCTATCCTACTAATATGCAGATGTAGCTCCTAAATGCTTTAGCCCTTGCATGGGTCCCCTCAAATGATCTATAGTATAATTCCAGTTATTCTCACCAGGGGTAATATATAATTACCTACACCAAATGGGATAGGTTAATTCAAGCACCAAAAGGGAAATTGGCTATATTTAAAATGGCCATCAAGGGCAGTTAGCTTAATACTTACCTATCAACCTATAAATTATTTTTCTAGTCCCTTCCCAAGAGAAGGCAGAATGGAAATAAAATAAAAGTGTGAGGTATTTTGAGGTTTAGGTTGTTTGGGCAAATGGATAATGAGTGTTGATTTCCAGAATTTTTTCATTATATTTCATGATATTTCAAAGGTTAAAGACATGATGAATAGGACAGGTTTGAAATTCTCTGTAGTGGCATATAAACCAGGGAATGATATGGTCTGAAACTGGGAAGAGTCTGTAGACATCTTCAAATGAGTTACTGATTTGTTTACATGAGATTTTTTTGAAGTACAAAAGGAGATGAAGGAAGGGGTTCTAGTTGACAAGAGAGGTGAGAGAATATATTGCTGATAGTTTGACGGGGTGGCTAAACTCTGGGACAAAATCAGAGCAAAAAATGGTCCTTGAGTAGTCTGGATTAGGTTTAGAGAAGATTTGTTGTCAGAAAAATTGCATCCAGTGAGTAGAGTGCATGCCAGAAGTGCTTTGAGTATATTTAAAAGAGAGACTTGTTTGATTTTGATATGGTTTGCTTTGAACCTCTATATGTCTTCTTTAGCCAAGTTCTGGAGATCAGAAAAGGCAGCATAGCTGTCAAGGGTAGGATTGTTTTTTTTTACATGATTGCTAAGCTTCATCCCTTAGAGTGAGAAGAGATGTAAGCTCTTTGATGATCCATGGTGAACCACGGTTTTTGTTCTTATTTAGAAAGGTATTTTTACCAAAGGGAAGGATTTGTTCTGGAGATGGAGAAGTATTTGAGTTAGGGTCATAAATGCTATAGAACCCAATATTAGGGGTGGAGATGCTAAGAACATGTTAGATATCAAGGAATATGAGAGGCAAATAGGATTAAATGCCACAAATTCTGCAGGCTTGAATGACCATATTAATTTTAAATGTGTTTTAAATAGACTGAGGTTTAAGACAAATTACAAGAAATTATTTTAAAGAACGGACATGACTGGATGTGCCCTGTGGATTAAGATCAAGTGAAAAAAATGTTTTTAAAGAAGGAACTTGATGGATGTGTTTTAGAAGATTTCATGATTTTTTTTTACTATTTTTTGAGCCACGTTTTATGTTGTAGTCAGAGTCTGAAGAATCTTGAATGAGAACAGATGAAATCACTCACTCTGTGTAATAAAGGGCTGGACTCCATAAAGTTTGTGGAAGCTACTTGCAGACAGCACAGCATACCGAAGGGAGACTTCTGTGTACCTGCTGTGGATGTGATTTCGGAAGACATGCTGAAGGCAGTCTGAGTACTTAGCTATTCAGTGTAGTATAATTAGGGATTCTGTGCCCATTGAGCTGATTGCAAAACACATCATGTGACACAATGCAACTTAAATGTGACAAACTGCCACACAAATGCTGTTCCTGAAATCTTTGGCAAACACTTTACAGACCCCGAGGAATTAAAGCTAACACTATGGATTTTGCCAAAGTCTATAACAAAGAACAAAAAATACATAAAACTGCACCTTGCTGTTAATGAACTGCAACAGGCTGCAGTGATTCATGCTATAGATAAGGCTATGGCTATGGTTCATAGGTTCATAGGTGTGTACTAGGCTAATGTCCCTGGAGCCTTTACAAGCCTAACCCATAGATGTGCCCTGGCATCGTGCCGTCCGACGTTCGTTCCCAGTGCCTCTAACAAGTTCAGCCACTTGAGTGATCCCCAGGGTGAACTTTCAATTTCCCATCCACTCATCAAGATTTCTCGTGAAGAGGGCCAGTGAGGTGTTCTGCTTGACATGTATGGGAAGTCTATTCCAGAGCATGGGCAGTCTCTGGGTTATGAACCTGTCCCTCCAGTATGTTCTGCTGACTGTTGTAATGAAGTTGAGATATCTGGAGCATGTGGTGCAGAAGGATTGGTATTTCTTTAGATGTAGCATTTCTAACAGAGCTGGGTCAGACATGTCTTTGTAAGTCAAGCAGAGATCGCCTCTTAGTAGACAATATGAGACAAAGAATAGCTGGAGTTTTTTGAGTCTATTCTATGCACCCTAGAAGGCAACCAGCTAGACTCAGAGCAAGGCTGCTACTAAACCAGTTGTCAGACTAGCAAATAATTGACAATTACTGCCTAGACAGACAACTGGTGCAGGCAGTCTGCAACATGTGTGCCCCTCACATGTCTGTGCAGACTTTGCAAGGAGAACATCCCCTTGAAATCAAAGTGTGCCTCAGCCTGGGTGTACTTGCATCTGAGACATTCAAGAAACAGATTGGGGATGCTGTGGGAGTGTCACAGACAGCTGCCAGCCATATCCTGGCAAAATTCCTGGAAGCAATGTGCATCAATGTGGGAGACTGCATGCACTTTCCATCCATCACCATGGAGGGGAGAACTGTAATGGACCACTTCTGTAAAATTGCAAACTTCCACAATGGACTCAGTGAAATAGATTGCACACACATACTTATCAAGGCACCAGTACATCCTGAAGCAGATAAATGCATAAACAGAAAGTGCTGGCCATCCATCAACTGCCAGGTTGTGTGTGCAGCAGATGGCAGCATAACAAACACCATGTTAACACACCCTGAACATGTCCATGATGCTGCCATATGGAGGGAAAGTAGACTGAGGGCTGCATTCCAGCAAGGTAAAATATCCGAGGGACCACTAATAGGTAAGTACAGGAGCACAGCTAGGATGGAAACCTATGATATCCCTCACAACAATATCCATTCTGATCAAATGTGTTTTCATTCCCGCAAAAGGTGACTGTGGTTATCCCTTTAACCCAAGGCTAATAATCCCACACAAAGAACTATCCATTCCTCTCAACCTCTTCATGCAAGAAATCTGGACAAAGGCTGGCAAAATTGGGGACAAAGGTCCAAAAATAGGGACATATTTTAAATATTGCTCTTACAAACTTAGAAAGTTGCTAAAGTAACAGTGTTTGTTTTAACATACATTTTCATACATTTTCTAAGGGATTTGAAGTCTGACACTCAAACATGTGTCATTGTTTAGTGACTTCAATCTTCAGATCATCCCATTGATTTGCCAGAAAACCACAAATTCTATGAGGACCAGAGCAAAAATATGAGCTAAAAATCTGGACATGCTGTGAAAATCTGGACACTTGAGAGGTATGGAACCATCCAACTCTGCACAGGAGGCCTAGAACATGTAACAACTAGAAACAGCATAGAGCAAGTGTTTGATGTACTGAACGCTAGATTCACATGTCTGGATAGATCTGGGGGGTGCACTGCAATACAAACTTGAAAAGGTAACACAGATGATAGTGTGTGCCATGCTGCACAACATGCTAACTAGAGCACATGGTGCTTCCAGATGCAGGTGTGGATGAACTAACGTAAGAACCCCAGATGTCTGAAGATGACATTCCACAGGCATCAGAGGAGGAGCAGGAGGATGCAGGGGGCAGAAGACACAGGCATAGGCAAAGTGGGGTGTGACCTCAAGTGAAGGCCCAGGCAACACGCCAGCATCTGACCCACATCTTTATGTCATGACAAGGCACACATATATGAGTACACAGATTAAACACTGATGTTCAGGTCTTGCCCCCCCCCCCCAGCAGCTTAGATTGCATCTAATGGCAATTACCCACTAGATGTATACGCTGAGCATCAGACACAACACCATCATTATAATATATTACAATACGACCATATGCAAATGTCTCACAGCAAGGATCATCAGCTCAGGGCACAACTGACACGGGTATGCATATGCACTCAGACTGTTGTATCACTGTATGGAAAACAATAAGGGACACATATCAGTGCTACACATTCCTATCGCTATGATATAATAACATGAAAAATGAGAATCAACACAGGACATAATGCAGAACAGTTAGTAGCCCCAGAAAAAATATAGCACAGTAAAGTGGTAATTCAATAATATGAGCCACCAATGTTTATAACACTGTTGGACACATTCTAATGCAGCCTAGGGCAACCTCACTGTTGTCTCACACCATGCCTGATGGTCTGCCCTGTCCATTTACAGAAATATGTTGCCCTGGTTGCCCTCAGAGGTGATTTATGGGATGATAACACCATGGTGAGATGAAGAAGCATGACTATGGGTTGAAGGCCTTGTTGTGAGTGGTAAGACCACAGCAGGTTGGGCCAGCAGTTGAGCTCTGTACAGGTTGAATGATAGACACTGATGCTGAATGGCCACTAGTGGTTCTGTGGACATGTGGTCTGCCTCTCCCATGTTGCAATCTCCTGAGCACTGTTAAGAACACAGAATCCTGCTAGTAGTACAACACTTCTACAGTACCATAGATGCCAGCATTTCTACTGAACATGCCACAGCTAACAGACTCTCTTTTTGAGTGGCCAATGTTGCCATTATCTCACCATGTCTACACTCTTGTCCTTCATGAATCACATGGTCGATATTATGCTGTCAAAAGAAATTTTCATGGAACGCCTTTTCATCAACAAATAAACAGCGAACTGCCAAAACTCCAAATGGCCACTTCAGCTAATTTTTTTCCCAGGGGAAAAAAACACTTGGCCATTGTCAGGAGTTTGCCCTTTTCTCAACTGTAGTGTGATCTCAGAGTTGGTATATTTAGTTAGGGGGTGGGTGGGGACACAGCCCCTGCATCAGGGGGTGTGGGGGGGTGAAGCTCCCCACTTCATAGGGTCTGACAATTTGTTTGGTTTTTGGTTGGTCAAGCAATTTTTCCCCCTGGGAAAAATATTCTCTGAAGTGGCCATTCAGAGTTTTGAGAGTTCAATTTTTATGTGTCAATGAAAAGGCATCCGATGTAAGCATCTTTCGACAAGGTAATATAGACCCAAATCACACATAGCTGATCTGTGGCACATGCAAGTGCATGGATGTCTCATGCTATTGCTGCGACCATTCATTTGCCTGTGGCAGGAGGTAGACACCCTCTGACACCTAGTCATGCACGACATCTGCCTGCTTACATCTACTGTGATTCCATGTTTCAGGTTGTTGTGGGGAACTGCCACCAGCGGCAGTCTCAGTTGGGGTCTGTCTTCAGTGGCCTCAACCTGTTCAACATCCAATGTCCTATCATTCTTTGAATGACCAAACAAATTGACCTCCACATCTGAGGCTACAGAGGCAGCAACATCTTGGACAGTCCCTCCCACCATGTCAAAATACTGTGTGCCAGGAGCCATAAAGCCATGCTGAGGCACATCTGAAAGCATGTTATGATTGCTGTATGGCCTGATGGATAATAAAGATAGTTGATGTACAACAAGATGCAAAGACACAGATCAGAACAACCTAATTACATCACATGATGGACAGCATCAAAGACATATGCCATAAATACCTCACTGCAATATGACAAATAATAATGACTGTACATGATGTCTACTGTATGTATAGGTTCATAGCTTCATAGGTAGGTTCTAGCTATCGGCTCAAGGGCCTACGTAAACCTAGCCAGCAAGGTTCCATAGCTTACACCACTCAAGAAAGTTATTTTCCTGTGCCACTTTCCAGCAGAGACATAGAAGTGATCCCCAGGGTGTATTTCCTATTTCCCATCCACTCATCAAGATTTTTCTTGAAGAGTGCTAATGAAGAACTTTGCTTGACATAGATGGGTGAGGTACTTTTGTGGTCTTTCCAGCTGTTGCAGGTGTCTTGTAAGGTACATCCCAAATGGGGCGTTGTATTCTATGATGGGTCTAATGAGTGATGAATAGAGAGACACGATAACCTCTTTTGTTCTAGAAGCGAACCCTTTTCTGATTAGATGGGCCACAAAGAAAGATTTTCTAACGACCTTGGCAATATGATTATCAAAGGAGAGATTATTATCTACTTTAGCCCCAGATCCCTTATTACATTATCTGTATTTAGGGGACTACCACCTATGTGGTAGTTCACGGGTACTTTATTTTTTCCAAAGGGGATGATTATGCACTTTTTGGCATTTAGCTTGAGGCCATGATTTTGACACCGGGTATCCATCTCAGTGAGACCCTTCTGGCGGGTGTCTCTATCAGTCAAAGAATCAATTATGGTCCCTAGTTTGCAGTTGTCTGCAAACTTGGTCAGCCATAGTCCTCCTATGCTTGCCTGTACCTCTGAGAAGTATATACCAAACAGGAGGGGTCCTAAGACTGAGCCCTGGGGGACGCCACTTGTAACCGGTTTAGAGTCAGATGTAGAGCCTGCAACTCTCACCATGTGGGTTCTATCTATGAGCCAGTTGGCAACCCATCTCGTGATGTAGGGGTTTATGTTCAATATGGTGAGCTTGTCTATAATACTAGAATGGGGAATGGTGTCAAAAGCCTTTGTGAGGTCTAGGTAAGCTGTGTGGACCTCCTTTCCCTCATCTAATGCCTTGGTAAACTGTCTCAAAGAAGTCCACCAGGTTTAGGAGGCATGATCTGCCCTTAACAAAGTCAAACTGGGTAGGGTCCAAGGTTTGGAGAATCCCAATGTCTCTGTTTATGAGTTCCATGATGATGTGCTCCATAGCCTTGCAGACCAGGCTAGTCAGGCTTATAGGGTGATAGTTCCCTAGGTCCATTGTTGTTCCACCTTTCTGGAGTGAGATAACTGTTGCTGTGCGCCACTCTGTGGGTACGTAGCCTGTAGAGAGGTGAGTTTGAACAGTGTGCTTAGGTGAGGGGTTGGTTCATTTTGGAGCTCTTGTAAGACACAGCCTGGGAGACCGCCCGGTCCCATTCAAGATGTATTTTTGGCTTGGATAGGGCTGTTTTAACCTGTGTGTCGGTGATTGATGGGGTCCTACATTCTTCTGATATGGTTATGGGCCCTTTAGGGGTTGAGAGGGGGGGTGAAGTTTGCACTAAACCTTATTGCCAGAATGTTGGCAATATCAGTTGGTTCAGTGTATTTTGTGCCATTCTGCACTAACCTAGAGCAGATCTGAGAGTTTCCACTTAGGTTCTTGACATAGCTAAAGAACGCTTTGTGGTTATCTTTGGAGTCATTTGCAATTTTTCTTTTGAAACTAGCCTTGGATGATTTAATGAGAGATCGTAGTTTCTTGCTGATACTGATCAGGGATGTCTTTCCTTCTTGGGATTTTACTCTTTTCTGTACTAGTTTCCTCCTTCTGTTATACAGCTTGTTTATGGTAGGGGTCGGCCAGACTGGTTTCCTTTTCTTGGAGGAGTGAGTCTTGACTTTACTTAGGATAGCACAATCCATGCATTCCTGCAGATGCTCATAGAGTGCCTTTGTAAAGGTTTCAACAGCTTGGACAGCATTGTCCTTTAGCATGGGGGCTGTAAACCTTTCCACCTCAGTCTTAAGTAACGTGACATTTGCTTTCGAAAAGTTTTTCACAGTGGTTTCCTTGATTGGGGGTGGGGGTGGAATGTGGATATCCAGAGTGATTAGTCTATGGTCTGATCTAACCAGTGAGGGGGTGACCTCTGGTGTGGATCACCGGTTGCCCATGTTGGTGATGACCAGGTCCAATATGTTGTTCCCTCTAGTAGGGGTTCTGACCAGTTGATCCAGGGCATTCGAGTTTATAAATTCTAGGAAGTGTTGGGCAAGGGAGTTAGTACTTGAGTAGTTCTCCCAGTTTATGTTTGGGTAATTGAAATCACCCAGTATTAGGGT
Source organism: Protopterus annectens (assembly GCF_019279795.1). NCBI lineage: Eukaryota > Metazoa > Chordata > Ceratodontiformes > Protopteridae > Protopterus > Protopterus annectens. Next base: position 1,511,838,889 of record NC_056739.1, read on the forward strand.
GTTTGGTAGGACCTTCATATTTTCCAGTGTCTCCAGAAATGCAGAATGGGGGTCCTGGGTCATGGTGGGTGATCTGTTGCAAGCTACAATTTGGATTGCAGTTTTGCCCATTGTTAGTTGCACATGGATGATCTCTGAAGCATTGTGCTGCACCACTAACCTGGAGGTGTGGGTATCCTTGATGAATATGGATACACCCCTGCCTTTTGTGTTTCGGTCCTGGGTCTGTGGCTGAAAGGTATTATATGAGTTATAGCCTAGTAGTGCTGGGTGATCTCAGGAGCATTAAACCAGGTTTCTGTTACTGCACAGATGTTGATGTTCTCCATACTGAAGAGTGCCTCAAGTGCGTGCATTTTGAGGTTTAGACTTCTGGTGTTGAGTAGCATTACCCTCAGTTTTTGGTTACTTGTGCTATTTATGGTGGTGGGTTTGTCTTTTGAGCTTTGCCTAAAAAAGGCACTATGGAGGTGGCAAGAGCCTTGGCCAGTATTCAAAAGCCTAAGGGTGACAGGTGCAAGCCATCTCTTGCGAAGCAATGTGGCTTGTCGAGCATGTCATCCCAGGTGGACAGATACTGGATCCCCTTTGAAAGACACCAGAAACTTAGCCAATTGTTGAACTTGACCATGTTTTCTTTATACTGTGGCATCATTCTTGGTGAGGGCAGGATGCTACTCAGAGTCAGGGTCATACTGGCCTGGGCTACATGATCAGAGAGCTCTTCCATGTCTCTTTTCATGTAGTACAGGGAGGTACGTCTGAGGTCATTCACACCAACATGGACAATGACAGAGTCATATTTGTACTTGTTCTGGAGTGACCTGAGTGCTTGTGTTATGTGGCAGATCCTGGCGCTCGATAGGCAGCTAACTGTAACCTTCTCATTGTCCAGCCTAGTTAGTGGGACATCAGTGTGCCTGACTATAGAGTTGCCTATTACTAGTGTGTTGGGTATGTTATTTTGCCTTAAGGGCTGTGATTGCATGGCACACTGATTATGTGAAGTATGTGTTTCATGGTTGGTGATGGGGTGTGGAGATTGGTTGGATGTCTGCTTTGGAGGTCTCTGTTGCTTTTACAGATTTTTGTTTAGAGCCTCTGAGTATGTTTTCATGTATTCATGTGTGTTATTTTCCGGTGTTGGTTTATTAGGTCTGTGTGAGACTGGTGGTGTGTTGCAAGTATTGCCCTTCTCCTCTTGACTGTCAGTTCCAGTCTTGGGTTGAGAAAGCTTTGCCTCCAGTTTGGCTGTATAATTGCATCTCTTGCATATATTAGTGTTTGGTGGTAGGAGGAGAGGATGGCTGTGTACATGAGGCAGTTGAAACATTGCCTCAAAATGCCCAGATTCACCAGTTGGACTAGAGAGTACACTGGAAACTGCCCTTTGGACATGCCTGAATAGGTAGAGTAAGCTGTTTTTCTGATTGGCTGATGGGGACGAATAGAGAGCCTTGCCCTTCTGGACAGTATAGGGGGGTCTAGTGCTAGACTTAATTAGTGCTTGCTATGAGTTTTAAGCAAGTGCTTGACTATGAAATGAATGGTTTGAGTGCTAAAGTTGGAGGTTTGTTTAGTTCCAAGGGAAAAATTGAAGAGTACACTTTGTGGAGCCAAGAATAGATTAACTCTAGCTAACTGGCACTGCCCGGTGCGCAAAACCACGCAAATGTGGTTTTTATAACAGGGAAGTGAAAGAGATAGAAATTAGCCGAAAATGGTCAATAAACTACTAACTTATGGGCTGAAACCCCTCCTCCAGGGACAGAGAGGATGCTCAAAGCTCCCCTCTCTCACAGGTGAACAGAGAAGTTTCCTTCTATCTAAGTAAGGTATGGGCAACACAGAAACTTGTAACACAGCCCTGGAGTCAGCAATAACCTGAAAACTGGACTATACTTGTTCAGAAAGGTGGGAAAAAGTATATATATATATATATATATATATATATATATATATATATATATATATATTCAAATAATAGAGCAGATACAATCAAAATTAGCCCAAAATGGCCAATAAACTATTAACTTCTGGGCTGAAACCACTCTTCTAGGGTCAGATAGGCTGCTCAAAGCTCCCCTCTCTCACATGTGAACAGAGAAACTTTCTTCTATCCAAGTAAGGTATGTGCAACACAGAAAGTGTTTTTTTGATTGTATCTGCTCTATTTTCTGGAAAAAAAAATAATATATATATATATATATATATATATATATATATATATATATATATATATATATGTTTCCCGCCTTTCTGAACTAGTATAGTCCAGTTTTCAGGTTATTGCTTAATCCAGGGCTGTGACAGCCCTGGATTCAGCAATAACCTGAAAACTGGACTATACTAGTTCAGAAAGGCGGGAAACAAATATATATATATATATATATATATATATATATATATATATATATATATATTTTTTTTTTTTTTTTTTTTTCAGAAAATAGAGCAGATACAATCAAAACAACACTTTAAATGCACAGAAAAGGCTATTGCACTTTAGTGTGTATCCTACAACAGTTAAATAGATTATTTAAACACAAAAATGACTTAATTCAAGTGCAGGCAGCAAATAAGTACAATATGTAGCAATAACATTTTAAATCACAGATTCGCTAAAAAATGGCATTTTAGGCGGAATTAGTTAAGACAGCAAGAAAAGCAGAAAAATTATACTTAATCACTCCAAAGTCTCTCTTTTGTCTCTCTGCTGCTGTAGACTCTGCAGAACACCTGGAAGGCACTTGCTGAGCGGAATACAAGAGCAAAAACTGTGCAAATGCGTTTTTTATAGCAGAGAAGTGAAAGAGATAGAAATTAGCCCAAAATGGCCAATAAACTACTAACTTATGGCTGAAACCACTCCTCCAGGGACAGATAGGCTGCTCAGAGCTCCCCTCTCTCACAGGTGAACAGAGAAACTTCCTTCTATCCACGTAACGTATGGGCAACACAGAAACTTGTAACACAGCCCTGGAGTCGGCAATAACCTGAAAACTGGACTATACTAGTTCAGAATTACGGGAAACAAGTTTTTTTTTTTTTTTGTTTTTTTTTCAGAAAATAGAGCAGATACAATCAAAATTAGCCCAAAATGGCCAATAAACTACTAACTTCTGGGCTGAAACCACTCTTCCAGGGACAGATAGGCTGCTCAAAGCTCCCCTCTCTCACAGGTGAACAATGAAACTTCCTTCTATCCAAGTAAGGTATGGAAAACACAGAAACTTGTAACACAGCCCTGGATTCAGCAGTGACCTGAAACTGGACTATACTAGTTCAGAAAGGTGGGAAACACGTATATGTATACTTTTTCAGAAAATAGAGCAGATACAATCAAAACAACACTTTACCCAATTAACCAGTTAAAAAGCTCAAAACTGAGCCCTGTTCCAGCAGTCTTCAATCAGACAAGTTCTAACTGCAGACTCCTGCCACTAGGTTACAGATAAACCTCCAAAGAAGATGGACTGTATCAGTACACAAGTTATACAAACAAAGCTAGATCCAGCAGGTCTGAATCTAGTCTATACTACAGCAAACAAGGCGTACCAATTTCATAAAGAAACAGTTCAAGTAAGTATGCGCAATAAGCCTTTAATCAGAAATTCCCAGCTCAGAAGGGCAGAATCTAGCTTCTCCTCTCACAAGATTGCAGACCACAAACTTTCTTAATGTAAAATAACTGGCCTGAAGCCCAAGTGCTTAACCCAGAAATAATACACTTTTAGAATAACAGACACTGAGCCTTCAATCAGAAATTTCCAACTTGGAAGGATGTACACTACCTTTCCTGCAACAACAGTGCAGACCACAAACCTTCTTAATGTAAAACAACTGTTTGAAGCCCAAGTTGTTAAACCAAAGGCCTTAGAACAACAGTTACAATTTAATCAGGCTACTAACAAGCAGTCGTAAAGGTAGCAGAATAAATTCAAATGAGTATCTGTGGTAGTGGTGCTGCGGTAGCATTGTCACCTCACAGTAAGACGTTGTCCTGTTCGATTCTCAGCCAGATCATCTTCTGTGTGGAGACATGCGTGAATGGGCGTACCTTCGTTGAAGGTTGTGCGTCAGGGCTGGCAACTCGGCATGTAAAAGTCTACTGCCAATCATTAGCGGACCGGAGTTCCGCTGTGGCAACCCCTAACCTGTAAAAGCCGAAAGACACAACAACAACTTTTAAGAAGAGGCAAAATAAGGTACTAAAGTAGAAAGAAACACAAATACAGTAAAGCAGATGAAGTGGAATTTCTTTTTTTTGAGGGAGGAAACAGAGCAGGTTAAGATACTATAGGGGAATGTCCTTCCCAAGTGCTCTATCTGTATACAGCAGAGGAGATGGGACTGGTAGGAGTATCTGAAATCAAAATATGATCTCACTGTACTCAGTTGAGTGAGCAAATGAGATGGGTCCAGGAGGAATGTGCAAAAACAGATTTACAGCAGAGGTGGGCAATTCCAAAGCCACCAAGATTAATACCACAACAGGAAACAGGGAGGGTGGGGGGAAATAACTGCAGCTAGACAGGGACACACAATATTTATTGAATCAAAGACACACAATATTTACTGAATCAAATCTTAAATAAGTGCAGAGAAAAAGTCTACTTAAATCAGCTTGTGTCCAGTTGATATATGCAGACAAGTCTCAGTAGCCAGCAACTTCGATTAAAATGATTACTAGAAATGCAACCAACACAGATTTTATTGCATGCAGAACCCCACAGGCTAACAGTAACGCAGGAATTTCAAAGCAGTCTAACAACTTTCAATGAGCCCAGATGGCTACACTTTTTCACACTTCAGGCAGATAACTGCAGATAGACAGAGACACACAATATTTACTGAATCAAAGACGCACAATATTTACTGAATCAAATCTTAAATAAGTGCAGAAAAAAGTATACTTAAATCAGCTTGTGTCCAGTTGAAATATGCAGACAAGTCTCAGTAGCCAGCAACTCCAATTAAAATGATTACTAGAAATGCAACCAACACAGATTTTAATGCAAGCAGAACCTGCCAGGCTATCACTAACACAGGAATTTCAAAGCAGTCTAACAACTTTCAATGAGCCCAGATGGCTACATGTTTTCACACTTCAGGCAGCTAACTGCAGATAGACAGAGACACACAATATTTACTGAATCAAACACACAATATTTACTGAATCAAATCTTAAATAAGTGCAGAGAAAAGTATACTTAAATCAGCGTGTGTCCAATTGATATATGCAGACAAGTCTCAGTAGCCAGCAACTTCGATTAAAATGATTACTAGAAATGCAACCAACACAGATTTTAATGCAAGCAGAACCCCCCAGGCTAACACTAACACAGGAATTTCAAAGCAGTCTAACAACTTTCAATGAGCCCAGATGGCTACACTTTTTCACACTTCAGGCAGCTAACTGCAGATAGACAGAGACACACAATATTTACTGAATCAAACACACACAATATTTACTCAATCAAATCTTAAATAAGTGCAGAAAGTATACTTAAATCAGCTTGTGTACAGTTGATATATGCAGACAAGTCTCAGTAGCCAGCAACTCCGATTAAAATTATTACTAGAAATGCAACACACACAGATTTTAATGCAAGCAGAACCCCCCAGGCTAACACTAACACAGGAATTTCAAAGCAGTCTAACAACTTTCAATGTGCCCAGATGGCTACACTTTTTCACACTCCAGGCAGCTATCTGCAGATAGACAGAGACACACAATATTTATTGAATCAAAGACACACTATATTTACTGAATCAAAGACACACAATATTTACTGAATCAAATCTTAAATAAGTGCAGATAAAAGTCTAATTAAATCAGCTTGTGTCCAGTTGATATATGCAGACAAGTCTCAGTAGCCAGCAACTCTGATTAAAATGTTGTCATGGACTCATGTGATGGACAATGCCCCTATACACCAGATGGGCCTGTGTTGACAAATATTGACATAAATATTATGCATCACATATGTGCTACTCATTTATGCAAGCAATAACAATTTTGCCATAACATAACTGGTCTATCCGAACTCTAACCTGAATGGCTTGGGCCCCCACTGGATTTACCTGTAGTGTACAATGTTAGGAAAATAATAATATGACTTTAAACAGCTGTGCCATGAAATGAGACTTTGGCAATAACAGGCAGTGGTCACAGTAACATCACGGAGGCACACACTTGCCATTTTCTGGTTTAGTAATAAAGTAGCTGTATCTGTGAATATTAAAGCAAACAGCATTACAAATGTCATTTGGACTGCTCTGTCTGTACTTAAGTTGTATGAATACATGTAATTAAACTTACATTCATCATACTGTGTGTATGTGTGTGCATGGTTCAACTCTGCTGCTATAAATGAAAATAACAGTACATGAATATGCATGGTACAGCAATATGTAGTGATTGTTTCTGTACCCAGCCATGTTATGGAAAGAAAGACATACCTGTTTGGGCTAGAAATCTAGCTTCAATCTCACCTCTGGGTATGCGTTGGTCCCCTTTTGCTGCATGCATTGAGGCCAGAAATACTGTGATGTCATCAGGAGGGTGAATGGTGGACACCATTGGTGGCATTACTCAATATCTCTCATAACATCTTAATCTGTTAGCTGCATGAAGGATCATGTCTGAGCATCATCATTTACGGGCATCATGGGATCTAGTATGATTTCTATCTGCATTTATCATGTTGGTGAGGTCAGTCTAGATTTCATGTCTCCAAAATGCATTGCCAGAATGCCCAAGGAGTCTACAGCCATGTTGCTGGAGAGCATCAATTATGATTTAATTTTCCTGGGGAGAGAATGTATCACCCCAGGACAACTGGCCATCTGAAAGACAGTGATATGCACATGATAATATTCCTGTCTGAGCCCATTTGTACAGTTGAGTCTGTGGACAACATATGCCAACATAAACAGTATGCATTCTTTAGCAATGCAAAGGTCTGTATAACACTGTCTGTGACAACTAAAAATTAACAACAATGCCTTTATACATAACTTGCAACATCTTTAGAGTTTATGACTGGGATTAGAACCCCTCACACTACCTATAAGTTGAATGAAGGTCCAAAGACAACAGTATCATGCCAAAGGCGTCTGCATGCATTTCTCACAACACTATTGCAGCAAGTAACAATTGAACAACATGCAGAAAGCACTGGAAAGCCTTATGATCCATACATAGGCCACAGACAATATGGATCATGTGTATATTGAGTCAGAAGTGATAAGACCTTTATTAAGAAGCATCACTGAAGAAATATCCATAACAGCAACAGCATGCTTTTAAGAGTTTTATTAGAAAACAAGAATTAAGAAATAGCCATAATATCAACTTAGCATAGTACATATGGATAGCGTCATAATCCAATGGTTTCCACAGTTATACCACAGAGTGCAAGGAATATTCAGTAAGAATTGCAGATGATCTATAAATATGCCTTTATATACTGTTCACATTTGCAATATAAATCTGTTTATACAACTACATATGGGACAGAAATCAATTATTTAAAATAGCAACACCTATATCCATACATTTCAAGCAAACATCACGCCAGTAACTTATAACAACTTCTATCAAAGACCACATTTTAAATAAAAAGTAATTTTAAGAGGTACCTTTGGAAATGACTGATGTGAACAGATGCAATAATCACCAAAGCAGAAATGCTACCAATTGCCAATGTACTTCTCACTGAATCATAGAATCAAAGTGCATCTAATGTGTCCACACCTTTATGTACCATTTGCATCATGCATAATTAATGAGGTTAACTAAATTTCATGTTTTTGGAATCCCATTTCCACATCTCCAGGTAAATTGAATTAATGTACCATAATACCCAGGTGTATTGTGTAATCACCCAATAGGTATTGATAAACAGTACCATGTGTGGCACATGCCCATTATCCTTCAATGATCTGATAATATAACATACTCATTTTTATACATTTACAGATCAAACCATTGCTAACTGCAAATTGAGTGGTACCTCAGTGCGCATTTCATTGTGTTTGCATTTTTCATATTCTTTCTATTTGTGGATTATGATGGTTACTGGATGCTGAGATGTGTTTGTACACCCAAATGCACCAAAAAGGAGATGACTCAGATATTGACTGTGTACACCAGATTGAAGTACCAAGTGACAGCCAGACTTAGGAACTTTGCCATGATAGATATACAAATCTGGATCATAAGGGATTTTTGAAGACAGACAGGGATCTCCTGCAATGGATTACAGGTTCACCACTGCTATGATGACCTGCACAGGAGAGATGTGGAGGAGCCTCGAATGAGGGTCACCGAGGTGCAGAGGCAGCATGTAGATCCCTACAATAAGTGTGCTTATCCTACATATACCTGAGCATTCCTACAGAATTTAGAGCTATGTCTGTCTCATATATATCAGATAGATGTTTTTTATAACCATTTAGTAGCTGCTATGACAATTAGCTTGTGGGGTTAATTAAGTGGATGTGATAACTGCTGCTCCTATCACTGTGGATTAAATTCCCAAGATGTTAATTTATTTAATAATTTTTAGAATATCCCTAATTATGACCTTTCTAGATGTGCATATGTTTTAGAACATCTGATGACATCATTTCACATAGCCAGTGTCCTTGTGCATCACTGATGCCTATAGCACCTAAGCCACTGATTACTGCACACTTTGTAATTTTCCATTATAATACCACAGTATCACCTACTGCACCATTATACATAAGAATAAAAACTCATACATAACTTCTTTTGGTTTTTACATAACTTCTTTGATTCATTCCCCTTAATAAACAGTCACATTTATTTAAACCAAAAGGGAATGTCTGTCCAACTTCTTACATATATGGTATTGTTAATGTGTTGATAGCTCTTATTTACTGTCAGAAGAAAAAATTCAAGCGAGTCACATCTGCCTCAGGTGATGAAAAACTTCTTTATTTGCAGCTAACCAGATTACAGCAGCATGTTGGCCAAGATGATCTCAATCTGATCAGCTTGTTTACTGACATCAACTTTTATACTTTCCTGTTACTAGCCAAAATAGCTTTTGTTACATTTCTAACAGTTGACAGTTGGCTATGAAAAACATCTAGGATCACAATTTACCTCAGAAAAGAATGTTTTACCTCAAAACCACAGTTAGTGTAGAACGTTTACCTCAAAATCACAGTTAGTGTAGAACGTTTACCTCAAAACCACAGCTAGTGTAGAATGCTTAGTTCAACAGTGGTAGCTGGAAGTTTCCACAGCCTGCCTCAGTAGAAAACAGATGTTATTCAAGTTCATAAGCAAACTACATCTATCATAGGTAAAGCCCATCTTTAATAAACATGGTTCAATGACCTTTTCTTACCAACACTTCAGCAAATAGCATATTCATTTTGCTAGATGGGAGAAAGAGACAAATAATAGTATGTTTTAAAACTTTTTCTCTTAACATTTCCCCCCTCAAAACACTTTTATTTGTCTTTTTATTTCAGCAATATATGGTAAAAACTTAAGCTTTTCTTTGCATACATTACTTCATTTGCAAGACAATCTCTTAAACTTCAAAACATTTGTAAAAGTCACATTTCAATGTATTCACTTTCACCAGTCTGTTGCAAGTGTTGGTACATCGTTTTTGTAACAGCAGTATCAACCAGTCTTTGTAGAAGACCTCTGATACAGGGTATACAACAGCAACCACATACCACCATGATAGCCACAGCGACTCTGACGGACACGAGGAAACTGCTGATGAGATGACTCAATTTTCCAAACCACGCTTGTAGAAAGTCTGTAAAGGGATTATTTACCCCAGAGTTCTCTGCCAATTCTTTGGATAACTTTTCCAAACCTTTCAAAGCTCGAGTGATGCTCCCATCAGGGGCAGTGTTATTCGGAATGTACGTACAACAGAAAGTCCCAAACATCCTGCAAACTCCTCCTTCTTTGGCCAGGAGCATATCCAATGCAATTCGATTCTGCCATGCCACCTGCGAAGTGGCCTCCAGTTGTTCAGCAATACCTTTCAATGCATCTTTGGTATAGTTCACAAAACGCTGCTGGTTATAGTAAATGTAGTTGATCCAGTCCACATTCTTACTGGGTTGAATCCAGACAAAGATGGATGCAAAACCAGCTGCTATTTGGTTTATTGCTTTGTATTCATCAGGCACGCCTCTTGATACGCCAATGCTATCGATGTAGACACTGCTATCGAAGGATTGCTTTGGTGCATCTCTTTTTCTCCACCTCAGCTTTATTTCAGGTTCTCTTATAAAATTGCTTGCTGGAACTGGGAAAATGTAGAATGGCAGAATTAACTTTGCAAGTGCACAAGTTCCCTTCCAGGGAATCATAAGCCTTGATCTGAGTTTGTTGTCTCCACATAACCACCATACGTCTGCTAAACTATGAGTTTGGTTCTCCAGAAATAGATTTTCATTGCCATTCACAGTAACATTGCAATAATTCTGTCCCATATTGCCATAATTCTTTCCTGTGCCATCTCTGGAAATGCACATATACGAACCTGGATAGGAAATCGCTGTAGGCGGTTTCTCAACTTTGCTTATGACTGGAAAACGCTGGGTTTCATCTTTGCATTTATCTTCGGTTTTGTTGAAGAATAACTTTAACAGACACGTCAGATTACCTTCAGGTTCCATCAATGGGACTGTCGCTAGTTGCTGTTTACCTTCAGCACAAGAAACACAGTTTTCACGATGTGCCTCTCGGGTACTATATCTAACCCAAGATAACCATTCATTATGGTGTACGAATCCCATCTCGAGTAACAATTGTTCTTCTTTTGTGAAGGCAAAATCTGCTTTACTTGTAGCATTATTAAGGCTTTGCACTTTAAGTTGGAAAGTCCCCAAAGGATCAGTTCCAATTGGAAGGGACACTCCGATTCCATAAATGCCTGAATCACTTTCTTGTGGTGACACGATGGTTATAGTAATCACTTCAGTACCTTGGAAATGCGCAATTTTTATTCTTTGTTGCCTGCTTTTATATTTCTCTGGTATCACTGCACCACTTGTTTCCCATCCATTCACATCTGTTGATTACCAAACATTTGACCAGGAAGCACAGTCTCTATTGCACAAGTATTTTGCACGAGTCAAGAAATCATCACTGTTCCATTTAGCACAGTCCAAAATTTCTTCACAAAGTTTTACCTTGAACACAGTAGTAACACCTGTTTGCGCTTGCAGCACCACCATTCCTTTTTCTCTCACAACTGTTCCTTCTCGTATGGACATATTTACTTTCGCCACCAAAATCATCATCAAGTACCAGTTGAAGTACCAGTTGAACATGGCCAGCCTTCCTTTGTAGTCAGACTTTGCGTTCAGGGGTCCGATGGAGTCTGACCAACATCAATGGTAGAAGGAAAAGTCTTAAGTTTTTTACAGTGGGTGATATGAATCCACGAAGTCCTCTCTGCGATCTTTACAGCCATAGGTGTCGAGATAAGTACTTGGTATGGGCCCTCCCACCTGGGGGATGACCAGTTCTTTCTCTTCACAATTTGGATCCACACCCAGTCCCCGGGTGCCACGCTTAACAAGGTTTCACTTCTGGAATCTGCAAAGGAGTCATTGGTTACAAGGGACTTGACATTTAGCAGCTTCTTCATATAATCCTCCAGATCCTCACCCCCCTCACGTTCTGCTGGCAACAATCCTTACCACTGCGGGATGTAATATGGTCTCCCAAACAAAAGTTCAAATGGTGTAAGTCCTTTGTAGGAGGGTGAGATTCTCATGTACAGGAGTGCCAATGGAAGGCACGCAGTCCAGGATCTATGCGTTTCTGACATCAGTTTGCGGAGTTTACTCTTCAGGACACCACTGTGTCGCTCCACCAGTCCAGCTGACTGCGGATGGTAAGCACAATGGTACTTGAGATCAATTTGAAACACTTGACCCAACTTCTGCACAATCTGGTTTACAAAATGAGACCCATTATCACTATAAATGCACCTTGGAAGGCCAAATCAGGGAATTATTTCTGTTGTCAAAAGCTTTGCTACTGTGTGTGAATCAGGATGCTTTACTGGAAAAGCTTCTACCCACTTAGAAAAAGCATCAATTATGACTAGACAAAACCTTTTTCCCTCTGAGGGTGTCAACTCAATAAAATCCATACAGAGTGTGTGGAATGGATATGGAGGGGTAGGGAATGTCTGCTGAGATTTCTTAACTCCCCCTTGAGCATGATACTTTGCACATAATAAACAAGATAAACAGAATTGCTTTGCATAAGTTGAAAATCCTTTACACCAAAACACCTTAGACACTATTTGAACCATTGTCTGTACTCCTACATGGGCAGGTCCATGGCTAACCAATGCAGCATACCTAAAAAGGTTTGAGGGTAATACCATTTTGCCATCTGATGCCCTATACAACCCATCCTGTTGAGTGATACCATATTTCACCCAATGACATTTTTCTTTCTGTGTTGTCAATGTTTGCATTACTTTTAGTGTCTCTAAGTCTTAAGAGGTGTCCGGGCTCTAAATCATTGTCATGTAAAAGCAAATCATTTTCTTGAGCTGCTTTTTTTGCAGCCATATTAGCAAAAGCATTTCCCCTGGAGACAGGATATTTTTTGTTAGTATGTGCGGAACATTTACATATCGCTATCTGAAGTGGTAATTGCACTGCATCTGACAACTGTAAAATTAAATCTCTGTGATTTATTGGTTTGCCTGTCACAGTAACCATTCCTCTATTCTTCCATTGTTGAGTGAAAACATGCACAGTGGAGAAAGCATATTGACTATCTGTATAAATTGTCACTTTTTTACCCTCCCCTAAGGTACAAGCTCGAGTCAAAGCCACTAACTCAGCTGCTCGTGCAGAATAAATAAGTTTGACAATCCTTTTGCTTCTAAAACTTCAGTTTCTGTGGTGACTGCATACCCTACTAGTGTTTTTCCTACAGTGTCCTTCTTTGCTGATCCGTCTACAAACAAAACAAGATCAGAATCTACCAACGGAATATCCGTTAAATCTGGTCGGGGAAGTACTTTGTCATGAATGCTCTCTAAACAAAAGTGTGGAGTACCTTCTTCTGGAGTTGGCAAAAGTGTCGCCGGGTTAAGAGTAGTACATCTTTCTATGGTCATATGTGGCTGTGTCAGCAGCACTGTCATACACGACAAATATCGACTAGGAGATAAAAAGGTTATCTTATCTTGCAAAAGTATAGTAGCTACTGAATGTGGAACTCGCAATTTTAATGGGTGAAATAAAACTAATGATGCTGAAGCTTGCACTGCCATGGCGGCTGCCACTACAGCTTGAACACAATGCGGCAATGCCCTTGCAACAGGATCTAATCTGGAGGAATACAAAGCTATCGGTCTCTGTTTATCCCCATGTACTTGTACCAGAACTGAAGTCAAATATCCTCCCTTATAATCAACCATTTGTACAAACTTCTTAGAATAGTTTGGAAAACCCAAAACAGAGGATCCTGCTATCAATTGCTTAATTCTATTAAATGCTTGTATTGCCTTATCTGTCCACTCTATATTACTTTTAGCTGCCATGGGAGTGTCATAGATCAGTGCGGTCAATGGCCCTACTTCTTCAGCATAATTAGGAATCCAACTTCTACAAAAATTAGTCACACCTAAAAATGACATCATCTCCCGCTTAGCCGTAGGCATAGGTGCTTCAAGAATTGCTTGTTTTCTTTTATTTTCCAATTGTCTACCTGCCTGCGAGATTAAATAACCCAAGTACTTTACTTGTGCTTTCCACAATTGTAACTTCTCTTTATTTACTTTATGTCCTTGTTCAGCTAAAAAACTAAGAAGGGCAAGGGTATCCCTTTTACAACTTTCCTGCGTGGGTGAGGCCAACAAAATATCATCTACATACAACAGAACCTGGCTTCCCTCTGGGGGAACAAACTGAGCTAAATTTGCAGCCATTTCTTGTGCAAATATTGTCGGACTCTCACAATAACCCTGTGGCAATCTGGTGTATGTGTATCTTTTACCTTGGAAAGTAAATGCGAACCAAAATCTACTCTCCTTGTGTAGTGGTATGGAGAAAAAGGCATTGCTTATATCTATGACAGAAAAATATCTGTGCTGAGGTAGTAAATCATTAAGTAATGTATAGGGGTCAGGGACCACCGGTGCTCTTGGGATCACAGCTGAATTAACTGCTTGTAAATTCTGAACCAACCTCCATGACCCATCCAGTTTCTTTACAGGAAACAACGGAGGATTGCAGGGTGAACCTGGGCATTCAACAAGAATTCCTACCTGTTTTAGCTGTTCAATAACTGGTTTAATTCCTTCCTCTGCTTGCTTACTTAGTGGATATTGGTGCTTACGAGGTCTAAAACCTGACTTTGCAGTTATACAAACTTCACCTGCTGTTTTCATTAATCCTACATCTCCTTTACCTTTTGACCATAAATCTACAGGCAAGGCACTTAATGCACTATCTTCCTCTTGTGTTAGGAGGATTTGTCATGCCATTTCTGTTTTGTCATCCCTGAGGTGCACGCTTGGTCGTGCCCAAGTCACCCAATTTAATCTTTGTACCTGGATCTGTTGATCTTTCAACTGACTTTCAGACATTGTGTTCCAAATCGTTACCTTTTCCGCCAAATCTACCCAATGTGTCCCCACTGCTTTAGTAACTGAGATATGTGGGCTATAACTTGAGCGATATAAAGAACTCATTTCCTTAGTCAAAGTACAGGTTACTACTGTATTACCTTGCGTATTCCAAAACATATCATTCAAAATTATCCTTGCACACTTGTGCTTAAAGAATTCTTTTTCAAATTCTTTATCCGGACCAGGGACCTTATAGAACATTGTACAATGTAAGTGCGCCGCAACCTGCGGTGACCCGCTCCTAGATTTACTTAGAGCTAGATTGATCAACTCTGTATCAACCCTCCCCGGGCCATCTGAAATCAAGTCTAGGCTATACCAGTAAAACAAGTCTTGTACTCCCTGTACTACTAAGCCATCCGCTAACCTTTTTGCCTCAATACCTCTAGGTGTGGGAATTGCCGCTATTCCAAACACATGCATCAAATCTCTTCCTAGCAAATTAACTGGACAAACTTTTGATATAATTACCCTACACCTAACAGTTTGGTTTGTTTGCGGATCTGTGAACAGTAGAGGATGAGATAGTGGTTCCTTATAAATTTTCCCGTTTGCCGCTTTTACAAGGATAAACTCATCTGTTTCGCAGTTCGGAGGCAGAACTGCTGGACCCAAAAGTGTACGCGATGCACCTGAATCACATAAAAACTCCACTTTTGGTCCCTCAACTAAAAACTCTATCAAGGGTTTCTGATCTAGATGCATAGCAATACCCAAATTTGCCAGGTTTATGACTTCACAGTCACAATCCCGCCCTTCCATTAGAGTGTTCTGACATTCATCGTAGAGAGTGTCTGCCTCTTCACTATCCCCATAATGAAGATGGCGCCTTTCTTTACTATCATATAGTCATGCAGAGCCCTTGTTCGTATGCTGTGGGGGATGTTGCCACTCTTCACAGTCGGCAACGAAGTGCCCACGTCTACCGCATTTAAAACATTCTCCACATTTTAACCTTTCCCTATAAGCTGAATGTCCACCCGGTTCATTTATCATGTCCCATTGCGGGCCCCCACGTTTTTTTACGCCACCATGGTGCCCTTGATCCCTTTGGTCCTGTGCTAGGAATATACCACCATCATCCCCTACTGCCAACACTTGTACTTTCTTTTTCTTTTTTAGATTAAAATGTCGCTCAGCATGCCGTGCATATTCAAACAAAGGTTGCAGTCTACATGTTCTGTGATCTACCATGTGCTTAATAATAAAACTACTTATCGGAGCCTTACAACCTTTAAGAAAAGCATTTTTCAATTGCTGTTCATACGGACTATCATTAGTCTGATCCTGCGGAATCATCATTCCACAATGGTTATTGAACACTTCTGTCAATCTTACAATATAATGATCTACAGATTCATCATCATTTTGGAGGCACTGATTTATTACTGTCCAATCTGCTCTTGGATGCCACTTATCAGAAATTCTCTTTAACAGGTCAGTGACTTGCGTATCTAACACCCCAGAATTATGCTTTAATGTAGTGTCGTCATCTGCCTTACATGTCCAAGTACCACAAACTAAGTGCCAATCTGGACCTAAGATATGTCGCACTACTTGTTCTACTTCTAAACCATTTAGATGATAACTTAAATGCATACAAACTATGTCCTCAGAAAACTTTTGAAAATTAACCTTGGGATGAGGAATACCATCTGTAGCTCGTTTTATATCCTCTCTAGCCCAGGGACGATAAACTAAAATAGTTGGTTCTTGTCCAACATCTCCTGCTTGTGGGTTTGCAACTTGTATTAAGGGAAGGGCTTCTGAGTGGTCAGAAAGTTTAATAGCCCAACGTCCTTGCCCTGCTGGTCCTGACCTTAACTGCATAGGTTGGTCTACCTGTTGCAAAGCAACTTTAGGTACTACGGGAATTTGTGGGTAAATTGGAGGGGGTCACAATATTTCCTTGAGCAGCTAATAACCCACCCTGCTGTACAGATCCCACATCTTCAGACTGATATTGAGGAGGTTCCCCCGGTATGGCAGCAGCAATTTCACCATACGGTGGGGCAGTTGCCTGCCTTTGTACTGCACAAACTGTATGCTCATCCTCCTTATCTAAAAATAAAGCTACTTTTCCACTTGGCACCAGTGATCCCTTTTGATTTATTTTCTCTTTTTCCTGACACTGTTTTTCTTTTATAGCTCATTTATTTGCTTCTTCTAACCATTTTTGTGCTTTTGGAAATCCCAATTGTCTTTGCTTTTTCGTTCTAGTTCCTGCATCTCTTTTCAAATCTCTAACCAATTTTGCACAGGCATTCTTATTCAGTGCACCATCAAAATCATATTTCAACTTCCACTTCTTCAAAAATTTAACATTATTTTTGTTTAAACTTTTCATATACTTAGCATCAACATTTAAACAGGCATCACTCTCACACTTGCAGCAACTTGAACCCATGTTTTCCTAGATTTCTTATTTTAGGACTGTATATTTTAGAACTGCATCAAAATTATTTTTACAGGGCTTATTACAAAATGGGGCTATCTTAATGGGGATCCTAACAAAATAACAAATAATCCTAACAAAATAATCTTAACAATTATTCCTACCCACCCTTAACTAAAAATAAAACCTCTGTCGACAAGGTTAAATTAAATTAAAAGAAAATTGCTTTCATCCTACCTGAACCAGATGAGACTCCATTTCCCCTTTTGATTCAGAAACCGTCCCTCAGACAGGGATCAGAGAGCGGCCGGCCTCTTTCCAACGACAAATCAGTCGGAGGGCTTTCCGTTGAGGGAATCTTAAGATAAGAAACCCTCACCTGCGCAGGTTTTTTGGTCTCTCTGTCGGTCTGATCAGTGTCTTCGTAGAGGTTTCCGGTCCGAAGGACCAAAATGTCAGAAGAAAAAATTCAAGCGATTCACATCTGCCTCAGGTGATGAAAAACTTCTTTATTTGCAGCTAACCAGATTACAGCACCATGTTGGCCAAGATGATCTCAATCTAATCAGCTTGTTTACTGACATCAACTTTTATACTTTCCTGTTACTAGCCAAAATAGCTTTTGTTACATTTCTAACAGTTGACAGTTGGCTATGAAAAACATCTAGGATCACAATTTACCTCAGAAAAGAATGTTTTACCTCAAAACCACAGTTAGTGTAGAACGTTTACCTCAAAATCACAGTTAGTGTAGAACGTTTACCTCAAAACCACAGCTAGTGTAGAATGTTTAGTTCAACAGTGGTAGCTGGAAGTTTCCACAGCCTGCCTCAGTAGAAAACAGATGTTATTCAAGTTCATAAGCAAACTACATCTATCATAGGTAAAGCCCATCTTTAATAAACATGGTTCAATGACCTTTTCTTACCAACATGTCAGCAAATAGCATATTCATTTTGCTAGATGGGAGAAAGAGACAAATAATAGTATGTTTTAAAACTTTTTCTCTTAACATTTATTTACAATAAAATGTCCATTAAGGGTTTGTACATTTTCTATACTCATCCGTTCTCCACAGGAATTTGAATAAACACTTACAGTACCCATTTGTTAAACTTGTGCATCTGTTGGCTGTTAGTTTGGCCTATAAGGAAACCAGCTAATATGCTTGTGATTTAGTGTGCTGTGGGTTCCAATCCACACAGGGAAAGCATATCTGTGATTATTATCTTGGTTTACTTCACCTATAGCCTATAGCATTTCTTTGGAAAAGTATATTCCAATAAATTATATTAATGTTTATGATGTGCATGGTTATGAATAACTGAGTTAGTTGTCAAATTACTAAGAATATGCCTCTAATCCATAATAGTCTGCTAACATTAGCTAACAACAGGATTTGTAGAGAAATACCACTTTGTTTAACAATAATGTATGCTAGCTATTAGCTCAGGTTGTAAAGAAACAGGCCAGTATGCCTACATTTTGGCATGTTGTCTGTTTCAAACAACATAGAGAACACACAACTGAAACTATTATCTTGGTTTAGTTCAGCCACATCATTTCTTTAGAGAAGCATAGTCCACTTACTGATATTATTATATATTTGGAGCATGGTTGCAAACAGATTGGTTATTCATCAAATTCCTATGAATATATTCGTAATCCATAACAGTTTGTTAAAATCAGCTTTTTAAGAGCAGGGTCAGTAAAGCTTGCTACAGACTGTTATATCTCTGACCAATGCTTTTGTTAATATTGTGTACTTTGTAAAAGTGCTATCAAGTTTTGTTTTATCATTAAATATTACATTCAATTCAAGAGCACCATGCCTATGTGACACACATTTTCCATGTGGTTAAATGTATTTTGTTTTGGCTTCTACAGCACCCTGTGTGCTGCATGTATTTATTTATTTGGCATTTGCTTACCAGGAATGTCTGACTGGGTCATGAAGTACCCATTTTCAGTGAAGGTCCTGGGAGAAAACTCAATATACATATGGTTAACAGAATGAAAATCTAGACAGACATAAAGTCATAACATTCAAGCACAAATATGAAAACACATTAGTTTGTCAAAATGAGAACTTAACATACATAATAAAGTCATAACATTCAAGCACAAAATTTGAAAAGGTACACATTAGTTTGTCAGAATGAAAGCTCAACAGACATAATAAAGGCATATTATAGTATTTGCAGTGTATCAACTTACCTTGTCCTGCATTTCTCTGATGTGTGGGTCCAGGCTGACCACCTTCTTTCGACACAAATATATCCTTGTTATATTTTGCAAATATGTTTGCCTTTGTTGCAATTATTGACCATTGCCATGTTATTAGTTCTGACATGATTAACACGTGCCAAAATGTATGGCCATTTTACTATGCAGGACATATGCACGTAAATTGCTGGCTACTGCTTGCAATACATCCTGGTTATCATTATACTTGTATGCTAAGCAGTGCAATTTTTTGACATTCATGTGCATGGACTGCTATATTTATAAAGCCGCAGAATTATATTTTTGTAAATATTCTTACATGCCATTTGTGTGTCCATGTGTATTGACCTTGATTTCATGTATGTTCCATTTATACCACTAACAGTCATACATACACATCTACACCTGCGCGTTGCCTTTGACATGGCATATGTATGCAACATATACTTATTCCATTACACATTTGTTTGGGTTGTGTACACCTACTTGTGTATATAGCAGTCATTTTGTTATTCTCTGCAGTACTTCTGTTTGGCACTGTGCTTGATTGTTTGCCTTTCATATGCATGGTTGTAGGGCTGGTTCTGTCCTCTACTGGAGTTATCTAGCATTGTTAGACCTGCATTTGCTTATCTGTGATTTTGCTTGGATTCCACCTGCACTGCTGACAGACTACTTTGGTATGTGTTTTTTATCCAATTTGTACTGTTATCCTAATTCACTACCCTCCAAAATGCATCCATCATTGGTCATACACACCCAGGTATGACTGGCAGTCAATTTGCAACATGTCATAATGTGATAGTGCATAGATAGATATGTTTTTCTGCATTTCACCATGGCTGGAATGCATCTCCACCCTGTTTGGCACCTTTCCATTGTCTATGTTGTGCAGTATGCCATCTGCGTAACTTACCTGTCCTTAATGTTTTTTTCCAACCTTTGTCTGTCTTGTGTTGTGATATCTGATCTATGGGTATACCTGATGTGATGTCCTTCTCCTCCTCTATCCCCTATCTTCATCTTCCCTTCTACTGTTATTAACAAAAAAGGTGCCTATCCCCACAAAAAAAAAAAAAAAAAATATTGCCCGTGTCCTCTGACTTTCCCTGAAATTTTCCTATTCTATCATCCCTCTTGTGTGTCCCTGTTCTTCACCCATACCCACATCTTTTCTGTCTCCCACTTTCCTTGGGTGGGTGTGTTACTTGTGTTCCCCACCAAATGTTAGCTGTGGCTATGTGGTTGTGACTGCTCTTCACCTTTAATTGTTTTATTAGAAATGTTATGGATTCCATCAGAATCCATAGGTGCAAGCAGGAATATTTTATTAATACCTGTCTTACGGAGATATCCATGTACGTCTCTGAGCTTACTGCAAAGATTGCTGACAATATATATTACAAACAGAACTGGAGCTTTGAAAAAGTACTTTTGTTATTGAATGAATTATAGAAATATCTGTATTGGTCTATAATGTTTCTGGGTAAACTTGTGACAAATGTATTACAAATGTCATGCAGCTTATATTGGGATAGTTAGCATTCTTTTCTTTTTTATTGCATCATAACAGACTCAGTTATATTCCTTATTTGTCCTTAACCTTAGTGGACAGGTTATGTTTTATGTATGTCTGTACAACTATCAGGATGCTTGAATTGTGATAGTTTTTCCAAAACTTTGTTAATGTACAATACACTTTGACACCCATTTCTCATTGCTTACAGATTACTTGTGGATTTGTTTAGTGCACTGTTGCTACTGCTATACTTCATTGTGCACTGAGCTAGTCTGAGTTTCTTACGGTACATATTACAAAGTTAGTTTCTGATTTTTTTCTTGTGTTTAAAGCCTAATGCCAGGTGTTTGTACATACTATTTCCATGTAATACATGTGACAACATCATCATATGTAACAATTCATTAAAACTGTTGTATACATCATACATGGGACTTGAACCCATGGCAGTGGATAGCACAAGTAAAAGGCAATCACACAACCATTGTATGACATGCCCATTGCAGCAGCACTGGTGTTTCCACAGTTATATGCATATCTAATCATAATGAGCATGTGTACCCAAGAATGTTGGATGCCTGTCATACAGAACTGCTGTCAATGGCACACATCATAACAAATGTTACTCTCATTATATATTATACAGCACACATAATGGAAGTTATACAGAAACATTGAAGAAAATAGTCATTCATATTAAAATGAACTTTTATGCACACATGGCTATATATTGACACAATAATCCTTGAATAGCTACAGACATCCTGATGCTGTTTCTATCTGATTAAATGTGCTGACAGTTACTACTATATTAATAAGCATCAGAGAATATCTGCAAACTAGTTGGTAAAATATACATCTTATGATAATCCTTGGAATTCGATGGTTTCCATAAACATATCACAGACAGTACAGGTTAAGCAGAAATGAAAACAGATATATTTTCATTCTGGCTGTATTAATAAGCATCAGAGGATATCCGTAAACTATTCAGTGAGCATACACCCTTTGGAAATCCTCAATACTCATCAGATTTCATAAGCATATCACAGACATTGCAGCATAATCAGAAATTGCTATAGATATATTTTCATTCCATTTTTATCTACTTTTCAATAGGGCTGTTTCTTTTTATATCTTCAACTGCATATATAGAAAAATCTGCTTCTAACTGATGCAAATTTAACCATCTGTATGCATATTGTTCAATTCTACACTTCTCCATTATGTTACATCCAGGTTGTATTGCAGACAATTTAGCCAAAAAAGACTGTCAACATGTATAATTTGATTTACACAGATTAATGATAACATGCATATTTAAAAAGATTAATCTGTTCCACCACAGCAATGACAGCAGTTGATGACTTAATTTTGAAGCTAGTTGTAATTCAACTATACCTTAAAGTGAGTTCAGCTATGTGCACACAGCTTTCAAGTACCATTTGTGCCATACATAATTAATGAGGTTCACTGACATTCAATGTTTTGGAATTCCATTTGCACACATCTGCCTAAGTTCTTGAAATTCCATGATTTAACCAATAGCTCAGTGAAATGGGAAGGTGGTCCACACAGCTACCCATCAGTATCAATAAATGAGACTATCTGTAACACGTGCCTGATGATCTCCAATGGTCTGATAAAATATATGTAACAACTTTAACATGTGATTTTGATACATGTACTGTTCACACCATTGCTACCTGCAAACTGAGTGAGACCTCCATTACCATTTTTTTAAAGGTATTTTTTGGAACTAGTTACACTTTTAAAACTGTCCATGTTGACGTAGAGGAAGCTTCAGCATGTCGGGGTGCAGAACTGGACTGAGGAATAGACCACCCAAATGCTCAGTGTCTATGCTGGACATGAGCAGAGAATGTGAGCACACCCCAAAAACTTCACCATGATTGAGATATGGGACAAGATTGTGAGGGAGCACCATAGATGGACTAGGATATATTGCTGTAAGTCTGACATCATTATGATGATCTTCATTGGAGAGACACTGAGGATCTTCATCAGAGAGTCACAGAGGTCCTAAGCCAGTTAGCAGATGCCTACATTAAGTTTCATAATCCACACCTTAACAACTACATCATAATAAATATATTTGCTACATATATCTGTTTATGAGTCTGGTTACTGATAATAGCAATGCAAATGTAGTTAACATTATCATGTTGATGTCAACTGAGGTTCTCTCTAACTATACTGAGTCAGTGTACACAGTCTGAATAAACTTTGATTATGACTGTACATTCATACCTACATCACACACATATATCCATGAATTCTATGCCATAAATATTCCTTTTAGAATAATTGCAGAACTATCAATTAGCTCACATAGTTTAACACTGAGTCAGCATGACTGCTGATTTCCTATGGGGGTTCAAATCCCATTGTAGGCTGTTTTTCAAATAGTGATGTTTATGTAGATAATATTGAACTTAACATATGAATGACTTAAGCAGTACAGCTTTTTATGCATCTAGCAGGGCCATGGTTCACTGACACCTATAGTGCTTAGTCTGTGGATGACAATGCATTTCTCCATTATCCATAACACTACTAAAAGCATTGCACAGTGTACATCTGTGTGAATGCTGATCAATACATACATACATTCATTATTAAGCTCTACATTCTAGAGAGTACATTATCATAATATCCATGTTTTTGTACTAGCTTTCATGATTGTTTGAGCAGTGCTGGTCAGCATGGGTAACATATGTTGGATTTTGTAAACCATAATGCAACCCTAAGACAATTAAACACTGACACAAACTTCTGCTATAGGATGGATTCTATCATTATGCCATAGAAATATCCCAGAGTAACTTTGTATGATGGAAGGAAATGTGCTGCCTATAAGTTCAATCCATTAGCAAGAGGCCAGTATGAATGCGTCATGGATCCATTTGGTTTTGAATCCTCATGCAGACTGTAGATCATAGTATCAAATGTGTGCTATGTCTTTAAGAAGCATGCGAGGCTGTACGTGCACATATATATATTCCACACATGCAAATACCTAGTGCCATTTTGAAGGAGCAGCTAGGGAGTGAGCATGCAAGATCTTAGTCATTAGTTGTATACAAGTTATTTAAGTCAGAGTCAATAGTCAACAGTAGTAATGTGTTTGTATGAAATAAATCTGCTTGAGCAGAACCCATGAAGACTCATTTATTCATGTCCTAGACATGAAAGCGACATGGTATCAGTACCTGGATTGAATAGAGAAGTATATTCGGAGCCATGAGGGGCAAAGACAACAGTGAAGGTAAAAGCAAGAGAAAAGAACACAAACATAGCCAGAAAGAAACAAAGGTAATGAGAAATTACACAAACTGTTTACACGATAAGAAAGACAATAAAGGGGCATTACAAGTGCACACTGCACAGACTGCATTATCAGGCAAGTGGAAAGTACGAAAATTTGTTAACTAAAGAAAATATTTAAGATAAAAGTATTCGACAAAACAATTAACTGTAAAGCAAAACGAGTGTGTTCAAGACAAAATTGGGCATGTTTAGAGTAAAATGAGCACAAGAAAATTATATCGGGCATAAAAGGGCTTAAATGAGCAAAATTAATATAATAAAGAAAAATAAAGGGCACATTGAGCAAAATAAAGTAAAGCGACTGCGTGTGTTTTGGCAAAGTGCTGTATTTGGGCATAACCACAACTTCATATTGTAACAAGGGCATAACTAGAGTTATTTGAAGTGTAAAAAAGTGCTGACAGCGTGTGCTTTTTACTGAGCATATAGTTCAAAACTCTATTGTGTGCAAAGTGCAACTACTTCATGTAATACAAAGTATAGCCATTTCGAAAAGTTTCTTGTGCTGGGTGTGTCTTTTTGCAAAGCCCTGCCATTACAGAGTGCTTTTTGTACTGTAAAGAGTTGACTAGTAAGGTATCGCCATTTTGGGGACATTTCAGTGTGCTGTATGCAGTTATTCACAATTGCAATCACTTTGAAGAGTTATTGAGTTTAAGGTAACAGATGATCAATTTATTCATATTGTGTAGTTACTTGGCATGTTTCTTACATTAAGAGGTGTTTTCTTACAAAAGACATTACAATAGTATTACAGTGCTTGTGAGTTATTCAGTCACATTGTAAAGTTCTCGAATGTTTCTTAAAATGATGATAAATAACTTTAGCAAATGATGGTAAATGACTAGCATTTCTGCCTTTACCGATAATATTACAAAAGTACCAAAACGCCCGAGAAGTTTATTTCACAAAGTCCATTTATTTTATTCACATAATTCCGAAAAGCCCAAAAGAGGTACAAGTTCAGAGTACAAAGGCAATGGACAAATACTGACATTAATTCTGGCATATATGCATGTTTGTATGTTTATGCTTATTTGCAAAACTCTTCGCTGGTATGTGTTAATATGGCAGACAGATTTTGAAAACCCTTACCACTTGTATTTGATCAGAATATTGCAGAGAACTGGAGAATATTTGAGCAAGAGTGTGATGTTTTTATACAAGCAGCTTATGCAGATAGAGATATATGCACAAGGGCATTCATTTTGCTAAACCTAGCTGGGTCAGGGCCATAGAAAGAGAGCATTCATTTGTATATGCACCAACAGTATATGAAATAGAAGGTACAGACTGCCCTATTGTTATACAATCTGAATCAAGGGAAGACCCCGAGTGTTTGAAGCGCAAATTCAGAGAAATGTGTAACCCTCAGATGAATATTACATTAGAAAGGCATTTGTTTTACACAAGAGATCAGAAACAAGATATTAACAGTGCTGCTGTGAGAAAGATTTTACTCTGTGACAGTGATTTAACGTTGAGCAAGGCCATAGAGATTTGTCAAGTCCACGAGGTGACAGTAAAACTAGACACTTTTGCTAGAGTGAGAACTAATGAACAACTCAGTGTAACCAGTAGTTCGAGGCTTGTTGCTTATGGAGGTGAGGAAATTCAAACCGAAGCTTCAGTGATGCTTTCATGTTATTTGGCTGAGAACTGTTACAACTTGTTATTCTATGCAGTCCAAAGACCAGTGCAATCTTTACTGGGTCTCAAAGATAGTTTAAGAATGAATCTGCTTTCTTTTGCTAAAGAAGTTCATCACATAAGTGCATTTCTGAGTTCCAATTTTTCAGAAGCCATTTTCTCAGAGTATGCTGA
The DNA here is from genome assembly GCF_019279795.1 of Protopterus annectens. Taxonomy (NCBI): domain Eukaryota; kingdom Metazoa; phylum Chordata; order Ceratodontiformes; family Protopteridae; genus Protopterus; species Protopterus annectens. The sequence goes on from NC_056739.1 coordinate 1,511,864,882, forward strand.
TGTTTTTGATGAGAAGTTATGCAGACTTCCAGTTGTGTATTCCATGAAATTAGACCCAGAGGTCATTCCAGTAGTCAGACCAGCAAGAAGAGTTCCAATAGTGATGCAAGATAAAGTTAAGGCTCAGCTGGATAAAATGGTGCAGCAAGGTGTGATTTGCCCAGTCACAGAAGCAATGGAATGAGTGTCATCCATGGTAGCTGCTCACAGAAAAGACAAAGACAAAATCAGAATATGCATTGACCCAAGAGATCTGAACAAAGCATTAAAAAGACTGTATTATTCAATGCACAGTCAAAGAGGTTGGAGTTCTAATACCGAATGCCACTGCATTTTCTGTTTTGGATGCAACGAGTTAAGTTTGGCAAGTGATGCTAGATTGCATATCTTCATTTCTAACTACTTTTGGTACTCTGGTAGATACAGATTCATAAGGATACCATTTGGAATAATTTCTGCAAGTCAATTCTTCCAGCTTACAATGGAGCAAATTTTTTTGGGTTATCCATGTGCCATAATGGTAGATGATCTATTGGTCGGAGGCAATGGTGAAGCAGAGCATGACAGAAACCTAAAGAAAGTTCTAGACAGAGCATATGAAGGAAGCTCAATCCTCTGAAGTACAAATTCATACTTCCAGAAGTTACGTACATAAGACATTGGTTTAGGAGTCCAGGCTTGAGACCTGATCCAAACAAACAAGCAGCTATTCTTGAAATTTCAGTACCAGATAATGTGCAAGCTCTACAGCACTTTCTGGACATGGTCAATTATTTAGGCAAATTTATACCAGACTTCAGTGAGTTGACATCATCTTTAATATAGCTCACACTAAAAAATGTTGCCTGGCCATGGTTAGAACATCATCAGAAGGCATTTGAAGACCTTAAGCAGAAAATTGCCACCCCACCTAAGTTAAGATACTATGATGTGAACAAACCAGTTACTCTTTCCTGTGATGCTTCAAAATTTGATCTAGGCACAGTTATACTTCAAGAGGGCAGACCAGTAGCCTATGCGTCTAGAACACTAATGAAAACTGAGATGCAGTATGCTCAAATTGAAAAGGAACTGTTGGCAATAGTATCTGCATGCTCCAAGTTTCATGAGTATATTTATGGTTGAGATATTCATAGGTACATAGGTTCTTAGGTATGTACTAGGCTATCTGCCCTAGGGCCTATATAAGCCTAGCCAAATGAGGTTCCCTGGCTTTCGCCACCCAAGAAACTTATTTTCCTGTGCCCCTGTCAAGCAACGCCACAGCAGTGAGCTCCAGGGTGAATTTTCTGTTTCCCATCCAATTGTCAAGATTTATCTTAAGGAGGGCTAATGAGGAGCTCTGTTTGACATGAATGGGTAGCCTGTTCCAGATAATGGTAAGTCTCTAGGACAGGAATCTATCCCTCCAGCATGTTCTGTTTATTGTGGTGACAAGATTTACGTACCTGGAGCATGTCGCTCGGAGAGATTGAGATTTCTTTAAGTGTAGCAGGTCCATCAGATCTGGGTTAGACATGGCTTTGTATGTTAAGCAGAGGTCACCTCAGAGTAGGGGATATATGGCAAGGTAGAGATGGAGTTTTTTTAAATGGTCTGTGTATGGCATCTGTTTGAGGCCAGTAATCCTCCTAATGAGGTATTTCTGTGGCCTTTCTTCTTGTTGCAGATGTCTTGCGAGGTACTTGCCAAATTTTCCGTTGTACTCTATAATGGGTTTGATGAGGGATGAGTAGAGAGGAGAGATGGCCTCTCTTTTTCTGGAGGAGAACCCCTTTGCGATAAGGTGTGCCACGCAGAAGGATTTTCTGACTACTGAGGTGACTTGATTATTAAAGGAGAGACTACTGTCCAACTGCATCACAAGGTCTCTTATCGCACTTTCAGTGTTTAGTAGGCTACCGCCTATGTGGTAGTTCATAGGTACGGTGTTTTTCCCAAAAGGGATGACAATACACTTCTTGCCATTGAGCTTGAGGTCATGACTTTGACAGCAAGCATCAGTCTCAGTGAGGCTTCTTTGTTAAATGTCCACATCCTTAGGCAAATCTATTATGACTCCTAGTTTGCAGTCATCTGTGAATTTCATTAACTGGAGACCAGCTGTATTAGTCTGGACTTCAGAGAAGTAGATACCGAACTGGAGATGACCCAGGACCGAACCCTGTGGTACTCCGCTTGTCACTGCTCTGAATTTGGATTTGGAGTCTGCTACTTTCACTGTGTGGGTTCTGTCAGTGAGCCAGTTGGCCACCCATCTTGTGACATATGGATTTATGCCTAGTCCAGTTTATCTATAATACCAGAGTGGGGGATGGTGTCAAAAGCCTTGGTGAGGTCAAGATAGGCTGTGTGCACCACCTTACCCTTGTCTACAGCTCTGGTGACTGCTTCAAAGAAGTCATTCAGGTTTAGGAGGCATGATCTACCTTTTACAAACTCAAACTGAGGGGGATCCAGAGTTTGCAGGTTACCTATGTCTTTGTTTATAAGCTCCAGGATGATGCGTTCCATGGCCTTGCAGACCAGGCTCGTCAGGCTAATGGGGTGGTAGTTCCCGGGGTCAGTGGTGGCACCCCTTTTGTGGAGTGGGATAACCATCACCATGCACCATTCCATAAGCACAAAGCCTGAGGTGAGGCTATAGTTGAACATGGTAATTAGGTGGGGTGCCAGTTCATTCTGTAGTTTGTGCAGAACGCAGCCTGGGATGTTGTCCGGTCCCATGAATGCTGTGTTCTTGACTTTGGAGAGTGCGGTCTTTGCCTGCACATCCATGATTACAGGGGCTTTGCAATCTTCTGGTATGGAGATGGGCCCTATGGGGGTTGGGGGGTAAAGTTTGCACTGAACCTGTCTGCTAGGATGTTGGCAATATCATTTGTTTCGATAAATATAATGCCATCATGCTGTAGTTCAGAGCAGATTTGAGTGCTGCCATTGAGATTTTTGACATAGCTGTAGAAAACTTTGCAATTTTCTTTAGAATCCACGGTGATTTTATTTTCATAACTAGCTTTGGAGGATTTTATGAGGGATCTCAGCTTCTTTCTGCAACTGACCAGGAAGTTCCTGAAATCAAGGGATTTTACTCTTTTTTGCAACAGTTTCTTCCTTCTGTTGTAGAGTTTGTTTATGGTAGGGGACCACCAGATTGGCTTCTGTTTTTTGAAAGATAGCATCTTGGTTCTGTTGAGGATTGCTCAGTCCATGCACTCATGTATGTGCTTATACAGTGCTTTTGTATATGATTATGCAGTCATGTTCTGACTTAAGAAGCATGAAGTTGGCTTTGGAGAAATTTTTTATGGTTGTTTCCTTAATGTGGGTGGGAGTGGGATATGTATGGCTAGGGTGATTAGCTTGTGGTCGGACCTGACCAGTGAGGAGTTGACCTCTGGTGTGGAGCATCTGTTACCCATTTTGGTAATGACCAAGTCCAGGATGTTGCTGCTCCTGTTAGGGGTATGGACAAGCTGATCCAGTGAGTTGGAATTGAGAAATTCCAGAAATCATTGGGCAAATGAGTTAGTACATGAGAAGTTTTCCCAGTTGATGGTGGGGTATTTGAAATCTCCCAATAATAGGGTATTGGGCTGTACATTAATATTATCCAGTATATCGAGAAACATGGAGTGGGCATCCTGGGGCATGGTGGGGGATCTGTAACATGCTACAACCTGAATTACAGTCTTGCCCAGTGTTTATTGTACTTGGATAATTTTGGATGCACTATGTTGAGCAACTATCCTGGAGGTGTGGATATCCTTTATGAATATGGACACACCTCCTCCTTTAGTGTTTCAGTCCAGGCTAGGTGGCCAAAAGGTGTGGTAAGAATTGTAGCCTGGTAATGCAGGGGTGTTCTCTGGAGCCTTAAACCAGGTCTCTGTCACTGCACATATGTCAATGTTCTCCATCTTAAGGAGTGCCTCAAGTGAGTGCATTTTGAGGTTTAGACTTCTAGCATTGACTAGCATTACCATTGGATTTTGCTTGTTTGTATCTACTATGGTGGTGCATTTGACATTTGAGCCTTGCCTAAAAAAGGCACTATAGTGGCTGCAAGAGCCTTAGCCAGTATCTGGAATCCCAGAGGCGACAGGTGCAGGCCATCTCTGACAAACCATCATGGCCTGCCGATCATGTCATCCAAGGCAGACAGATACTGAATCCACTTGGAATGACACCAGAACCTTAGCCAATTGTTGAAGTCAGTCATTTTTGTCCTTGTAGTGTGGTATCATTCTGGGTAATGGCAGGATGCTGCTCAGAGCTAGTGTCATACCTCCCTGGGCCACATAGTCAGAGAGCTCCTCCATGTCTCTTTTCATGTAGTCCAGGGAGGTATGTCTCAAGTCATTCACTCCAACATGGACAATGACAGAGTCATATCTGTACTTGTGGAGTGACCTGAGTGCATGCAAACAAGAAATCACCGGGAGCTGACCCTTAAACATGCCTGGTTAGTGCTTATTAATTTAAGTACTAAGAACTGATTTCCTCTTGAGAAGTAAGGAAAGTTGAGTGCTGCAGTAATTTATAGATTATTTAGTTCTTGCAATGAGATTTGGACAGTGCTGAGCACAAAGAAACAGTTTTGAGTGCTAAAACTAGAAAACCGGCTAGTTCTAAGGGAAAATCTGAAGAGCAGACTTTCTGGCACCGGGAATAGTTTAACTGTAGTTAAACACCGCTGCGTGATGCACAAAACAGCGCAAACACAGGTTTTTCAACAGAAAGATGAAAAGGATAGAAATCACCCAAAATGGCCAATAAAACTACAGATTCTGAGCTGAAACCACTCCTCCAGTGACAGGTAGACTGGTCAAAGCTCACCACTCTCACTAATGAACAGAGAAGATTCCCTCTATCTTAGAAAGGTCTGGGCAACTCAGAAACTTACAAACAGTCCAGAATTCAGCAAAATCTAAAAACCGGTCTCTACTGGTTCTAGAAAGGTGGGAAACAAATAGAGAGGTAGGATTTTTTTTTCAAACGTTAAAGCAGATACAGGAATACAAACACTTTTAAAGCAGAAAAATGGCTATCACACTTGAGTGTATAGCCCTTAACAGGTAAACAGTTGAAAAACACTTAAAAACATTCAAGTAAAGTGCAAACAGTATTAGAATTCAAAAAAACAGTTCAAATAAGTAGCAATGTTAATAAAAAATGGTTGGAATAATGTGGCTAGCAAAAATAAGCAATAAAAATCAAAAGAGAGGTACTTAATCAACTCAAAGTCTCCCTTTTCTCTCTCTGCTGCTGTAGGACTCTGCAGGACACCCAGGCAAACTCTTGCTGAGGTAATACAAGAGCAAAAACTGTGCAAACATGAGTTTTTAAACAGAAAGATGAAAGGGATAGAAATACCCCAAAAATGGCCAATAAAACTACAAATTCTGAGCTGAAACCACTCCTCCAGTGACAGATAGGCTGGTCAAAGCTCACCACTCTCACTGATGAAAAAGGAAGCTTACATCTATCTTAGAAAGTTCTGAGCAACACAGAAACGTAAAAACAGCCCAGAAGTGAGCAAAATATGAAAACCAGACTCTACTGGTTCTAGAAAGGTGGGAAACGATTAGAGGGATAGGATTTTTTTTTTTTTTTTTTTTGTTTGTTTGTTTGTTTTTATTCAAAAGTTAAAGCAGATACAGAATACAAACACTTTTAAAGCAGAAAAATGGCTATCATACTTGAGTGTGTCGCCCTTAACAGTTAAACAGTTGAAAAACACTTAAAAATGATCAATTAAAGTGCAAACAGTATAAGAATTTAAAAAACAGTTCAAATAAGTAGTAAAGTTAATAAAAATGCTCGGAATAATGCGGCTTGCAAAAATAAGCAATAAAAAGCAAAACAGAGCTACTTAATCCACTGAAAGTCTTCCTTTTCTCTCTCTGCTGCTGTAGGACTCTGCAGTACACCCAGGCAGGCTTTTGCTGAGGTAATAGAAGTGCATAATGAAAGGGATAGAAATAGCCCAAAATGGCCAATAAAACTACAGATTCTGAACTGAAACCCCTCCACCAGTGACAGATGACTGATCATCAACCTCTAGTTACTATTCTAAAGAAGCCTATGCATAGCCAGCCTTAGGCATAGGCCACCTAGGCTCCAGTGGGATTACAAAGAATGATGCTCAAATTGCAAAAGTAGAATTTCAAATTGGTCTACAATAAAGGTAAATTGCTTTGTCTGACTGCTACTTCATCTAGATCTCCCAGGATTATGACAGAACAGCTTAATGCAGAAACTTTTGACTTTGATGTGATACCAGTGTGAAATATTTCTACCACTAGACTTGAGTTATGAGATCATACTCAGACTGATCCAATTTTGCAGAAGCTTAATCACTATATTAAAGTCGAATGGTTGTCAAAACAATATCGTGTATCATCTGAAGTGCAAATGTATTTTCCTTACAAAGATGAATTGTTGATGGAAGATAGCATTATTTTCAAAGGTCCTAAAATTATTGTTCCTGCTTCCTTACAACAAGAATACATCCAGAATTTGCACCATAGTCACCCATGAACCACATCCGCTAAGAGAAGAGCACAAGAATTAGCATTTTGGCCTTCATTACTGAAAGATATTAATAAAGTTATTTCTACTTGTTCGGTATGCAATAGTACCACATTGCATTTGCAAAGAGAACCACTTCAGCTAAATCAAGCTCCTGAACTACCTTTGTCTACTATAGCAACTGATATCTTTGAATGGAACAATCAACACTACTTAGTTTTGGTAGACTCTTATTCAAATTGGTTTGAGATTGATCTACTACCTAACCTAACCTCAGCTGCTATTACCAAGTTGAAATGTCATTTCTCAGTTCATGGTAGTCCACACAAACTGTTTTTCTGACAGTGGTACTCAATTTACTAGCCAGTTGTTTCCGAAATTTGGAAAAGAATGGGACTTTGTACATGTCGCTAGTAGTCCTGAATATCCTCAGTCCAATGGTCTAGCTGAAAGAGCAGTGCAGAGTGCAAAGCAATTACTTGAAAGGTCAAAGCATAACAATACCGACATGTTCTTGAATTTGCTTAAACTCAGAAACATACCTTGTGATGATATTCTTGGCTCACCTGCTCAAAGAGTACTTTCCAGGCAAACTAGAACTATGCAACCTATTTCTTTAAGTTTGTTGCAGCCTAAGTCAAAGAGCACTAAAACCATCAAGGCTCAATTGTTTAAGAAGTGTAATATCCAGAAATCTAGTTACGACCAATCGAGCAGATTACTTTGTCCATTGAGGGAAGGAGAGATGGTTTGAATTCAGACAACAAAAGGATTTGATCAAATAGGACAGATTATAGGCATTTGTGATAAGTTGAGATCTCACGTGGTAAATTCTGAAGGCATGGAGTATAGAAGGAATCACAGACATCTTCTTTCTGTCCCAGAACCATCATCATCATTGCAATCACAACATTGTATCTATGATGTGGACTCTAAATAGAAGAATGAATCAGACACTATTTCCAGACCAGAATGTGTTCAGAATTCTGACTCCATTTCAGAAAAAGATTCAAACATTCCACAGATTAATCACTTTACAGAAACTGTTGCAGTTGCTAAAGTTAACACTCCATTTTATGTCACATAATATGGACGAGTATCTAAACCAAGTGTGAAATATGCAGCAACGTGGACTTGATTGCACATACCTATATGTTTAAATATTGTATAATGCATGACTAAAAAGATACCTGTGATTTCTGCATGACAAACAGTCTCAAAGCAATTGCCTGGCCTATATCTCAAAGAGGGAGGATGTAGATCATAGTATAAAATTATATATATATATATATATCTATATATATATATATATGGTTTGATCGACAAGCATTTGCCCCTTCCCCAATCAGTTATTTAAGCTTGAGTCAATAGTCAACAGTAGTAATGTGTTTGTATGAAATAAATCTGCTTGAACAGAACCCACAAAGACTTGTTTGTGTCCTAGACATGAAAGTGACTCAGAGCATTTTTGCTATTATTTTGATATTTCTGTATTTATTTTTTAAAAACAGATGTTGTTATTGTATCTTTCGGCTTTTCCGTTAGGAGCCACAGCGAACTCCGTCCGCTAATGATTGGCAGTAGATTTTATTTGCCAGTCCTGATGTACAACCTTCAACGAAGGTACACCCATTCACGCATGTTTCCACACAGAAGACACTTTAGCTGAAAATCGAACAGGACAGCCTCTTATTGTGAGGTGACAACGCTACCGCAGCACCAAACAGATATGGGAGATAACTTGCTTTTTCAGTTATGCAGCATAGCTTTTTACACTTCTAATATGTACGTGGTACATTAATGCCTATAGCGCTTAGGTCTCAGATGACTGTGAATATCTCAATTATCCACAACATTTCTGGAAATGTCCTGGCTATGTCAATATGGCTGTATGAGTAAATGCTTTATAATACATACATAGGCTACCTGTACATTTAGAACATTGCAATTTTATGTCATGATCTAGTCTTGTTGAACATATACTGCCCACCTAACTTACTTACATGTCAATGTATTAAATGCTATTGATGAACATGAATTAATATTACATGTATTTATGTCTGTCAAGTGCATCAGTATGTTCCATTGAAAAGTATGTGACTCAACTCTGAATTCTTACAGCAGTTTGTTATTGTTCAGAACATTGTGCTGACATGCAGTCAAGAGTTCATGCTTTTGTGTTTCAAATGCATGGCAGATAGCAGAGGTTGGAATGTTTCTTTACCTATCCTTTAATTTTGAAGCTCAAATTCATGAGTTTAATTCTTCCCTACATAATCATACAGTTAAGTTGTTTAACTTCAATCAATCCATACAATCACAGTCAAGATGGGTCAACTAAGCAGGTAGATGCCAGGGCTGTAGTACAAACATAGAGGAATGTTGTAGCTTTGAATTTTGGTTCCACTAGTTTGTATACAGTACTCCTCATATGTGTGCAGTATTGAGAGTTACACAGCAATAACTGAATGTGAAAGTGTCTTTCATGTCAAGGATAGAGGACACGTGATGCTAATTTTTTACTATTATTTTGTACACGGTGAACATTATATATTCACCTGCCACAATCCTTCCATGGAAGAAATACATCCTTTTTTCCTTTTTACAGGTAATGAAGAATGGGCCCAGCATCAAGCTTTGTGCATCTAGTGTATGGACAGGCTGGAGAAGCAGAGGTGGGATAGAGGTATATGTTATAAATGTCAGCATAAATTTCCCCAGAAATACTCATAACATAAATAAAAAATCAGTTTTGCTTGCAGTGTCAGTCATGCTAATATTAATGCCAAACTACCCATAATGCATCTGCAAGGAAAGTGCAATAGTCATTGATCTCTTGTGAATAACATTATAGAGTCACTTTAAGCACTGTACTTTGAGTTATAAGCAGAGTATGTTTGACAACCACAATTCTTTTAATTTTTTTAAGTCACAGTCTAAATAACAGACAATTCTGTAGAAATGTTTTAGTGCTTGTGAAGGCTGCCAGCCCAGCTAACTAAAATTTCTTTATAATCCTATGTCATTTGTAAATATTAATATGATACATAGACTTGTCTTACAAATGTAAGAAAACTGTATGTTATGTGCTGAGCTTCAAACATGTAACCACAGTGCACCCTGCTGGAAAAGAGCAGAAATGTGTATAAACTATATACCTGTGCAAAGATGTGTTTTCTTAGTAGTAGCTGGAACATACAGAGTTAACTTGCAAACTCTGAGAAAATAAGTGAAGAGTTTTACGATGTGTTATAAAGTAAGTTAATACAGCAAAAAGACAGGATGTCTACAGCTAGAAATTCTTTCTATTGTCTGGAAAGAGAAATAATTACAGGTTCAAAATGTAAAAGTGTTTAACAGTTTTAAGACTTCCAGTTCCAGGCAAAACTTCTAAGAGATAAGTATTTTTCACAGAGAAATATTACATTCTGTTGGTATCTGTTAGGCTGAGAACTAATGGCAGAGGTATCAAAGAATGATGTAATCTGAGATAGCCCAGAAGTAATGTTTGATAGTAATTTAAGAACTATCTCAGAGAGTGAGTCTGGCCTTTTTGTATTTGTCTTTGGACCTAGAAACATTCACCCAGCACTTCTCATCTGCATTTACATTGCTCTGTAAGTAAGACTTAGATCATAGGATCTCTCTTAGAGATAGATAGGAATACAGTAAGATTAGTTTAGATGTTTTCTGTATTACTGTCCTGCAATGTTGTTTTACAGTATTTCCTGTGATTCTGAACTCTGTTGTCACTGTATTGAGTTATTGAGTATTGTCTTGTTCGTTTATTATTTATTATTAAATATATTTAAACCTTTTAATTGTGACTGGTTTGTTTAGAGATATTTAAGCTCCTAGAGTACTTGCATATGTATTTGGGGACACAGTACAGGCCACTCTTAAATAGCCTTAAAGTCTTGGACACAATGTTTGGATAATAGCAACATTACACAGTAGAATTGGTCACCCTTTGTAAGGGCCTTATAGTAGCTGATAAGTAGTGGTGGTTGTTGGCAGTAATTACTATCTTATAGTCTGGGCAGAAGGGGGCATAGCTAGTGAACCTGTGCCAGCCTTTCCCACAAGTGTCTGTATGTTGGTTTAAAAATCAAATCTCAAAGTGTGTGTGTGTGTGTGTGTGTGTGTGTGTGTGTGTGTGTGTGTGTGTGTGTGTGTGTGTGTGTGTGTGTGTGTGTGTGTGTGTGTGTGTGTGTGTGTGTCAGCTACATGGGCAGGGACACGAAGCACTGGTTAGACAAATAGGGTGCTGAAGGTTTTGGCTTGACCACTCAGAGAGATCTTATCCCTATAGCTTTGCCAGTGGGGAGTCTTATTGGGGATCTAGAGAGAGGGGGAAACTAGCCTCAAACACTGTGTGCTCAACACTGTGATCTCTGTGTGCGCTTAAGAGAAATTATACTTTACTGTGTGTGTACTTGTTATCCTCCCAATGTGCAAGACCCTCACTTTTGTTAGTGGTGAGGATTGAGGCTCTTTGATAACTGGGCCATTGCAGGGGCATCACAGTACTATGCTGTAGAGTGTTTTAATTACAATTTGATTATACTGTTACTGGTATTTAAGTAGTAGGTGGTGCTTACTGATTGTTCTGTTGTTCATATTCAGTTCCTGACTAAATGTCTGCTGTCTTAAAATTCTGAATACTGTTAGTAGACAGTTTCTGGCATGCACATTAGTCAAACATGTCTTGCACTTCTGTGCATAACAGCCCTGTGATCTTTGTTAGCATTTTCTATAACTGTTATGCACAAAGCCAGTCATGTTCTTCTGTTATGTCTGCTTTTTGCATAGTTAATGATCATCACTGCAATGTTTGAATTGTGCAGGTGCATAGGTATGTACACTACATAGGTAGTTGGGTAGTGACAGTGATACATTAGTTGATGAACAATAATGCGTGTGTGTGACATGCCCTAAATTTGTAGATGTCACATGTTGTCATTGTGATTATTATTGTCAAGTTGTTCTAAGGTGTGTGTATATACATATATCTATATATATACATGTGTGTGTGTGTGTATAAATATATATATATATATATATATATATATATATATATATATATATATATATATCTACAGAGAGAGATAGATACATATACATACATCTATGTGTGTGTGTGTGTGTGTGTGTGTGTGTGTGTGTGTGTGTGTGTGTGTGTGTGTGTGTGTGTGTGTGTGTGTGTGTGTGTCTGTATATATATATATATATATATATATATATATATATATATATGTATATATAAAGTTTGCCACTGCTAGTTCTTCTTACTATATATTAATAATAAACTTATATTATTCAGGAGATGTCAACACAATGCATTACCTGCACATAAACCTCAGTTATATTTGAGAGTTGTTATCACCTTAACACTCAACCGAATTGAGTGAGGCACATGTACCAATAATGGACCATGGGAGCAAGCATTTTCTGTTAGATTGTCTGCATTTTATTCTGGTAAAGCCTATGTCAAGTGGTTTACACCAGAGGCCCCCTATTCCAAATGTTATGTTTTTAGTGTCCCTGTGAGCTTATGGTGTATCTAGTGCTTTGGAATGTAGAAATTTGTCACTGTCACATGTCTTCATATGTCATGATGTGTATATGTATAAATATATATATATATATATATATATATATATATATATATATATATATATATATATATATATATATATATATATATATATATATATATATATCTACATGTCTGTTGGTTGTGCATACTAATGGTGGGTTCACACCTGAACAAGTAACAACAGCATTTTCTTGGGTAAACTGTGTACTGCATGCCATGTAATCCACTACAGTAAACTAATGACACTGTATGATGGACATAGTGGCTCACACATGGCCTTCTGTTGATATCATCAATACATATTGATAATAGGTCATTGGGAATGTTGCATGCTCATATCCATACATCTTTTACTCTCAGTTCTTTTTATTATACAAAATATAAGTATACATTATGCGCATTATTGTCTGGCAATTACATTTTAATGACAGCTTTATTGTATTATTTATCTTGAGCAAACATGTCACAGTTACAGTCTCTTATGTTTTGACCATGCCAATTGCATACCATATACTGTCTTTAACATTTTTAAGTGGATATCTGGTTGTGTTTTATGATAGACCTGCTTTGCACATAACTGTGTGGTATGTTAGACAACCATCGTTATGGACTGAAATCATGCTTTTTTTCTCATATGGTATTACAGTTGCATAAGGTTATACAGTACTGTAATGTGATATACAGAAACGTTCCCACCTGAAGACTGTGTCAGTTTGTTTATGTTATGTACTCATAGTTTTGGGTGAATACCTATTATATATGCATTTTTACTGTGTTTAACCTTGACAGACTGTGGGACCCATGACAGCTCTCCTATCAGATGCCAGAGATAATGATGTGCCAGACCACTGCCAGACAACTTGAACTCCAAGGACCAGGATGATGACAGGGTCAATGATGGTGAAGATGAGACAACAGGACCAGTACATGCCATTGTTCTTTCTGCTCATTGTAGAAGACGTCTACCACCATTACAGGGAGATGATTTATGGCACCAGATCAGGGAGGTGATGACAGACAGCTTTCCAAATAGAGATGAAGGACCTATGGGAACATTTTTCCATGACATAGTTTGGGCCATGTTTGACTCCTTTCAATAGATCAGATGTGAGATCATTTGTGGTGATCAATCCCATTAAGATTGCCCGTCTGAACATTAAGTATTGCCTGTGTGATGCAATTATGTAATATTGCTACCATGGTGTTTGCAATATCACAAAATGTACTGTATAGGCACAATTGTGCAGGCACAGCATATTGCTGTTTTGCTTGCCTGCTATACATTCTACCATGCACTGCAAATATCATGTTATAGATGGTATTATGTTGCAGCTGCAGTATGACACACATTACCATATTACACATGCAATAATCAATTTGATGTACATGATATCCTCTATTTAATGCATATATTGTTCCATAGAGCCAGTGGATCTACTCCTGACTTCTATATATTTGTGTGTACTCCTGTGTATTCAGTCCAGCATAGTATTTTTATGTCCAATATACTGTGACCTTGTATGTGACAAATATGACATTTGCAATTATCTTGAGACACAATTGTTCTGTTTGTACTATTCCACTGTATAAGTGGGTGGGAAGAGAGCAACTCATACACTATATTCCCAAACTTTACACATAACACAGTGAGATGGTTCTCTTTCATTTATTTGCACGTTGTCCATGTGTATAAAATTGTACACATTTTTCTGGTGGTTGTTGCCATATTATTTCTGTTCACCAACATGACAGGTTCTTGTCCATTTGATTTCTGTAACATTGTTGTGTCATACTGTCATACTGGTACACTGGCTTTGGGTGTGGCTTGCAATGGCAAATACCCTGCCTTGTTATATCAAATTCCTGGACTGCTATATATAGGCAGGAATCCTGCACATACTGCAATGACAGTCACTGTTCCATTAATGTATATCCACTGGATTTAATGATTTACTTATCATCATTCCTGAATACATTGTTTGTCCTTATCTGTTATTTTACAACATGCATAAACAGATTTGCATACATGCCTATGTTTATGCACTTGAAGTCCATATGCAATGATTTACACAAATGGACATGTGTATGCACATATTATGATCGACGTACAAACACCCTTGTAGTTTGGGAATGTATACATATACTGTAGGATTCATTAAACCAAAATCTATGTGCAGAAACAGTGTAGCTGCTCCCACACGGAATATGTCTCCCGAGCGATCCAGGAAAGAGCCGATCTGACGTGCACGAGCCTGCCAACACTGCTCCTGCATGGAAAGCCATGACGAATGCTAATTACCTCATTTGCTGGTGAAAACCATATAAATGAGGTGAATTAGCGATTCATGATGCAGGCAGGCATCCATGCAGGAACAGTGCTAGTTGCAGAAATGCGTTTGGTTACTAACCAAACACATTTCTGCTAATAACAAAATGGAGGCATGACAGCTCAAATAAAAGCATGTATTCTAAATTTTAGGCCTGACAATGGCCAAATATATGGGAAAATGTTTACCTTAATAAAAAATCTAATTTTTTTTTGGCCAATTTCAGATGTTTAAGCATTGGGTAGTGGCGCGCAAACAGGATTGTGCTGAAAATAATAAAAAAAAATTAAAACTCAATTTTAGGGGAAATCTGCATTTTGCCATTATAATCAATGGCATGCATAATCAAAACATTACCAGGGACACTGGTCATCAAGGGGAAAGGCTCTGTGTCAGAGCAGTAACTACGGACTAAGGTAGTAGGGAATGCAAATGAGGGGAAATTTACTGAATCACAAAATATTCTAAGTCCACACACTGCACCTAACCATGTAGGTGCTATATCACGATAGTGTAGGCAGGAGGAGCAGCTAACATGAAAAGGGTGTGTGTCATGCTTGCTGTAAGCACATTGAAGCTCCGTTGCACAGGCTTGCACTTAGCTAAGCAACGGGGTGTGTCTGAGGATGTAATGTCTTACTCCATGAAATGAAGACCATGTTCTTATCCAGGGAAGGGCCATTTCTGGTAAAATGCATTTACCTTAGCTAAGCTGGTGTGCATGGTATAGACTGGGATTTAAATAAAATAAAAAAAAAAAAACAGAAATAGGAGCACTGTTTACATTTAGGCAGCGAGATTGCAAGCCGCACCTCAGGGCTTAAAATAGGTGGAAATGGGAAGGGGGAAAAGAGAAAAATAGGGGAATAGCAAAATACAGGCACTCAAATACAAGTAAAATAGCTGGCAGGTGGAATGTCTCAAAGTCAGCCAATCACACAGGCAGCATCTACAGCACACCACTATAAAATATGGAAACACCTTCCAGTCTGTTTTTTTCCCACAAACTCAGCAACATAGGTGTACACATACGCGGGAATTTTAACCAACAAAACTAGCAAAAAATGTTAGATGCTGCTGTTGCTTTGATCTATCAGTATGTGCAAGAGGACAAGGGTGCTGAGGAGGATAATGCTGACAACTGGCTCAGACCAATGAGGAGGATGAGAGCATTCAGACCCAGGGTAACCTATCAGGGTCTACATGATCTGTAGATAGTAGAGCACTACAGGCTGGACAGGGGCATACTTCAGCAACTCACTGAGCTGTGCTGGCCTCACCTCAGACCCAGAACCAACAGAGGGGAACCCATCCCAGTGTATACCAAGATATGTGTAGCCTTAAGAATACTAGTTACAGATTCTTTCCAAAGACCTACTGGGGATATCATGAGGGTCTCACAGGCATCTGGATCCAGGATAATCCACCAGTTCCTGGATGCCATGCAACTACATGCCACTGAGCACATTTACTTCCCCAGCACCTGTGAGGAGAGGACCAGCAATATGCATCTCTTCCACTGTGTATCAGAATACACGTAGGTACTGGGTGCCATAGACTGCATGCACATCCATATTAAGGCACCACCCAGACACCAGGGTAGGGTCTACCTAAACCACAAAGGTTTCCATTCCATCAACTGTCAGGTCATGGGCGATGTCCAGGGCATTATCATGAATGTGTATGCTGGCAGCTCTGGAAGCTATCATGACTCCCACATCTGCCATTCATCACAGCTTTACCAGGCATTTGCCAGTGGGGACATCCCTTATGGCCATCTGGTGGGGGATGCTGGCTACGCACTGGAGCCATGGCTGATGACATCCATCAGAAATACACACACACCCACACAAGAATGCCAAAATGAGGCACATGCACAAACCAGGATCATTATAGAGTGTGTGTTTGGGATGCTCAAGTCATGGTTCTGCTGCCTTGACATATTCATTGGAGCCTTGCAGTGTTCTCCAACCACATGTGCACACATGTTCATAGTACGTGCATTGCTACACAATATGATCCTGCTGAAACAATTGCAACAGAAACAAAATGGAAAAGGGCCACACAGTCCCCCCCCCACCATTGCCAAGGTCCCCACAGGCACAGAGGGACTCAGAGGAGGAACATCCTGACCCTGCCCCTGTAGGCAGATGGAGGTGTGCCCAGTATGCCCTAGCCTTGGCAAAGATGCAATGCATAGCACATACACTGACACTGTAGGGACTGAGGGACTGATATCTTTCTCTGACTCACACACACAGTAAAATGGATGCCAATCATCACACCATCTATACCTTACCATGTATAGGCAGTGTACTGCATGCATCTGATATAGCCAGCCCTCAAACACCATCCTCACAACTGCCTCAGGGACAAGGTAAGTCACTCTGCTTAACAATACATGAATGGAGTAGAATGTCCTGATAGCATATCTATGGTATTGATGTAAGCATGCAAGGGAATGGGGTGGCTTACTAGGACAGCAGCAGACAACTGACAGCTATGTGGGACAGCAGGAAGTGTATGCTCAGTACTGGCTTACCCACACTATGCAGTGCCACCCTAGTTGGAAAATACCAATGCAGTATATGTGGTGAGCCAAATAACTGTGGAGGGGTCATAGGTCACATGCATGGATGTTAAAGTGGGGGTTCCATACTCACCCCCAGCCTCACCCAGCAGATCAACTGTAGAAAACCATACAGAAATGTCTAGCAACTGCCCCACATGGTGACATCAATGAAATTCCCACCTAGAGACTTACACAGTGATATCACAGCATGTCTGGCAGTGGCAGTATGGCTCTGAAAGGTAAAAAGTCTGAAACTAAAATGGTTTATGCCAGAACAACCTGACCTGTTGTCAATACTGTTATGCCTGTAGTCTCAAAGATAGGGCACACTACTATGCTAAACGGGACCAAAATGCTAAGCAAATATCAGCACAGTCTGTGCAAATGTGCATTGTGTACAAAGTCACCCAACCATAGTCCCATAGAAATGCAGTAACATGCCCCTAGCCTTAAACAGCATCCAACTGTCAACTAAAATGATGGCTTAACATGAACAGAAAGTAATTGTCAGCAACACCCAGTCAACCTACTAGTGCCATCCCAGGGGTTTCCACTGCCTGGCAGCCTGGGAAGATATGATAATCAAAATGCACTGCCTTGCTACATATGGCCTACATCTGTCACACCTGGCCTACAGGCCTCTGGCAAATGTCCATGCTTCAGCCACAGTGCCCTGTTAGGGAGTGTCATGGGGTCCATAACACCGACTTAACACAGTCTAGAAAATGCAAAGAAAGGCCATGCTGCTTACTGCTAGGAGCAAACCTGCCAGCCTCAGAGAACCAGAAATCTGGACAAAGCTATGAATAATGGGGGTGATAAAGGTCCAAAGAGAAGGACACCTTTGAAATACTGCTCTAATAATGTTAGAAAGTTGATGGAATTAATGTATTAGCCTGGAATGTCTGAAGGGTAGGAAATCTGAAACTGCAATGTCAACTGTCAGTAATAGCTGACTTCAACCCTGAGTGACTTGCAAAATACTTTTTCTTGAAAATCACACTTGTTTGGGTAACCAGCCAGATATATGAGTCATGAATCTGGACATTCTGTGAAACTCTGTACAGTTGACAGGCAGGGCTAGGAGTCTAAACATGGGAGTGTGCTCATTGCAGGCAGGCCTAACCCTGGAAGATGGTGACATGTCTGCACCCACAGAACCCTGTCCCACAGCCATGGGGAGTAACACACCCTTCCCTAATCACTCATCCTATGCAACATCCTGACCCCAAAATGTGGCCAGCCAAGCCAAATGAGGTGGACCATACACATATGTGAGACACACACTCACCCCCAGCTGGTCAAACAGTCTGACACACACAAGACTGTCCAAGTGCAGTAAACATTTGAGGAGACCCATATGCAAAGTACTGGTGGTTATAGGCCAACATATCTGACTCAGGACACCCCCCATATCTTATCTCCTATAAATCTATCTGGAGTCTGCCTGTCACCCTGATCCTGCCTGACTTATATTACCCAACCGTGGACTGGAAATCAAACCATGCCAAAACAGAAATACACAGAGATTCCACAATTGTAATATATCACCAAGGTACTGGATAATTTCCACAGCTCCAGCAGTTTATTGGTTGTAGGCACACCTCTCAACAGGCTGGATTGAGCAAGAATGCCTAGCATTTGGCCCATAATATTGGTGTGTGCATCATCCATCCTGTATTCCTCTGGTAAATCACTGTGATGATCTGAGGAGATATGTCATGAGGTACTGAAACAATACATGACAGTGTCAAATGTCGTATATGTCAGACATCTGCTAAAACAAACCCTATGGCCCTAGCAAACCATACATTGCTAAGAGAAATAGTCACAATCACTGTATGACCCATTGTCTCCCCATTTTGACAGGCTATCTCCAGATATCCTGCACCAACAGGTTGAGAGGTATGGCTGTAGCACAAAACAAACCAAACTGGAGTACCATTCCCGGAATGGAGTCCCACATTTACTATAAAAGATCACACTGGGCATGCTCATACACTTAGAGAATTGTCATTAGGACTGAGGAATTAACAGGCCTTTCCCACCCAGTGCACTTCCCATTGGCCTACTTTACCAGTCCTAAAGATGTCTGTCACCATAGAAGTACCTTTCATCAGGCCTCAGCCCTATAAGCTCCGTGGCACCAGCGATAACTATATAACACTATAGTATAAATAGCTAGTTAGGTAGGAGTTCTAATTCCAGTTCTGGCAAATGTGCATGCCTATATGTGTAGTTTAAAGTATTTTGTAGCCTTTCTCACCAGTACATTTTATTTGTTTATTTATTTATTGACATTTGTCAACCTGGTTTGTCCATCTGGGCTTGTGGCCCATTTTCAGTGGAGACCCAAGGAGAAAAGCTCCAGTAGTACATTTTTAAACAAGTACAGTTTTAAACAATATTGACATAATAGCAGTTATAGCAAAAAGATTCACATATGTTGGGTTACATGCATAAAGTTAAAGTTGCATTAAAAAGAATCCAAGTAACATAATTTTACATTGATATAGTTCAATAGGTTAACAATAAAATTTTTTTGTTTGTATAAAATTATGCAAATGCATAGTAGACACATTGGAGAGAGAGAGAAGTCTAATGAGGTACTAAGTATGGTCCTTTTGAGGGTACATAAAGGGAAGGAAGACTAGGTGGGGTCATGGTAAGGGCAGGTTCTGGAATTGAGAAAATAAGCTTTTAGTTCATTTTTAAAGTGTGAGGTGTGGGAGATTGAATGTAAGTCAAGGGGAAGTTTGTTCCAAGCATGGGCAAGGGAGTGTTTGTAGAATAGTTTGTCTACTGACCTTTTTGGGTGGTAGATATCAATTAATTGCTGGGTAGAAGTACGGAGGGTCCGGGATGGAATGTAGATGGAGACTAAGGAAGATAGAGATGGATAGAAGGAGGTGTTATAAAGAATAGAGTGTAGCATATGAAATTGATAAGATAGCAGATATTGGGAAGATCAAGCCATTGAAGAGAGTGTAAAGAAATGCAGTGGTGTGAGTTGTATGGGGAGTTAGTAATGAATCTGGCTATTTTATGTTAAGTCTGTTGGAGTTTGTTTAGAGTGGAGGCCTGGATATTGGTAAGAACTGGGGTGGTTTATAAGAGGGAGTGGAGGAGGAGTGCCTGGCCCATGGTTAGTCTAGATTCAGGGGTTAGGAATTTTTTGTTCCGATATAGCAGATCTAGTTTCTGTTTTTTTATATACATTGGAGTATGTGTAGGTTGAACTTTAGTTTGTCATCGATAATGACCCTAGGAGTTTTGTGTGGGTGTCAGGCTGGATAGTTGTATTGTTAGAAGATTTAATAAAAAATGAGGTTTTGTGATGAGAAAGAGAACGGGGAAGGAAAAGTAGGAGTTTGGTCTTTTTGAGATTTAGGATCAGTAGGTTGTGAGAGAGCCATTGTTCAGTGGATAGTAGAGCTTGTTGGGTCAGGGAGTGTAGTTCAGGAATGATAGTTGAGAAGGATATAACTGTGGAGTCGGCATACTGAATAAGGGAGGATTTTTTGCATGAGGTGTAAAGATCATTGGTGAAGATGTTAAACAAAAGGGGTCCCAAGATGGAGCCTTGGGCAACACCAGTGGAGATGGGAAAGAAAGGTGAAGAGAATGAGAGACATTTGACAGATTGTTCTGTGCCAGATAGGTAACTATTAAACCAGGCAAGTGTGGATGGGGATAGGTGGAGATTTGTGAGTTTGGATAGTTGTAGAAGATGAGAGACAGTATCAAAGGCTTTGATGAGATCTAGGAAGAGACAGGAAATGAGTTTATTGTTGTCTAGGGCCTCTGCAATGATATAAGTGAAGTAGAGGAAGGCAGTGGTTGTGCTGTGGTGAGGACGAAATCCATGTTGGGTAGGGGTAAGTATGTGGTACATGAGGAGGTGATTGAGAAGCTGCTAGTGAATACATTTTTCTAATATCTTGGAGAGGAGGGACAGAATGCAATGGGTCGGTAATTTGAGGGGTCAGTGGAGTTTCCACCTTCATGAAGAGGGATAGTGAAGAAAGATTTCCAAAGGGTGGGGACAGTTGATTCCAGAATAGATCGATTGATTAGTATAGATTATAGGATAGGCAATTGAGTCAGCAGCAAGTTTGAGGAATGTAGGAGATAGATTGCCAGTGGAAGGAAAGCAAGGTTTAACTTGAGTAGTAGAGATTTGATGTAAGTAATGGGAACTGGCTCAAAAGAAAACAAAGCTGTGTTAGTGGAACTTGGAGGGGTGGTTGACGAAGTAGAGTTTGGCTTAGAGCTTACCTGATTTTGGATGGAAGAAATAAAGTGTTTATCAGGAGGGTAGCTGTTTCCTGAGAGGAAGAGTTAGAGTATGGAGAGGGATTAGAGGGCTTTCCAGGATAGAGGATGTTGTTGAGAGTTGACCAAAATTTTCGAGGATTGGATTTGTTGTTAAGCTGAGCAGAGCTATAGTATAACATTTTGTCATTAGTTGTATGTTTTTTTGCAAGGTTCCTCAGTTGCCTGTATATTTGAAGAAGAGGTGGTTGTTTAGTTTTAGTCCAGGTTTTCCAAGCACCATCTTTTTGTTTCATAAGGGACCTAGTCTCCTTGGAGAGCCAGGGAGCATGATTTGATTTTACTCTGATCTTCCTAGAGGGAGCTAAGGAGTTTAGAATACTCATGAAGATGCTATTGAAAGTTCTTACAGCATTGTTTAGGGGGAGGTGTTTTAGGATGGACCAATCTATGTTGTGGAGACTGGAGTTAAACGGGGATGAATTGAAAGTCAATAGTTTTCGACAGTCTTTGATAAGGTGGGGTTTAGAAATATGGGAGTAGTGTCTTAAGATGGTGGTAGAGATATGATCACAGAGGGAGTCAGGTAAAGTGTTGGGATTGTGGTATTGGTGGGGCGAATTGGTAAGGATCCAGTCTATGATGGAGCTGGAGGTGGAATTTTTATGGAAGCAAGTGGGAGATGTTATAAGTTGATGGAAGCCGTGTAGGTGGATACTGAGTTGGGGGGAGTTAGTTGTGAATTTGGACCAGTCATTGTTGACATCACCAAGAATAATTGTCTCATATGGTATGTTGTGGGAGAACCTGGATAGGATGTTTTCAAGAATGAGCAGATTGTTACCAGGAGGAAGGTAGATAGAGGCAATTGCAAGTTTTTTGTGGGGATTCAGATGGCAGTTAAGGATGACAATTTCAGCTGGGAGGAAGTCAGGAATTGGGGAAGGGTATGGTGAGAGGTTAAGGTTGTTTGAGTAGAGGATGGCCACTCCACACCTTTTTTACAGGTCTATCAGATCGGAAGATATTATAATCTGGTGGGAGTATTTCACTGTTTGAGATTTGTGGCTTGAGCCACATTTCAGATAGGGAGAGGATGTGAGGGGTGTTGAGAGCTAACCATGAGTGCAGCTCAGTAACTTTATTTGCTAGCCTCCGAATATTCAATGAGTAAATAGTTAAGCATTTGGATGGAGATGATTGTTGTGACTGAGGTTGGTGACTGTTAGAGGAGTAAGATGTGGGCAGTGTAGAGGTAGTTTTGGGGAGAGTGAAGGTGGGGAGAGAAGAAGATGGGCCAGGGTTGGGATGGATATCTCCAGTACAAAGTAGGTTTTTAGTGAGGAGAGAGTGTGTAGTAGATGCTAGATGGAGTTTGTATAGTTTTGACTTAGCTTTGTGGGAAGGTTTAAAAACCTGTATTATGGATAGTTTATATAGACTTGAAATAGAGGTAGTAAAGACATTAGGGGAGATAGTAAAAGATGAAGTAGTTGGATATATGTTGTACGAGTGAACATAGGAGTGGGACAGAAAGATTGGAGTGGTAAGAGGTGGAGATAGAGAGAATAAGGAGTAGTGTAGAAGATATTAGAAAATAATACATGGAATAAAATATGGTCAGATAGAGCAGGTAGAGATTGTGCTATAGAGGAAGTGGTGTTGACAAGATTGACAGATTAGTAAGGTGGTTGTGGCAATAGGCAGGAAGTGGAATTGTGGCTAGTGGGACAGAAAGGGGAGGGATAGTTAGGTATAAAGGTAATTGTAATGGATTGGCTGGGAATGGGGGTAGGGTAGGATAGCGAAGTGAGCGTGAGTGAAGCAAGGGCGAACGGAGCGGGGCTAGCACCCTGGTCAAGATGAAGTCAGAGAAATAATCAGAAAAAGATAGTGAGAAACTAGCTTGAGAGACAAGGATATAAAGTTTCTAAAGGTATGGTCACCAGAAATAAATAAAAAAGAAATAAAATATGAGCAGAAGTATACCTACAAAAGGACACTGGCCTCAAGCTATACAAGTAGATTTACTTGAAGCAAACCCAGTGCTGTATGGTTAAAATAAGCTACAATAGAGAGGGGCTTTAGAGGGGGAGAGAGGTCTTACTAGCAGCTAAAAGCTGGGCAAAAAATAAAAAATGAAAGACATTAATATGTAAGCGTTTGAAGACAGTAAAATAGGGCAGGTGCACTAACAAAGGCAGTTATGAGTGAGGCTAGAAATTAATTCAGGGAAGGGTAAAGTACAAAACAGGAGAATATACACAGAAACAGTATGAGGATAGTGGTTAACCAAAGAGAAAGATAGTAGCTGCTGGGGTCTGCTTTTTATGGCGACTAGCAAAAAAAAACACTGTAAATTCTAGTTGTGCTTATAAGTTCTAGCATTAATTAAAATATTAGCTTATCATGTAGTAGTTATTCACTGGGACATCACCCATTGCCATACATTTGGACAACCTTCACCTTATAAGCTCTGTGGCATGTACAATAAATGTGCAACACTATAGTAGCAAAAAATAGATAGGCAGGGATTCTAATCTCAGTCCTGGCAAGTGTGTGTGTGTGTGTGTGTGTGTGTGTGTGTGTGTGTGTGTGTGTGTGCGTGTGTGTGCGTGTGTGTGCGTGTGTGTGTGTACCATATCCATAGGGGGGTGGGATTTGCTACTTTTTGCTGTTGACCACCCAGTACATGTCCCAGTGTCCACATTACAAAGCCCACAGTTGCCATCCACTGTAGAGGGACCTTTAGACACTCTGCAGCCCTATAAGTATTGTGCCATGTGCAATACCTATGTGACAGCATGGAATAGATAAAATAGGCAGCCCATCTAATCCTTGGATATCACTCCCCACTCAGGAATCATACACAAACACACTCAGGTAGGCAGCAACCATTACATCAATAAGTAGCCTGCAAACTGGCCCACAGATAAAACCCACAGTTTGAAAGCAGCAGACTCCAAGGTTGTGGACCTGCATCCTTCATGTTTGGGATCCACACCTCTGAGGACCATCCCAGTATGAAGCCACCCTGGCTGACAATGTTTGCAGATGACTACAAGGTGGGTGCTATTATTACCCCCACATGTGAGGTTGACATCCTTCACAAAGGCTTCTCTGAGACCTATGACTATTGTCAGAACCGCGGACATAAGCTTAATGCCAGATGATGTGCTGCCATCCCCTTTGGGTATGACATGGTTCCCATAAAGTAATACATTGATAAATACCACTGAACACTGATGTTTGTATAAGGGAACTGGGAACACAGATTTACAGTGAGCTCTCTGTTGACCACCACAGTGCTACTGTCTTCCAAAAGTCCTTCGATGAGTCAATTCTCCTGACTAAGGGTTTTGAATCCAGGAAGTAAAAGGACAGTGTCTCCCTGTACTCTCCCCTCAGTAGTCCAATCAATGTGTACTATGGCCCATTTGTCATGTACCCCACTAGACACCTGAAACAACAGGAGAGGCTGCAAATGTACCTCACAAAGAGGATCTTAGGTACTACACACTTGCCCCATATGGACAGCCTCTAACAACTTCAATGAATCTCTTTCTCATATTGTCTACTTAGGTGCGATCTCTGCCTGACATACATAGCCATGTCTGACTCAACCCTGTCAGGAATTCTACATCCGAAGAAACCAATCTGTGCACACTACATGCCCCAGATACCTCAACCCCATCCTCACAATCAACAGGACATGCTGGAGGGACAGGTTCACAACCAGAGACTGACCACATTATGGAATAGACATCACATACATGTCAAGTAGAGCACATCACTGGCCCTCTTCAAGAGAAATCTGGAGGAGTGGATGAGGAATAGAATATCCACCCTGGGGATCACTCCAGTGACTATACTCAGTAGACACACTGGGGAGTATCGTCACGTGGCATGATGCCAGTGTATTCCCATGGGCTAGCCTTGTAAAGAATACATGGCCATTTGCCAAGTACACACCTATGAATCTTTGAACCTATGGATCTTAGAACTGTCAAATGTGTGTGTGTGTGTGTGTGTGTGTGTGTGTGTGTGTGTGTGTGTGTGTGTGTGTGCATTAGAGTGTATAAACATGTTTGTGAGTGTGTAAACATGTGGGTAAAAGTAGATGTTGGTCCATCTCATCCAGTACAACTACCATTGCTATACCTTACAAGTGCTGTAGATGTTATTCATTATATAGGTACCTTGAGACACTCCCCGACCTATAAGCTCTGTGGTGTGTGCAGTAACTGCATAACATTATAATACCAATAACTACATAGCTAAGGGTTCTAATATGAGTCCTGGCAAGTGTGTGTGTGTGTGTGTGTGTGTGTGTGTGTGTGTGTGTGTGTGTGTGTGTGTGTGTGTGTGTGCGTGTGTGCGTGTGTGTGTGTGCATATTATTGTATGTGTGTATATGTGTAGATTACAGTATTTTGTGGCCTCTCTCACCCAGTACATCACCCATTGTCATAATTTGCAAGGCCTGGTTTGTCCCTCACTTTAGAATTACCTTTGGAGAAGTGTCACCCCAAAACATCTGTGGTGTGTGCAATAAATGTGTAACAATGTAGTAACAATAAATAGATAGCTAGGGTTTCTAATCTCAGATCTGGCAAATGTGTGTGAGACAAGAGTATTGTGTGTGTGTGTGTGTGTGTGTGTGTGTGTGTGTGTGTGTGTGTGTGTGTGTGTGTGTGTGTGTGTGTGTGTGTGTGTGTGTGAATTCCATCCATTGGATGGGCATGGTTTCATATGTTATGCCCTGGTACTCAAAGTACAAATTCCTAGATCTACTATATGAGGTACACTGTTCACATCAACTGTAGTGGTATCTGCAGACACTCTTCAGCCTTTTAAGCCCAGTGCACCAGTATGGAATAGTTTGGTACAACTAACAAGACAGGTTGGTCTGCTAATGTCAGTACTGGTAAGTGTGTGTGTGCATTGGTATGTATAGCAGTAGTTATGAGTATATAGACTTGTATGTGCCACTATTATGTGTACTCCCACACCCAGTACACCTACCATTGCTATGCCTCACAAGCCCACATGATGTTATTCACCTTACAGTTATTTTGTAACACTCATTACACTAGTAGTCCTGTGCCACCTACAATAACCTCATCATAGTGTGGCACCACAACTTGATGGGTAGGGGTTCCAAACAGAACACTGCAGCTGTGATCCTGTGCATGCGTGTGTGTGTGTGTGTGTGTGTGTGTGTGTGTGTGTGTGTGTGTGTGTGTGTGTGTGTGTGTGTGAACAGTATTCTCTGCATGTTTGGTCAACACAATATCCTTTGGGGTTGAGGGTGTTAGCAATCTGAGGTGTGTCCCACCCACTACACTTACCATTGTTCACTCTACAAGAGCTGATGTCAACCACCAAAGGCTTAGATACAATCCTTCAGCTCTATAAGCTGTGAGGCACATGCAAGAATGTTACACAGACCTGGGAAATGTGTACAAATGCAGCTGTACTTCGGCTATGACATGTCTGATGTGTTACAACACTGCCATACCCCTTGTTGGTGATGTCTGCAAGGCCACATCCTGCTGACACACAGACACCTGGAACACAAACAGAATGCAGCATGTGAGAACACATTCACTTAGTGTTACTAACAACAATAATTCATCATGTCTGAAAAGGCACACACACACTCTGATGTGTGCCTATTACAATTCCCAGATGACAGCACCTTACATAGCATTAAATAGCAACACTCTACTAAAATCACCCTGTGCATCAGACCCATATTAGCATGTTCCTGCATCGATGGTATGGATGGCAGGGATGTGGTACAGATATCCTCGTATGCACAGGGTGTTGTGTGGGTTTGCCAGAAGCCTAGGCTGGGCCATATGGTTGACATTATGTGTGTGTGTTTGGGGGTGTTCATTAAATGGGCTGTGCAGGGGTTTTGTGTGTGTGCGTGTGTGTGTGTGTGTGTGTGTGTGTGTGTGTGTGTGTGTGTGTGTGTGTGTAGGTGACTTGTCTGCTGGTGTTGTGTGTGTTTGTATGCACACAGTCATGGCATGTGGGCACCCTACACAGGGGTATTTTGGACAGCTATGGGATGTACATGGTAGGGTGTACAGTTCCCCATCTCCAGCCACAGACACAGGAACTAGGCCTATCAGGGGTATCACCCTCACCACCAGGCCAAGTCCAGATGCAGTACTACTCCTTGACGGTGACTGCTGCCTGCTGGATCTGCATCCTTGTTGGGAACAGCTAGGACCATATGTCCATGGCTTGCTGCATAGTGGCATGGACAGCACACCCCCTTCAGTACTGCTGTTGGTACTGCCAGTACAGGAATGTGATGGTGCACGGCCACGTAGACCCTCAGCTGATCATGCTGCTGCCCTATGTCCATTTGGCTGTTGGCCATCATCCACCAAATGCTCAAGCACAGATATTCCACAGTCAAGGAGTGCCAATGTCTCCACCCACTGTCTATCCATGACCTCAGTATGCTCAAGGATGGTCACAGCGAGTTCATAAATATTGCCAAGGACACCAGGGATGTGCTCATTCATGACCTTGTGTATATGCCTGATGTTACATTCATTACGTGTCTGTACCTCCATGATGGCCCAAAACATGCATCTGGTGACTGCTGCTGTGGCACTTGCAACAAGGGCATGACAGGCTGCAACCCGCCTCTGAGCACCCCTGCCCATCTGCCTGTGTGGGACCTCACCAGCACTCTGGCTATGGCTAATACCTGCACCCTCATTTTCCATAGTCACCACAGTAGCCTGTTCCATGCCACCAGCTGTCAACTCTCCATTATTTGTGGCCACTGGTGATGGGGTATGTGTGGGCATGCCAACCAATGGCACAGATTCAGACCCTGACAACCCCACCTGTACCGCAATATGAGTATCATCATGGTCAGAGTCTGCAGAGACACTGACATCAGAATCAGAGCAGGAGGGACTGTGGCCACCATGTCCACCTGTGAGGAAAAACAGCATATGTAAATTACTACCTGCACTATAAGGTTTGCTGGTATACACACACACACATACACATACATACATACAGGTGAGGTACCTCAAAGGCATTACACAGACCTCACATTAGCTGACTGGGGACATTCACCACACACAGTCAGACAATAACATGCAAACTTTGGATAGACCCTCAGCATCATGCAGTGCATCCCTTTCCAATTACTGTTACTACTAATATATACCTCTAGGATATGTGAATGGTGTTAGTAGGTGATGGCCCTTTGCCTAGCACACACTGCACCAATGTAAATTATTGCCATTCACCTGTATAGCACTGTGGCAACTCCTACAGAACATACCTCCCAACTGTCAGGTTTTTGCTGAATGTCTAGATGTGTGGCTCACATGTTTGGTATGTTCCTCATAACTCCAGTGTTTGTCTGATACATTACTGGGTTGACCTGTGGATTGGTGCCAATAATTAATGTCCTAATTTGAGGTGCAGACTGCATAACCTGCAGTACATGTATGCTAAAACAAAGCCGGTTACTCAAACAACTTCCCAAGCTTACAGTGGATATAGTAAGTGTAGACACACCTGTTAACATGCCAGGTTTTTGTAATATATCACGTGAGACCTCAGAAATCAGGTCATAACATTGCCATCATTTTATATAACATATAACCTGGGCAATCCAACTAAAGAACATACACTTCAGTTACAGGTAACGTATGGTAAGTGAAATAGGTACAACAAGCTGGTTGCATGAGTGTGCACAGCCTTAAAGTAATACTCTGTTAAAGCACCTTTAGATTTAATCGCAGCATTCAGTCCTCTTGGCAAGATGTCTATCAGCGTGGCACAACTTGACTTACCAATGTTTGCACACTCTCCCTTGCAAAATCACTCCAACTATGCCAGATTGCAAGGGCATTCCCTGTGCACTACCCTCTTCAAGCCACCCTGCATATATGTTATTGGACATAGGTGTGGGCTCTGGCTGGGCCAGTGCAGAACAATGCATGTGTTCTGGTGAAGCCATCCTTTTGTTGATTTGGATGTATGGTTTGGGCCATTGTGTAGAAAGGTGGAATTTTTCACCACCCACAGCTATGATGCAGTCACCAGAAGGTTGGAGCCACAAGGGACCGGTGTTTGTAACTGATCATAATCCTCTCCAACTTAGCTACAGCCCCAGTTTCAGCTTGTAAACAGCAACCCCAAAGCAGGACACTGCCATCACCATGCTTCACCAATGGAATAGTATTGTTGTAATGATGTGCAGTGGTGTTACTGTACCAAACAAACCTGTCAGAATTGTGGCCAAAGAGGTTAACAGTGGTCCGTATTACCATAACACATTTTCCCACTGGCTTTTTGGAGACCTGATGTATTGTTTTCAGACTTACTCCAGGCCTGGATATTGTTTGATGTAAGGAACTGCTCCCATCTTCCAATCCTACCCTATAGGCAAGACATATGGAGACCATGAAGATTGTTGTGACATGTAGTACATACCCAGTACTTGCTGGAGATTCCTGCTACTCCTTCACTGTTGCTGCAGGGGTCCTGGCCACCTCCCTGGCCAGTTTTGGCCTTGTATTCTCATATGGCCAGTTTTGGTCTTGTATTCTCATATAATTTGGTGGGATGTCCACTCCTTCGCAATGTCACTGTAGCCCCATATTTTCATAACCTTTTAATGACTGTCTGCACTGTGTTCCGTGGTATGTGCAATGCTGTGGAAATGTTTTGATACCCTTCTCCAGGCTAATACAGCTCAAATATGTGGTCCCCTAACAGCTTCATCAGCTCTATGTGAACCATGGCTGTTGCTGTAGCAGGCAACTGGGTATATGTTAGTATAATCCTGGTAGGACAGCTGACTGTTATTTGTTGTTAATCAAAGAGTCTCTGTAATTGATGCCAGGTGTGTACCCAATAAGATGTACTGCTGTAGTTATATCGAACGCTGCCTCACCACAGTAGTAGCTTAAGCCTTTGTGTCATTGTTGTTCCCCTAACAGATCTATTTGCTTTACAATTGAATGGTACAGATTATAGGTCACATGAAATATTGGCAGTATTTTGAAATTGTCTGTTGTGCTCTCATTTTTGTTTAGCATAAATACCTGGCATTCTAACAGGTGTGTACACTATTTATATGCACTGCATACCACTAATTTATACAATGTGACCCTAGTTTGGGGCCTTTGTCCCCCCATTTTGTCAGTCTTTGTCCAAATGTCCTGTAATGACAGGTTGTGAGGTTTGCTACAGATATGTGACATCTTCTGCAAATAGACCCCTGTGATGACCACCATGATGCAATGCAGTAAACACCACCACAAGTGATATGCAGATATTGACAAATGGCTGAGTGTAACAGTTGTGTGCATAGTCACATGCATTAACTTTAGCAAGCCTGGGGTACTGATGAGCCACAACAGGAAAATCCCATACTTACCGGCTTTAGGCTGCTGTCCCATGTGCAGACCAGAGGGATCTATGTAGTTGTGAGGGAAAGTTATGCTCAGCAGATTCACATTAGGCATTGGTACAAGATGAATGGTATGTTTCTGCAAAGATACAGTACAAGCTATGATAGTACACAATTTGCTGTCCATCACCATAGATGTGCACTTGTGTGCCTTACTAAACCCCACCCACTAAACCATTTTGCACTGATATATGCATCTAGACACTCTATAGAAGACAGTTTAAATGCTACCTCATTACATTGATGTGCATTTTGGCCTTACCTTGACTCTCCTTGCCTATTGCCTTGGTGCCAGTCAACTCCCCAACTGCTGTTTCCCATGTTTGAGGTTGTGTGGGGGATACCCCAAGGTTGGCAAGAGCTCGTCTGTCACCATAAGTGGGGCCTGTGTGGCTGACCCCCTACCGGTAGCAGTACGGTCCCTCACTACAGCAGCAGCCCTTTGCCAGGCACGATGTATCAGGTCAGTTGCTCTATGCCTGACCTGATCGTATGTGCGTCCATGGTGGTCCAAGATGTTCACTTTGTGAATGATCTCATTCAACAGGGCAGTCTGCTCCCGCAGATTTTGCCAGTTATGACCAAAAAGAATGGCATAGTTTAAAATTACAACTTCTGTGATGACTGCTGTCTCTGCATCAGTGTAAGGCGGTTGCCGCTGCATGGCACCTGGAAGACATAAACAGGGAAACACATCACAGGACCTTAGACATTGCCCAGAGTTCTTTACAGAGCCAGCACATGAATATTGACCATCATTAGCCACCACTTACAAACCCATCATACCCCTGTACCTAGCAGCACTGTATGAACATGCATTGTACTCCTGGTCCTGATGTGTCATGTTCCCCCCAGTGAGGGCCAATACATTGCATAAATCACCATTCATCATACACGTTTGTGTAGAGGGATGACAGTGGCTGTGTTCCTTGCAGATGGGATGTCAATGGTGCTCAGGCTTTGCTTGCGTACAGTGTGTAATGGAGCTGGAAGCATATGCCTGGGTTCATGTAGGATGCAGACAGGAATGTTATCAGGCCCCAAGGGGACTTGCTTTTGTTAACTCTGATTAGGCAGTTTGCACCTGATCCATGATGATGAGGGGAGGGGTGCATGTGCTGTGCATATCCGCCTATACTGATGGTGAGCCAAGGGGGTGATGTTTGCCCTAAACCTGTCTGCAGCAGGTTGGCTGTTGCTATGGTGTGTGTGTATGTGGTGTGATTGACCACCATTACAGGGTGGGTCGGGTTGTTGTCTCTGAGACTGCAGACATATGTGAAGCTGGCCTTGTGATTGCCCTTAGTGGATGTGTTCAATTTGTATTCATAGTTAGCCTTACAGTAATCCACCTGTAACCTAATATGCTCATTCAGACAAAGGTTGACATGCTTGCCAGTTGGTGCATGATCCTTCTTTGCCCTGTACAGCCAATATAGCATCCCATTATATGCTTTGTACATTGCTGCTGTCCAGAAAAAGGGATTGCTCTACATTGGTGGAGACATGTTTTACAAGTCAGGTATTGCTGAGGCCATACAGCTATGTGGGAGTTCATATATCTGTTTGTAGTAGGCATGGACACAAGGTCATAACACTGTTGGACACCTCTCCACTTTCAACATGATACTCATGCATATTCTAGTACCCATGTCTGTGTCAGGGCAATGCAACAAACATTAGTTGTAGAAGTGTAACTCTGTTGGATGTACAGAAACTAAGATCACACACATGTACAACATATACAGCTTATTTACCCGATGTTTTGCATCCCATGTCAGTTGGTATGAAGGAGCCAGGTACACCTACCCATACATACATATGCACAGGTAATACCTGCTATATATCTTTGTTCTATGTCAGTATGGCACACTGTAACTGTCTTGCTGCTCAGTCAGTCATGTGAACCTGTTAGGGAAAGACATCTGGAGGACACACTGCACATACATGGTGAGATATGGGCCAAAGTTACTGACACTTTCTTCATATTGCTGTAACACATGTATGTCATTTGACAGTACTGTAGCCTTTGCATTCACAGGCATACCCTGAAGTATGTCTGACGCTCATATGGCAGGCAGAGAGGAGAAAGGCTAGGAGTGTGGTAGTGAGGGTAGGAACTGTTAATGTTGTGAGTATGACTGGTATGGGGACAGAGCTAGCTGATATGATGGACAGAGGAAATGTGGCTATATTGTGTGTGCCACAGACCAGAAGGAAGAGGTGTACAGCTGTGTGTATCGGAGTCAGGTATAAATAGTTCTATCATGGTGTGTATGGGAGGGGAATTGATGTAGGGGTTAACCTGAAGGAACATTATGCCAAGAGTGTTTGTGGAGATGATAAGAGTGTCAGGTAATGTGATGTTTAGGAGGCTGGGAATTGATGGTGTAATGATGATAGTTGTTAGTGCATATGGTCCACTAATTGCATGTGTGATGGATGAGACAGACGTACTTTGGTGTGGTTGCACGAAGTGGTGATGAGTGTACCCAAGGGTGAGAGAGTGGTGATTGGAGCAGATTTTAATGGGCATGTTAGTGAAGGGGACAGAGGGGATGCAGAAGTGATGGTTAGGTATGTTGTTAAGCAAAGGAATGCAAAATGTGAGATAGTGGTGGAGTTTGGAAAAGAGGTTGGACATGGCTGTGGTGAATATATAATTTTACAAGACTGAGGGGCATAGGGTGACATACAAGAGTGGATGAAGATGCACACAGGTGGATTATCTCCTATGCAGGTGGGCCTGTTTGAAGGGGATCGGTAACTGTAAAGTGGTGACAGGGGAAAGTGTAGTTAGGCAGCATGGAATGTTGGTCTGTGGGATGACAATTGTGATCAAGAAGAGTGGGAGGAATGTGAGGGCAACACCATGGAGCAAATGGTGGATACTGAGAAAGGATGATTCTGAGGTTGAGTTCAGGGAAGAGTTAAGACAGGCAGTGGGTGGCAGTGAAGATTTAGCAAATATCTGGGTAACTACATCTGATCTAGTAAGGAAGATGAGTAGAACGGGGCTTGATGTGACATCTGCACAGAGGAAGGAGGACAAGGAGACCTGATGGTGGAATGAGGAAGTACAGGGGAGTATACAGAGAAAGAGATTACCAGCCTCAGTAAGAAGCTGAGATACCTCATAAAATCCTCCAAAGCTAGTTACGAAAATAAAATTGCCAAAGATTCCAAAGACAACCCCAAGGCATTCTATAGTTATGTCAAGAATCTAAATGGCAATGCTCAGATCTTCTCTGTGCTACAACAGAATGGCATTAAATATACTGATCCCAAGGATATTGCTAATATCCTGGCAGATAGATTTAGTGCCAACTTCACCCCTGTCTCACCCCCTAAAGTGCCCATCTCAATACCAAAAGATTGCCAAATTCCAGTAATTATGGCCACACAGGTAGAAACCATACTCTCCAAAGCTAAGAATACAGAATCCATGGGACCAGATGACATCCCTGGCTGTGTACTACATGAACTACAAAATGAACTGGCACCTCACCTAAGTGTCATGTTTAATCATAGCCTCACCTCAGGCTTCGTGCCCACTGAGTGGCACACAGCTACAGTTATCCCACTCCAGAAGGGGGAATTCACCTTGGATCCTTGGAACTATTGTTCCATCAGTCTGATGAGCCTGATCTGGACGGGGATGAAACGCATTATCACGGAACTTATAAACAAATATATTGGTAGCCTTCAAACACTGGACCCCACCCAGTTTGGGTTTGTGAAGGGCAGATCTTGTTTCCTGAACCTGATTGACTTCTTTGAATCAGTCTCCAGAGCTGTGGATGAGGGTAAGGTGGTCCATACACCCTATCTGGACCTTGCCAAGGCCTTTGACACCACCCCCCACACTGGAATCATAGATAAACTTACTAAGCTGGGCAAAAATCCCTTCATCACTCAATGAGTTGCTAACTGGCTTACTGACAGAACCCACACTGTAAAAGTAGCCGACTCCAAATCCAGCTCCAGACAAGTGACAAGTGGAGTACCTCAGGGTTCTGTCCTGGGACCGCTCTTGTTTGACATCTACTTCTCTGAAGTACAGGCCAACGCTAAGGGACTCTGGCTAACAATGTTCGCAGATGACTGCAAACTGAGAGCCATTATTGAATCCCCAAATGATATGGATATTCTACAAAAGGGCCTTACAGAAACAGATGCTTGATGCCAGAGCCATGGGATCAAGCTTAATGCCAAGAAATGTATAGTTATCCCCTTTGAGGAAAAAAACATGTACCCATGAATTACCACATAGGTGGCGGTACACTAAACACCAAAAGTGTAATGAGAGACTTAGGGACACAGGTGGACAGTTGTCTCACCTTCGATAACCATATCGCCACAACAGTCAGGAAATCCTTCTATGTGGCTCACCTCATCAGTAAGGGCTTTTTATCCAGAAAAAAGAAGGTCATTGTCCCACTGTACTCATCCCTCATTAGACCCATTATAGAATACTACTCAAACCTCATTAGACCCATTATAGAATACAACGCCCCTTTTGGTATATACCTCTCAAGACATCTGCAACAACTGGAAAGACCGCAGAATTACCTCACTAAAAGAATCACAGGCCTAAAGCAGATGCCCTATGCTGGCCGCCTTAAAAAACTCCAGCTATACTCTGTCGCTTATCGTCTCCTCAGAGGTGATCTCTGCTTAACATACAAGGTCATGTTAAACCCAGAGCTGTTGGACATGCTACACTTAAAGTATTCCCAATCCCTCAGAGCCACACACTCCAGGGATCTAACCCTTGTCATCACAATGAACAAAACATGCTGGAGGGATAGGTTCCTGACCCAGAGACTCCCCATACTCTGGAATAGACTGCCCATACATGTCAAGCAAAGAGCCTCCTTGGCCCTCTTCAAAAGGAACCTTGACGATTAGATGAAAGATAGGACATTCACCCCAGGGATCACATCAGTTGCCCTGCCAAACAGGGGTCCAGGGAAGTAAATATTGTGGGAAGAATTATCCGGGGAATTGTTTGGCTAGGCTTGTAGATGCTCTAGGGATGATAGCCTAGTACCAACCTATGAACCTATGAACCAAGGAGAAGTGGGATTGTCAGACAGATGAAGAAAATAGACAGGTGTATAAGGAGATGAGGTGCATGGCAAATTTGAGTGATGGCAAAGGCTGAGGATGGGGCATCTGAAGAGTTGTATTTAAATGGAGAATAGGACCTGTATCAATTGGCTAGACAGTGACACATAGTTAGGAAGGATGTACAGCAAATAAGGCTGATAAAGGATAATGGTAGAAGTTTACTCACAAACAAGGAGAGTGTGTCGAGCAGGTGGAAACAGTACTTTGATGGGCTGTTGAATAAAGAAAATGAGAGAGAGAAAAGGTTGGATGATGTGAGTATGGTGAATCAGGATGTGCAACAGATTATCAAGGAGGAAGTAAAGATAGCTATGAAGAGGTTTAAGAATGGAAAAGCTATTGGTTCAGATGACATACCTGTAGAAGCATGGAGGTGTTTAGGACAAATGGCAGTGGTCTTCTTAACCAGATTGTTTACTGTAATCTTAGAAAGTGAGAGGATGCATGAAGAGTGGATAAAATGTGTTTGAGTACTGAGTATGAGAATAAGGGTAGTGTGCAGAGGTGTAGTAACTACAGAGGGATAGCATTGATCAATCACAGTATGATGTAATGATAAAGGGTGGTGGAAGCTAGGTTAAGAAGGGAGGTGAGGATTACTGATCAGCAGTATGGTTTCTTGCAGAAAAGAGCGGTACAGATGCGATGTTTGCTCTGAGAGTATTTATGGAGATGTACAGAAGTTGGAAGTAGCTGCGTTGTGTCTTTGTGGACTTAGAGACAGCTTATGACAGAATACCTAGAGAGTAATTGTGGTTTTGTATGAGGAGGAGTACTGAAGGAATGATACAGGATATGTACAAGACTAGTGTGACAGCTGTGAGTTCTGCATTGGGAGTGGCAGGTGCACTTAAGGAGGTGGTGGGAGTACATCAGGGATCAGCTTTGAACCCTTTCTTATTTGCAATGGCAATGGACAGGTTGACAGACATGATCAGAAAGGAGTCCCCGTATACTGTGGTGTTTGCAGATGACATTTTGATCTGTAGTAAGAGTAGAGAACAGGTTGAGGAGACTCTGAAGAGGTGGATGTATGGTCCGGAGAGGGGAGGAATGATGGTCAGCAGGTCTAAAACAGAATATATGTGTGTGAATAGGATGGAGGATAGAGGAATGGTGAGGATGCAGTGAGTACAGTTTGCAAAGGTGGATAGGTGTAAATATTTGGGAACAACAGTTCAGAGTGATGGCGAGTGTGGGAGAGTGGTGAAGAAGAGAGTACAGGCAGGATGTGGGTGGTGGAGAAGAGTGTCAGGAGTGATTTACAACAGAGGAGTACCATTAAGAGTAATAGGGAAATTCTACAAGAGGGTAGTGAGACCAGCTGTGCTATTTGGGTTGGAGACATTGGCATTGAAAAAAAAGGCACGAGTCAGAGCTGAACATAGCAGATTTAATGATGTTAAGATTTTCACTGGATGTGACGACGGTGGGCAGGATTAGAAATATGTATGTTAGGGGGTCAGCCCAGGTTGTACAGCTTGGGGACAAAGCCAGAGAGTGGCAGGATTATGTTGTTTTGGACATGTGATGAGGAGGTATGCTGAGTATATCTGGGAAAGGATGAGGCTGCCAGTTAACAGAAAAGATGAAGGCCCGAGATAAGGTGCATGCATGTGGTGATAGTGGACATGCAGGTGGTTGGTGTGACAGAGCAAGATGCAAAGGACTGGAAGACATGGAGACAGATGATCTGCTGTGGTGACCCCTAATGGTTACAGCCAAAAGAAAGAGAAGGTGATGTTGTAATGTCAGTGTTCACAGGTTTACAATTATTTGCCAGACATAGCAAATCTCTTGATGACATAACTACAAATATGATGCACACATATGATCAGTTTGCATAACACTGGACAGTTGAATGGTATGAGCTCAGAATATCACATGCAGTTCAACACACACAGCTGCGACAGTATTTCAGTATGCAAATACCCTGTTTAGGTCCATCACATATATGAGACAAACATGTATATCATATTTGCATTCACAATTAACATATGGATATCTGCAACATCCCAGTAGCTGGCCTAGCAGTGTCATAGTCAGTATTGTGCATCACACACTCCAGTTGTGGTCATAAGTAAGCCATCCTTTCCTGAAGTGACTCAAGGCCCTGAGCTGTGTTCTATGTCACTGTAGAGAGACACAGATACTATGGCCATAGGTTCTGCTCAGCAATATATCAGTACAGCATGTGTTGTTGAGACATAATATTTTTTGAACTTCCTATTTTCCATATTTACATGCCCCCTACTGCATTCCATTACATGCTTAATTGTTTGACATACCTGTGTTATTTTTTTTTTTCGGTTCAGTTGGTATAATCCATCAGTTTCAGTGTGTGTCTGTCTATCTGTTTGTTTGTCTCTCTTTCTCTTTCTCTCTGAGACAGATGTAGTATATACATCTATTTTGTATAGGCAGCAGCTTGCCTTTTGTAGGTAATGCTCATGAGCAGCTGATGGCCCGTGTACCATTTGGAGTCCACCACTTGCTAATTGCATGTAGAGTAGCTGTGGTATCATTCCCATACCCTAAAGCATGGAAACACACTCCTATAACTCGGTACTTCATGTGGGCATTTCCCCTTTTCCTTGGCTGTGAGGAGGACTTCATGGAGATGTGTGACAAACAGCATCACAGAGGGTAGTTGGAAATACCTCTTACAACAAACACTGTGGAGACAGCCCAACAAACTGGGGGAGAATATTTCAGACATAGGGACAGAATGTAAGTGTTGCTGTTATACAGTTGATGTGCTGCTAGTTTGACAGGGTTTGTGTGGATATGGCTGCTCTGTGTGAATCTAAGTCTGATAGTGTTATGTGGTTGACATAACTCTCAACTGTAGGGCTATCAGCAGACTGGCCAGAGCTTGGACTCTTATATTTGGTGTGTTACTCACACATTTTTGCCCTTGGAAATTCAGTAGCATACTCTGAGGATTGAAGTCAGTAAATGGTAACATCCATGTGTATTTCTGACTTCATACCCCTCAGAACAGATATGCTACAACACCCCTGTTACACTAGTAACTTTCTCAGTTTATAACAGCAATATGTCAATAATGTCCCTGTGTTTGGGCCTCTGCCCCCCAAGTATGTAAGGCTTTGTCCAGATGCCATGCAGTAAGAGGTGGATAGGTATAATATATCATTATATAGTGACTTCATTCCTGATATCATCCCAGTGATGTATCAGACTGCCAGACATTATGTGTAAGAGGCCTTATATATGAGGACAAAGCCTTGATGTTCTGTGAGACTCTGCACAGTTGAGATGACTGCATTTCTGGCAATTGTTAACAAACTGTCAGGATTGTGTGGCAGTGTATTGCAAATGTGTCATTTGTCCTGTGTAGGGAGGGGGTAGATGTAAGTGTTATGCATCCTTTTCTATCTGACTTTGCATCCTGCTCCAGTTTCTGGTGCTCTATCAGCTGTATGTGTTTGTAGGGGCAGACTAACACATGTCCCATACCACAGTCAGGTTTCAGACTACACTGTGAATTGGGCCAGTATATGCAGTGGTAGTGTGCGCATGGCAAACATGATGACGATTTTGTTCACACAGTCCATATACTCTACAGTTAATTTGGCTTACCAGTATGTCACTTTGAATTTGGTGAGATTGGTTATGAGTATGCACTTTCCCATTGGTGTCTGTTTGTCAGTGCTGTTACATCCCTGTAGTGCCTGATATATTTGCAATTACATGTGTATTCCCCCATAACAAAATTGGATTAGTTTTGTGTCAGTCTGCCTGTAGTTTAGACAGTGCTTGGTGACATGCCTAGCAGCTCACTGTAATTCCCCTACTGTGATGTTATGTCCGGATATTTATCAGTTGTACTGTTGCTTGTCCCATAAGTGTTGTATATTTCTGACACATCAGTGAGATGATGTGAAAATTTATGTCAATAACTAGTGGGGAGTAATTTGGTTTTGGACATGGGCTATTCCAATCAATATATGTTATAACAGACAGGAGGGTGTTACTGCAGCAACTGTGCACCTTATCTACTGTAGTATTTGGGATATGTTCCCAGTTTCATGGCTTTACCTCCCCCTTTGTCAAGCTTGGTCCAGATTTGTTGCACTAAGGGGTTCTGAGCATACCTCTCAACTGGCCAGATTGTTTCAGACTGTCCAGGTTTATTGCTCATATTTCTGGTCTGCTCCACAGAATCATTATTTTAATTTCTGTGGTAAATCACTGTGATGATGTGAGGATTTCTGTCAGTAAATGATGACATACATTTCAGTTTCAGAACTTACATGCTTCCGAACATGTATGTTGACACAAACCCTGTTATTCTTCATTTATAACTGCAGTACATAGATTATGTCCCTAGTCTTGGCCCATTTCCCCCCATTTTGACAGCATTTGTCCAGAATTCTTGCACTAAGATGTGGAGAGGTATGGTGCTGGATATGACTCCACTACATGTTATGAGTGTATATATATATATATATATATATATATATATATATATATATATATATATATACATTTGGGGAGGTACGTTGGGTAGGAAGACAGACAAGACAGACAAGACAGCTGACATGGGTGGCATATGACACATGTGGGGGTAAACGCCTTGGATGGGGAGGGTGATTGGGAATAAGATGCACATGAGCCCGCATATGGTTATAGTGGGACTGAGGTCCCCACCCATGGGCAGTCACCACTGCACCTTCACGACCCCAAAGGTGGCTGTGCAGGAGGGGCAGGCCGACCCTCAAGATGTGCTAGGCAGCCTTCAAACTGGTGCAGCTGATCACCGTACTCTGAACGGAGGACATTGTGCACCAATCCCCAGACCTGACTGTGGGTGAAGGTCTCTTCTCTGTGCCTGCTTCCAGGGAGGGATGAGCCCCATCCCCTGAGGCAGTTCCACCCAAAGGTGGTGCAGGACTAATGAAAGAGGAAGGCCTGGGTTGGGTTCCAGACATACTGGGGCCCGGTGCCATGGCCAGATGAGACAGGACAGGTGGATCTGCTGCGATCTGCCTTCCCAAACATGCTATGGTGTTTCAGTTTAAAAAAAATATGTTGGTCAGTCATAAACAACACATTTCAGGATTAGTTATAACAGCATGCATGGGTGTTCCAATTGACCCCATAAAACAGAATTGAAACAGTTGCATAGCAAACAGGACACATGCATATATGGAACCACAGTAGGCATTATAACAGCATACAAGTTACATTGATAGCAACAGGCCACCAGTGATAGTATTTGAACAATGAACATTAATATTCAAATGGTTCAATATATGTATAACGATAGGACACATGCCCCAACAGTTGGTTTAGAGATAAACATACCCATTTAATGTGTATGAAGTATTGGTGCAGATAGGGTGGGGAAGAGAGAGAGGGGTCAATTAACAACTGTCTAGGCTTCAATTTTCAACAACTGTACAGATCATTACTCTACTCATTACTCTCCAGGGTGACCTCACGGCCCTGGAGATGGACAGTGGGACAGTTGTACACAGTGTATTGGTTAAGCCTTCTTACAGCTAATAGACACATTTCTTTACCTGGCAGACCTGTTGAAGAAATATCTGTTAACACTACCTGACTGTTTCTACACATATTCACATCTTCGCAGTTACATATGTGACACTGACAGGAGTGCCCGGCACTCATGTTTGAGGGGTGTGGTTTTCACATACTCCATCTGGGTTTCTATCTGTCTCCCTGGTTATTAGTACCAGTGACTATTAGCTGTGACAGCATGACACTTGAGGGACATGTATCGGAACAAAGTGCTTATTGTATGTACTTATCTTGCTGTCATTTGCAACCTTGGGGCTGGACAGTGGATATGTTGAACACAGAGTGTGTTGGTAAAGCCTTCTTACAGTTATTACAAACATTTCCTTACCTCGCAGACCTGTGGAGGTAATTTATGTTAATACTACCTGACTGTTTATACAAATATTCACATATTCTTGTGTGAGAATATGCATTCAGAGTACTACCGCTCCCAGGATTCGAACCGTGCTGCTCGTGCAAAAAGTGTTTCATCACAATGAGCTACTGAGAAACTTCTGATGAGAAACTTTGGACTCATGCTTGACTTTTTTCTCCCTAGTACTCTCTTGTTTGCACAATTTGACCTTGTAGTTAGACAAATACCCTAAGTAATGACAACTGTACTGCAATTTTCAGACAACAGATATGTGTTAAGATTTCAGTAATAGTCGCACAAAACAGTTATTTTCTACCACAAACACATAACTATGCAGAACTTGTACACATTTATATTCCTACCACAACATGACAAAGCAAACACAACAGTCTGGGTTTTTATTTTTATTCAATGTTACAGAGACCTTTATTCACCTGATAACATTCATTCATTCATTGCACACAGTACACAGTTTACCTACTAGTTGTTGAAAATCTACTACATTCTATTTATTTACCCTGAATACTGC
Source organism: Protopterus annectens (assembly GCF_019279795.1). Lineage (NCBI taxonomy): Eukaryota > Metazoa > Chordata > Ceratodontiformes > Protopteridae > Protopterus > Protopterus annectens. The sequence goes on from NC_056739.1 coordinate 1,511,907,239, forward strand.
AAGCTAGATTTTTACTCACCAGCCTCCCAGCACAGCCTTAGCCAGCCTGCTGACATGTGCATCAATATTCACAGCCCACTCATCTGCAGCTGTACAGGAGATAAATAAACATTTATGCATTGATTACATACTCAGGCTGGAATTTGCAGAACACTAAATGATACTGATACTTACACACTTCTGGGACATTCCATGCCCATGCTTCCTGGATCCACTAGTCCAAGAAATCCCTCTTCCTATGCTTCAGGTCAATGTAATGGTGCCGGACCGGCTCACTAGTCCGAGAGATACCAGTAGCACTGGTGAGGTCACATGTGAGATAGTCCCAGCCTCCACTTTGTAATGGGAGCCCTGGTACTGGTCATGCAGCAGTCTCCCTTCATGGTCTTTTATGAGAAGTCCAACCATGACCCTGGGCTTCTGAATGCCCCAATGTTGCGCCCAAAAGTGCACACCCTCACCAATGCCAGCCATAGTCCCTGGAGTGATCAGCTACAATTGGTTATGGTTGTACTCCCACCTGCAGAGTTTAAATAGGGCTGTATTCCCACCCTTTGCCATGATTGGCCGATTTTGAATATGCTGAGCTAAGCTAATTGACATGTAAACCCGCTTAGCTAAGAAAAGCATTGCTTAAATGGGTAGATGTTAAGCACTGCTTACCAATGTGGAAATCCGCTTAGCTACACTAATTATTACTAAGCATTTAGATTTAAGCAACGCTTACATCAGCTAAGCATAGCTGAGAAAAATTTAGCATTGTTCAACTTTCATTTTATGGACTATCAGGATTGTGGGATTGATTCCTTATTAATGACATCTTATGATATGTATGTTTACCTTCCATAACATCCCCCTATGTGCTTTCATTACATTATATTCTTGTGTGGCTATACTATATGGGACACTTGTGTTTATATGGGGGTTTCACATCTGTACTACACTGACACCTCACATTTGGACCTGCTACACTACCCTGGTTAACAAATATGTATTATTTACTACCTATTTATAAAAAAGATATTTCAGTGCGGCTTTCACATATAAAAATGAATGGACTGCATTTGGGCTCAAACCGTGAATGACTGCATGCAAAGTTAAAGCTGTAACAACTACACAATCTTACTTTGGGCATTTTGGCTGTATATTTCTATTTAGCTCCTTCGGATGTTTAAGCTATGCTGAACACAGCTGCGTGAAGTGCTTACCCACTCAGCTATGCTTAAACTTTATTGGGGATGGGAAAACAATATTTGTTTTATTTGTCTTAGTTTAGGGATATGCACATAGCTAACAGTCATACCTGTCAACCTCTTAGAGCATAAAATCTGGACAAAGCCTAACATGATGGGGGGACAAAGAGGGACAGATTTTAAATATTGCTCTTACAAACTTAGAAAGTTGATAGAATAATAAATTTTGCATTAGCTATGACTTTTTTGAAGGATGTAGAGTCTTAGACTCAAATGTTTGTCATTATTTTATGACTTCCATCCTCAGCTCTTTGCCAGACAAGTACAGATTTTAGGAGGAACACACCTAACATATGTGACAAAATTCTGCATTCTGGGAAAATCTGTACAGTTGAGAGGTATGCAACAGTGTCCGCGGAAACTGTTTTTGTTTTCAAAGTGCTGTATAGCACTTTCTGAGTGCAGGGGTCATTTTTACTGTATGAGCACTGCTCGGACATGCCCCCTGCACTCGTTCACTGATTGTGTCCATGCAGGTTATACAGCAGCGCACCTTCATGAATATGCAAGGCTTGCTGCTGTGCTGCACAGGCACGATCCACTCCATGCAAGAATAGACTTATTCTTGCACAGAGGTCAATTGAATCTCAGGGATAGTTATTCTATTTTTCTGTGCTTTACTATTGTTCACAGGACTGCCCTTCCATCAGTCATACACATGGATTGTGCTATACTGAATATATCAATAAGGGTGTTTGTTGTGCCTGGTGTATTACGTTGGCATGGCAGTATATATGTAATTGTGATACTAAATATTATTTTGGATACCTATGCATCTTGTTGTTTTAACAGTTTCACATTACTGTGCTTGTGTCATTTGTATACATACATGCTTAGAGCCATCAGCAATGTAGTCTTCCCATGTGACATACTTTTGCCATTTGTTTCAATGTAGCTTTGGTGGACTTCCACTCCACCCTATATGGTGCACACATGCATGTGCAATGTGTCCTATTACATAAGGTTGTCCAGCTTTAGTGTGCCTACTTTCTATGGCTGGCACTTCCTCAACAATGTGGGCAAGTGTTGTCCATCTCCCTTCCCGCTTTTAGCTTTAGCATATCTGTTGCACATATACATGGCATACACCTACACTATCATTATTGCCATGTAGTCATACTGTTACAATTCTACCTTGTGCCAACATTCTGGGCATTATACACATGCAAGGCATATGCATGGAAAATCCTGGCAGTTGCTTGTATTCGATCATTGTTCCTATTATAAGTGTTAGTTGAGCATTACCCCAGAATTAATTATCTTCATTCCTATACACAAGGTGGCATTTCGTATCTAGCATTAATTATACATTTCTTAAAATTTAAATAGTATTCCGTGTCAGTGGTGTTTGTATGTGTACTGACATTTATTTATGATAGGGCCATGTTAATCCATTGCATGCCACAGATACACAACAACACACCTGTGTTGCCTCTCACATGTCATATGTCTTTAACATATGCATTCCATTTTGCCTAAATTTGGGTTGTGTACACTTATTTGTGTGTTACACAGCCTCATTGTTGCTTTGCTACTGCTTGGTTGTTTGCCTGTCACATGTAGGGTTGGAGGCTCTACTTTATCCTTCACTTGTCTTCTCCTGCATTTCCTTGGCTGTATTTAGTCATCTGTGCTGTTGCTTGGCTTACACTTGCACTGCTGATAGAGTACTTGATTGGTTTCAATATCCACTGTGTACTTCAATCCCCATTTATTTCCCTACAATACATATACCTACCAACAGTCATGTGCATACAGGTATGACTGTCACACATTTTGCAACATCTAAGCACTGAGTAGTTCATAGGTACATTTGTAGTTCTGAACTGCACCATGGCTGGTATGCATCCATGTTCTGTTTTTTTTTTCCATTTACCTTAACCTATGTGGTAGAGTCTTTGTGCTGTCTGTGCTTTACCCCTCCTTTATGTTTGTTTTACGAACATCTCTATGTCATGTATTGTGATATTTGTTATATGTTTATACCTGCTGTTTTACCCTCCCTTTTCCTCTTTCCTGTCTCCTACATTCCTTCTCTTCTACACAAAAAAAAAATACCCATGACTCTCTGACTGTCCCTTACATTTTCATATTTTATCATATCTGTTGTATGTCCCTCTTCTTTATCCCCACATCTGCTCTTCTATCTCCCTATTTCCTTGGGTGTGTGCATAACTTGTGTTTGCCACAAATCCCATACCTATTTTTAGCTACTGTTAACCACAGTGAAATTATTTTGGACAATAATTGCCCTTCAATTGATTTTTTTATTGCAAATGTTGTGGATTCTGTTGGTTTCCATATATTCTGATGATCCATGCACAACTTATGATGAAATCCATAATTGTTTGTGGATATCTGTCACTTTCTGGACAGATTGTTGCAGATTTGTATTCCTTTAATAATTTTCTGTTAGTAGAATTGAGTTTGTATAATTTTTATACATGTATATTGGAATACACATCCCATTTTATGAAACACTTTGCTTGACATGGAGACTTGATGTGACTGCTTCACAGTGTGCAGACATTACTGGATAAATCTGTTTTATGCTAAGTTATTCTATATACACTGAAGCATATTTACATATTACTTGGTTATCTGCAACTTTTGAGTGGAACTTGGAACTCTGCAAATTGTGCAAGGTTCTGCAAACTTTATGGAATCCAACCCATTGCATTTCATTAATCTTATTTATCCAGTTTTTATATGAAATCAATCACTCATTTTATTTGTGCTATTTGCTGAAAAGAAGTTAGGTTAATACATTAGGCTGGATTCCAAAAAGCTATTTGCAGACATTTCAGCATGCCAAAGGAAGACTCCAGCACATCAGATGCATATGGGATTTCAGAAGATACACTGCAAGCAACCTGATTACTTAACTATTCAGTGAAGGATAATTAGGCATTCCATGCCTGGCAGTTGGATTCTAAAATACATAATGTATGCCCAACTCAACTTAAATGTGACAAACTGCAATTTGGACTCGGTTTCAGAAATCCTGTGTATTCTGTATAACATTGCAAGGAATGGAAGCTATTACCATGGTATAAAATGGAATCCATAATAATACCACCTAAAAACAATGCCACCTGCAGTGAGTGAACTGCAACAGGCTGTAGTACTGCAAGCCATTGAGGAGGATGTAGCTATTCACAGTAGAAGACAGCCAGCTAGAGTGAGAGCAAGGTTGCAATAAAGCCAACTGTCAGATTAACAAGTCACCAACAGGTACTATCTAGGCAGACAGCTGGTGCAGACTGTGTGCCCCATACATGTCTGTGTGTATATTTCAAGGAAACCCCATCCCTCTTGAAACAAAAGTTTGTCTCAGCCTAGGTGTACTTACATTTGGGACATTTCAAAGACACATGGGAAGTGCTGTAGGAGTGACACAGATAGCTGTCAGTCGTATACTGTCAAAATTCTTGCTAGCAATGTGCAACAAGGTGGATGACTACATACACTTTCCATCTATCCCCATGGAGATGGAGCATAGAACTGTTATGTGCCAGTTCTATAACCATGCACACTTCCCACATATACGTCATGCAATAGACTGCACCCACATCCCTATCAAGACCCTAGATTAACCAGAAACAGACAGATACATCAGCAGAAAGGGGTGGCCATCCCTGAACTACCAGTTCATGTGTGCAGCGGATGGCAGCATAACAAACATCATGGCAACACACCCTAGAACTGTTCAGGATACTGCCATATGGAGGTGAAATATCGGTAGGAATACTACTGGGTAAGTAAAGGAACACATGTAAGATGTAAGGTAAGGACATCCTTCCCAACAATATCCATGCTGACAACATATATGTTTACTCCCCACAACTAGTGACTGTGGTTATCCACTTGGGCCATGGCTAATGACCCCATACAGTGAAACATCAAGCTCTGCAGAGGAGACCTACCATAGAGTGCATGCAGCAACATGAAATACCATTGAGCAAGTGTTTGGTGTACTGAAAGCTAGGTTTAGAAGTCCAGACACATCTGGAGTTGCACTGCAATGCACATCTGTGAAGGCAGCACAGATGAGAGCTGTGTACGCCATGCTACACAATATGCTAACAAAAGTATATGGTGGTCTTCCAACTGCAGGTGTGGGTAAATGGTTTACTATCAAATGGGCGATCGGGCTTTGTTCAATTTACATTAGTCTGAACGGCCAATTTAATAGTATCAAAAGAAAGAAAAAATAAATGTTGAAATGCACAACAGCAAATGTACTACAGCATTTGCTGTTGTGAATTTCAGCATTTTAATGCAGATTACACTATAGTGGGGATAGGGAAATGAACCCTTTCCCTCACTGTAGTGCAATTTTGGAGTTTGTATATATAAGCAGCAAGGGATGTGGGGGGCACAGGGGAGATTTCCCCCTACAAAAACATTTGTTTACTGTGTGTTGCACAGTAGTGGCAGTTGCAGAAGTATGGAGAATGTTTGAATTGTGTTGAATTTGACATTCTCTACTTCCACATTCAATTTTTGTGTCGGTCAATTTTTTTTTTTTCAGTTATCCAATTCATTGAAAAGATAACTCACATAAAGTGTGATCAGTGAAATGATAGTAAACCAGGTAAACTATCCCAATAACCCCAGATGTCTGAAGATGACATCCCACAGGTATCAGTAGAGAAACAGGAATACACAGGGGGCAGAAGACAAAGGTATGAGTGACAGAGGGCGTGACCAAAAGTCCAGGCCTAGGCAGCATGGCATCATCTGACACACAAATTTGAGTCATGACAAGTCAAATTTACAGAAGTACTCACCTTAAACATTGATGTTCAGTTGTTGCCCCCCCTCAGCAGCACATGACAGATATTTGCTTTTCACAGCTATGATTTTGATTACTGGCACACATCACATATGGTGGTACAGTGGACTGTGGTCATAATGTATTGTAATGTTTCATGAAGACTGTTTTCTGCCTGTTCTTTGTGTTACAGTGGGTATGTTATGTAGAAAGGTAGTATCAGATATGTATATGAAATTTATATCCTGTTTTGTGGTTCATTTTGATAGACCATGGGACTCATGGAAGAGCATAAATCAGACTTAGGTGACAAATACATGCCAGACCACTGCCAGAGTCTTCCAATGAAGACAACCATGATGATGACAATGAGAAAGCTGGAACTGCATGTGCCTTTATCCCTGCTGCACTCCAGAGAATAAGGCACTAGGAACAACAGTGAGACAATTATTGGGGGCAGACGCAGGAGGTAATGACTGATGTGTTTTTTACACAAATGAGGGACATGGTGGGATATTATTTTCAGGAAATGGCATGGGCTATGTCTGATTCATTCAAGGAGATAGCCCAAAAGATCATTCACAAAGTTCATTCTCATCAGGCTAGTCTCTCAGGTCTGTAAGTATTGTTTCTGCGATCCAAATTGTGTAATGCTGCTAACATGCTGTTGGCAATATTGGTGAGTGGACTGTATATGCACCCTTGTGCATGAATACCATTTAACTGCCAAGCTTAAGTGTTACAGGTCCAAACAAACAATGAAAATATCATGTGACATTTAATTATGTTTCAACATGTACATGATGCACATTAATACATTAGAGTTTCCTTCCATATTTAGGTGTTAGACATCTTGGCAATTAACATGCATCTACTGCTGCTACAGTTCCATTGCATACATGTGTGCTAGTGACAGAAACTCACAAACAACATGGTGGACATAGTCCATCCCTACCATGGTGGTATGCTCAAGATTTGTGCTTTGCTATATTATGTATGTGCAACAGAGGGACATATCCTAGTCCATATGTTTTGGATGACATTTGTCATGCAGACCCATATGCATGATGTCATTTTGTGTGGCATGTGCAGACAATACTGATGCCATGTTGAGTCATATTATATTTGGGCAGTCCTCCTTTACTGACTGCATGGACTGCCAATATGACATTCATGTATAAACCATGATAATGATAATTTATTCAGTAACTGTATGGTATGCCATGTTTGGTCTATGTTACATTTTCACATCCATTCATTATTCACATAAATTCACAACTTTCAGCAAATGGTGTCTGCATTCAATAATGTATGTACATGTTGTGACATTCGGTCACTACCCCACTGGACTACCAACAATAATGTGATGTCCCCGCTATCCTGGGGCAGTAACTAAGAAGCTTCAATTCTTACTACTGACTCGAATGTGAGACTGTCACTTAAGCAGGAGTAAAATTTCACAATTTCACCTAAGAGCACAACAGGAATGTGCTCTATAGCTTGGGACTGGACTGTATACTTCTGTCCACCCTTAATGTAACTCCTTATTACACACTTCAGAACAGTGTATCCCCATTTAAGACCTCTGATACACTCACACTTAAATAGATTAAAACACACACATCCAAACACTTCTGGGAAAGCCTGACACAGATTTACAATGGTGTTCCTTCCCCAAAATACAGTAAGATGCTGCCACCAATCACAGAGATTATATGCCCCTTTAAAAGGCTGTCCAGTTATGAAAATTAGATTTTAAAACAAATGATAACAAATGGCCTAAAGCAAGGAGACTTTCAGAGTGGCCCAGGAAGTTTTTAAAGCAGGTATAAGCACTCTTAAATCACTAAAGAAAACAGTGATTGATGAGCCACAATATAAGTTAATAAAATATTTAATAATCAGCAAAATGATTAAAAATATAAAGCAGTAATTTCCAATAAACAAAAAGAACTCAATCACCAGGAAAATGATATCAATACTGTAGGATAGAAATCCAACATTTAGAAAAACTTTAATTGATCAGTTATAATTTTCCTATCTGATTAAAGAACACGGTCCCTGATATAAACTAAATTATTACAACAGAGCAAAGGCAGGCTTACAGTTCTTGGTGAGTCCTTTGGGTATCCACTGCACAGTACAACTGTGAACAACTGACAACTACAACTGGCAACTGGTAACAACTGTCTTCAGCAGGCTCTTTTATAGACAAGCCTGTCACAACTGTTTCAGTTGTAATTTTCATTTCATATTTTGAAAATCAGCCAACAGCTGTTTAATAAAGTTCCTTCCTGTCTTAAACCCACTAACAGACACATAGCAACTGTCAAAATTTTGATGACATCATCTGCAGATCAGCTAATTCTGAGACAGTTTGCATTTAGAATCTTCTTCACAAATATGCACAGTTAGAAAATGAAAAGGAACACTGTTCAAGTCTTTAAAACATTCTGTACAAACAGATTATAAATCAACATGTGAGAAATTATTTACAATATCATAGCTAGTAATACTGGCATATAATACATAGGTTAATCTGAAATTATGCATAAAAACTTCAGCTAGACATGCAAGCACAGATGACAGTGTTTAATTTCTTCACATATGTCTCTGCACATAGTCCAATCCATAGTGAAACACCATTGTACCTTTGTCGTGTGAGCAGTCTCTGAGTTAACACATCCATCCATCCATCCTCACATACTTTTTCTATTTTTGCACATGGGGTCGGGTTGTCACTTAAGCAGTGGCAGTCATCTTTAGTCAAGATTTACATCACCTGGTGGCTAGCCCTGCTGCTATAGTTCATTTGTACCACACACTCTCACCTATTTAACACTGATGTGCTATAATGATGCCCACAGGACTGTCCTTTGCTCACTAATGACCAGGGTCTGTGACATATAACTGCAGTTTTTATTCCACATTGGCATGATTGTATATGAGTATGTGATTGTTGCTGATGTTACATGATTGCACAATAGTGTGTATGAGTGATTTATACATCCCCATTTTTGTTGACGTCAGCAATGCAGTCTGTCCATGTGGCATATACTTGCTATTTGCTTAAATGTATTTTGGGTTGGCTCTAACAGCACTCTTACCAAGGAGCCCAGTCTGCGTATTCCTTATCTTTGCTATTGCTATGCAGTTGTAGGCAACACACAGTAGAAAATATTCCACTTGCCTCTTCTTTTCCTCTTCATTTCCACAATGCTATGTACAATTCATTAATCATTTTCTGTACCTTACCAAGATGAATGCACCTGTAAAGCATGCACACTCAGTTGCATTCCTAAAGCTATTTGTTGATAATGCAGCATGTCAAAGGAAGGTCAGTTTACCAGCTGTGTGTGTACACAGTTTCAGAAGGCAAGCTGCAAGCAGTCTGAGTACTTATTTATTTGGTGTAGGGTAATTACAGATTCTGCACATATCCACTAGATTCCAAAACACATTGTGCACACCCTGTGCAACTTAAGTGCAACAAAGTGCAATACCAACCCTGTTTCCAAAATCCTCAGTGAATGCCATACTGTAGCACAAGGAATTGAAGCTATTCCCATGGAATTCTGTGGAATCCATAGCAATACTGACAAAAAAGAAAAATACTACCTGCAGTGAATGAACTTCAACTGGCTATAATCCTACAAGCTATGGAGGAGGATCTGGTTGTACATCCTAGAAGGCAGCCAGCTAGACAGAAAGCTAGGTAACAACTATACCAACTCTCTGATCAAAAAATCATTAATGGCTACTTCTTATATAGACATGCTGGTGCAGGCTATGTGCCATATATGTGTCCCACACATCTGTGTGCACATTGCGAAGCAACCCCATACCTCTTGAAACAAAAGGGTGTCTGAGCATCCAGGACATTCCAGTGACATATGGGAGATGCTGTAGGAGTGTCACAGACAGCTGCCCGTCATATCCTTGCACAATTCCTGGCAGCAGTATGCACAAAGGCAGATGAATGTATACACTTTTCATCTACACCCACAGAGTTGTGAACTGTTGTGCACCATTTCTATTAACACTGCAAACTTTCATCATGTTCTTGGTGCAGTAGACTGTACTTAGATTCATAGTAAGACCTCCATGTACCCAGAAGCAGAAAAATAAAATAGAAAGAAGTGGCCATCCCTGAACTATCAGGTGATCAGAGCAGCAGATGGCAGCATAACAGACATCATGGTGCCATGACCCAGAAGTGTCAGTGATGCTGCCATGTGGAGGGGAAAGTGGTCTGAGGGCTGAATTCTAGCAAGGTGAAATGTCTGAGGGACTACTACTGGGTTAGTACAGGAACACAGCTAGGCTGTTAGCTAAATACATCCCTGTCAAACTATTCATGATGGCAACATATGTTTCCTCTCCCCACAGCAGGTGACTGTTATTATCCACTCAAGTCATGGCTAATGACCCCCTTACAGGGAACTTTTCAGCCAGATGTCTGGGTACATCGGGGGGGTGCACTGCAATACACACCTGAAAAGGCAGCACAGATGATTACTGTGTGTGCCATGATGTTCAATATGCTGACAACAGCACATGGTGGTCTTCCCACTGCAGGTGTGAGTGAACTATGCCAAGGGCTCCAGTTGTCTGAAGATGGCATTCTGCAGCTATCAGAGGAGGATTGGGAGAATAAAGAAGGCAGAAGAAAGAAGCTTGAGTGATGGAGGCTCAGGCAACACAGCAGCATCTGATACACACCTTTGAGTCATGACAAACCACACATACAGAAGTGCACACCTTAAATATTTATGTTCGGGTGTTGCCCCACCACAGCAACACAGACTGCATCTAATGACAAATACCCACTAGATGTACACACTGAGCATCAGACATAACATGATTCTAATATATAACAGTATGAATATATACAATTCTATCACAAAATGAACCATCAACTAAGGCCACAAGTGACAAAAGTATGCATACAGACTCATAGTGGTGTATGTGTGTATGGCAGATAACAATGTACATACCTTTGTGAAACCAGTTCCTATCCCTCCACTTTCAAATGATGCAAACATGTAACCAAGTAAGGACATACTGCAGAACTGCTGTCAATTTCCCAGGCAACATATATAGATGTAAAGTATGAATAAAGTGTCATATACTGAATTGAGTCACCTATTGTTAGTAAAGATATCAGACTCCTGTGGCATCAGACTTCACAACAACCACAGACAGATTACATCATCAGTGGTCTGCACAGCAATCATCATCTCCATGGGCTGAGACTAACACTACATGACATAGTGGATCAACTGTCAGGCTTACTCTAACATGGTCTAGGGTACTCAAGCTGATGGCAAACACCAAGGGTCCTGGCTGCCCCTACCATATATGGAAACATGACCCAGGTTACATGAGAGTGGAAACTGATGGGGTGATGACAGCATATCGAGACATACTGTAGGAAGGAGCATGGGTGTGAGTTGACTGGTCATGACTGCAAGGCCCACGCTGGTTTGGTCAGCAGCAGATGTATGTGCATGTTGCAGCACAGACATTGATACCTGATGGGTAGGGGTTGGCCTACTGAGAGAGGGCCTACCACTTGAATGTGTCACTCAGCTAAGCACAGATAAGGCACACAGAACACAGCTCATACGATGGCACTGATGTAGTACAGCCATAACCAAGGATTCAATGGACTGTGTCACAGATAACATGCATTCTTTCTGTGCAACCAGAGCCTTCATAACCTCACCATGTCTGTGCTCCTGTCCTTAATGCAGCACACCCAGCTTGTGTGCAACATGATCCATGGTGTAGACAAGTGTACAAAAGTCAGATCCATGACATCTCTGGAAATGTTCATATACCTGTAGGAGAAGGCAGACACCATCTGACTTATGCCCATGCACACCTGCTATATATCTTTGTCTACTGTATTGGGCAGTATTGCTATATTGCATGAAAGCATCGACATCACCAGCAGACTCAACATGGGGCAGTGGTCCACAGGCCTCACCCTAACCCCATCTGATGTCCTCACATTGTTAGAATGGCTGGTCAAGTTTTTCTCCACATCTGAGGCTACAGCCTCATTCATGCTGTCATCATCTGGGCCCAACTGAATCACCAAGTATGTGTCCTGCATGCCATGGAACATGCTACCATATTGAGACACATTAGATCCCACATCAGGATCAGTTAATGGACTAATGGAGGATAAAGGCAGTAGACATGATAAAAGAAGAGACAGATGACATACTTTTTTTATATTGCACTTCATTTTCCATAAATTTGTCAATCTAAGTATATACACATATATTTCTAATGAATAATGATAACATAGGTCTATAAGGTGGGAAACATTCCACAACACCAATGTTAATAGGTGCAAAATTACATTCACAGCTACCTGTGAGGCAGGTATACCTGAAAGTCAAAATAGTTATGTGCACACAGCTTTTAAGTCTGGCTTGTGCCATACAGATTTAATGAGGTTCATTACAATTCAGGGTTTTGGAATCCAATTTGTACACATCTGCATAACTTCTCAAAATTCGGAACATTACAAATAGGTCAGTGTAATAGGAAGGTGCTCTGTGCAAACACCCAATAAGTATCATTAAATGGGACCATATGTAGCAAGTGTCTGTTATCTTCCAATAATCTGATACTATCCCATAAGCACCACTTTCAAATTGTGATTTTGATACATTTATACATCAGACCATTGCTACCTGTGAACTGCGCAGGACCTCAGGGAATAATTTATTGAATTCTGATCTAATGACCTTATCAACATTATCATCGGGATGGCTACTTCCAGGAGGCTTTCATGCATCCTGCTGCCCAATTGGACCATGGAGATGGCCATCCAGATGCTAACTGTCTATGCTGGAGTGAAGCATTGCTTAAGACCCAGACCACAGAACTTCGTGATGATGGACATCTGGAACCAGATAGTGAGGGAGCATGGATGTAGTACAGGAATCTACAGGACTGGAATGCAGGGTTACCACTGTTATGATGGCCTGCATTGAAAGAATGCTAAGGATCTTCATTTGAGAGTCACTGAGGTGTGAAGAGAGCCAGTGGATGCCTACAGTAATGTCAAAATCCTAAGTGTAGCTGTACATTCCTGAGGAAATCAGAGACATAGCAGTCACCAATATGTCAGATATATGCCTTTTAAATGCATTGTCTAGCTGTTCTGACAACTAGCTCATCTGGATAACCAAGAAGGGAAGGTGACTGTTCTCTTTGTAATTATCGGTTGGATTTCCATGGGTTCTGTTTAATGTTGTTTATCATGTACATACTATTAAACATTTTTGATGTTTCTGTTTTTCAACATATAAGTACATCATTTGACATATCCAGTATGGTTTGTATCATTAATGTTTATAGTGCTTTGGATGCTGATAATCACGCATTTTTCCTTTATCCATAATACTTTGAGAATATAGCACTGTCTACTTGTGTATGTATGAATAGTATCTCAAACAGACAACCCTTAGTCCAGTCTGCTTAACAAAATGCACAATATTATTGTTTAAAACAAGATGAATGCAATCTGAGTGTCTACCCATATGTTCTACATTGTAAAACTTGATGCTATCTGGCAGTTGTGTGGAGCATGAGAGCTTATAGTGTTTAGGTGCTGGATGTTTGGGTATTCCTCCGTTATTTGCAGGAATACATATACACACACACAATAGTAGTCTGTTAAGAAGGAAAGTGTTGTACTTGTGTTATCTCATCCTGTACAGCAACAGACCAATGTGCATATATCATGGCTAACTGTGGGTTCAAATCTACATAAGTGATAGTTCTCATTAAATTTTAATCAATGTGTCTATGTAAAAGTTTTGAAAATGTTTGTATAGATACCTGCTTGTTGATATTTACAAGTATTTTACACATGCTTACAAGTGTAGCATTTATTGTTCAGATTTCTATGAATATCTCCATTATCCACAATGTTCTGCCAAGTACAGCTCTTTTGCAACAGATTATGTATAAAGCATATAACATAATGAATGAGATAGTGCAGCAAAATGAATGTGGAATATCATAATACTAGCAAACTGAATTTAGCATATAACTGTCAGGGGAAATCAGTAAAACCTACAGAATATTTTTTTCCATGTAAGCATCGTACTGTGATGCGTACATGAGCGTAAACAATTTTAGATTCAGTAAGTGTTGCTTAGCGGCATGCAAGCACGCACAAACAGGGAAAGTTCTATGGAATGCAAATTACCTAATAAGCAGTTGAATTTCATGCAAATGACCCAGGTGGAGCGATCCAACAAGCAGAAAGGCATGCGTGTAGACTCTGTGTCAGTGTCTGTAGTATATGAGGAATATTTCTGTGTACAGGAGTATACACGGACAGAAGGGGATGCAAAAGTCCACAGGTATGGACATAACTCCCCAGAAAATGTTAGAATGTATACATATATGTGCAAAAGGTGTATTGTAGATGTCTGAAAAAGAAAGGGGAATATGTAAAATTAATATTTTTTTTTAATAATTTTGGCATGTTTGCCCTGTGTTCCACAGTGTGCAAACATGCTTAACAGAAATAAAAAGAAAAATTATCATATGTTTTCTACAAATATACTATAGGACCTTGTGTCGGCTCCATACAATGGTTCATATGTGCTGTCACCAAGCTCACACAGCTATGAACTATGTAGATTCTACGCTGTCAGCACAGATGTCTATGTAAATGAGTTGGATGTCCTAAGTTTCTAAAAGAAGCAACCGTACCCGCATATCCACTTCATGTAGGCTTCTACATGATGTTGATATTCCCAGAGAATGTGTATGACATCAGGGAGGTGTGTCCCAGTATTTTCTGAGTTCTTTGTGCCCAGCACATGTGTTTGCTCATCTCGCCACTTAGACTACCCACCTGACAGTGATGATGTAGACATATGTCTAGGAAAACCGGATATCTTCAATAAATATATAAGCTAGATTGCATACCACTGCACAGAGCAGTGTGGTAGGTACTAAAGTAGGGCTTCTAAATAATGTTAATTATATTGTAGGCAGGTGAACTGCATCATAATTAGCCAAACCTACACAATGAACCTAAAGCAGAACTGTATAACATATGCATATACCCTACATTCTGTTTTTCCCACAATACCCTGGACCATTGGACTAGAGACTTGGGAATTTTAATGGGAATAATGCTAGGGGCTGCTGCAGGTCTGCTACATCTGTATGTGCTAGATGCTGAAGTCAGTGTTGCTGGTGCTGCTGACAACAGGCCTAGGCTGAGAAGAAGAGTGTTTAGACCCAGGGTAACCTTCCAGGAGGTACATGAGCTGGAGATTGTAGTGTGCTACAGGGTGGACATGGACATACTACAAGAACTCACTGGGCTCTGCCAACCTGAAATCAGAGCCAGCACAAACAGAGGGAAACCCATTCCAGTGGAAATTAAGGTATGTGTAGTCCTTAGGATACTAGCTACAGGTACTTTTCAAAGACCAACTGGGGAGATGATGGGGGTGCCATAGTCATGTGCTTTCAGGATACTCCACCAGTTCTTGGATGCTATGCTCATACATGCTAGTGAGCACATATATTTTTCTCTTTCTACTGAAGAGAGGGTCAGCAATATGCAACACTTCTACCATGTACCACACTACCCTGAAGTACTGGGTGCCATAGATTGCACACATATACACATCAAGGCACCACCTGGTGAGGAGGGTAGAATATGTCAACTGCAAGG